>NW_021940498.1:8388545-8427976 GCF_001715985.3 Manacus vitellinus | reverse complement strand
CGAAACTCTGGGTTTCATCCCAGCATGCAGAGAGCAGAGCTTTTTCCTGGAATCTGGAGCAATGCTCACACACAGTCCTGAGTGGGTGCTCCCGCTCCTTTTGGCTCGGGAGAAGTCATTCCCTCCAGCTGAGCCCTGCCATGGCCCCTGTTGGCCCTGGAAGCTCTCAGCATCCTGGTGGCACTTTTCCTCCCATCCTGGCTCATATCCATGGCTGGCAGTGTGGCCTCTCCCGTGGTTTTTGGTCCTTGGGCTGCCTGCTGCTGCTCCATTTGCTCTGGGCGTGCTGTGCCTCACTCAGGCATAATGGTGCATGAGGGTGAAAAATTAAAAACGTTGGCTTTCCTTCACTCCCACATTAATTTCCTATTTTCTGGCTTTCTTCCACGACCATGAGGACTGGAAATTTTGTTGTTAGCAATAGATGGAAAGATGTTTGTGCTGGCAGCCATTGAGTGTGGGGAGGCCCTGCAATCCCCCCCATGTGCCTGGGGGAGCCGTGTTGTGCTGGGGCACGGCACAGCCCAGCCACGCCAGCAGATGGGACTCAGTTTAACTTTCCTGGAGCAGGATAATCAGCTTTAAAAATTCTTCTGGAGGCTGCTTAACCCTCAAATACACTGGACTTAGTTGTCATCTCCCACGAGGTCGGTGTCTCCTCCAGGCCAATGCAGCAAATCTCCGTCAGCACGATCCGAGCCGTATCAACATAATTTTTTACATGATTGCCCTGCTCTGGAGGTGCTCAGGCTGCCTGGAATCAGCGTTGCCTCAGAGACAGCTATATCCGAAGCCTCCTCACAGGGAAATGTTTGGAAGCTAACATCATCACTTCCCAACATGGTGAGATCTCAAGAAGTTTCCAACCCTTCACGCTGCAGTTATTCCTGGTAAAGAAGCAACCGTTAAGGACTTTTATCCTCTGTGAGGCTGCTTTGCCTGTTCTCCAGGGAAATAATCAAGGAGGAGCATTGGCATCTGAGGGGAGGATGATTCTCCCATCTGGATATCCAAAGGGAAAATCCTGCTTTTAATCATGGCTCTGTAGCTGAGCACTGATAACGCAGGGTGAGTGTCCGGAGTGAAACCTCTCCGTGAGGTTCAAGGTTTCATGGACAGAAAGATGCTCAGATGGCAAAAACCCTCCACCATTCAGGATATTTTAAATCTTTCATTGTGGGAAAATAATAAAAAAAAAAAAGGCAGGAATTGAAGGATTTAAAGGATGAAGTTTTATTTTAACAACATCTCTTATGGCCTTTCCAAACTTTTTGTAGGAAATGCTCTTTGGACAGGTGCTTAACACAGTCATTATCCTGGTTTTTGGGGGGAAACTAAGGTTTTACAGGCTGGATCTCCTGTTATCCTGGCTCTGGCTTTCTCTCCTTGAAGACAAAACATGGAGAAGGAGAAAAGAGCAGCAAAGGCATGGAAAGCACTGAGATCTGGAGAAACGTGCCAGGGATGTGGTTTTCATGGGACTGCTGGGCTCAGGATGGCATCAGTGCTGCTGCAGATGCCACCAGATGTACAAGAAGGAATTATTACACCTGATTTCCTCACTCTATCAGTGTCCAGACTCTTCTCCTTCTCTGCACCAGAAATAGGGATACAAGAGGACATAAAAGAAAGTCCTGGCTTATGGTGACCTACTTCCTTCTTCTTATCTTTGTATTCTGTTGACTTCTATCAGTAATTTACTGTAACAGACCAATCAAAAGGTTTATCCCCCCCACACCCAGCCAGACCTCTGGACTGGAGGGTTTGTCTGTGTGTGCAGATAGGAGAGAGTTCCCTTCAGGGCATGGACCTGAGACCTTTGAAAAGGAGATATATCATATTGAGCTTTCTAAACTATGATGGATCATGCCCTTCTATATTTACAGTTTTCAGCACTTTGCTATGCTTTGGGTACCCCAAAACACTTCCTGGGCTGCAGTCCAACAGCCCCCTGCCCATCTTCTCAAAGCTTCAAATCCCTCTGGAGTTCTGCCTCCAGCTCTGGGATCCCCAGCACAGGAAGGACCTTTGGAGCAAGTCCAGAGGAGGACACAGAGATGCTGCCAGGGCTGGAGCCCCTCTGCTTTCCTTGAAGCCCAGCTGGGAGAGCTGGGGGGGTTCCCTGGAAAGAGAAAGCTTTCAGGGAAACCTGAGACTTCCCAGGGCCATAAGGGGGCTCCAGGAGAGCTGGAGAGGGACTGGGGACAAGGGATGGAGGGACAGGACAGGGGGGAATGGCTTCAAACTGACAGAGGGCAGGGTTAGATGGAATAGTGGGAAGAAACTGTTCCTCGTGAGGGTGGTGAAGGCCTGGAATGGAATTCCTAGAGAAGCTGTGGCTGCCCCATCCCTGGAAGTGTCCAAGGCAAGGTTGGACAGAGCTTGGAGCAACATGGGATAGTGGAAGGTGTCCCTGCCCATGGCAAGGGCCTGGAACTGGATGAGCTTTAAGTTCCCTTCCAACCTAAAGCATTCTGTGATTCCATGATTCTGTCCCTCTGCAGTGCCTGCTGTCACTATGGCAACTGCTGTGAGAATGTGAGGCTGGGTGAGGATGCTCTGTGGGAGGAGGATGCTGTCTCAGATAAGGATGCTCTGTGGGATGAGGATGCTGTCTGGGATGAGGATGCTATCTCAGATAAGGATGCTCTGTGGGATGGGGATGCTATCTCGGATAAGGATGCTCTGTGGGATGAGGATGCTATCTCGGATAAGGATGCTCTGTGGGATGGGGATGCTGTCTGGGATGAGGATGCTCAGCAGGATACAGTCACCCTACCCCTGCTGCTCAAGGCCAGGCAATTCAATTAGAGCCGATGCAGCCAAGGGAGGGGAGCTGCAGGCTATGACTCTCTTTCTAATGGCAATGGAATTGTTCCTGAAGCCCATCTGGAAACGCTCCTGAGGAAGGAGCTCATCCTGCGGGGCAGCACCATGTCCATTATCCTCTCAGAGGGAACAGATGATGCTCTGGGCAGCCCGAGGGGCGTAACCAGGGAGGGTTTTAGCTTTGCCTCGGATCCATCACCGAGGCCTCGGGCAGTGCCTGTTCAGCGGGTCAGCGACGGACACACGGTCCGCTGTTCTCCACATCAGGCAGGAGGCGGGACTCGAACCGGGGTCCCTCAGCCCTGCGCGCCCTTCCCTTCTCCCTGAGGCGCCGCGCGGCGCGGGGGCCGATGGGAGTTGTAGTTTTTTCTCACCCCCACCCTTCCTCCCGCGGCTCCCCCGCCGCGCTCGAACTACACCCCATGATGCCCCCGCGAGGGAGGGGCTGTGGGCGGTGTCTCGGGGGCGGGGCCGGAAGGAGGAGGAGGAGGAGGAGTGGTGGAGGGGGCGGTCGCTCCCCGTTTAATCCGCAATAAAAACAGCCCAGTAGATACCCCTCCCAGCGCTCATCTCCCCCTCTGCTTCTGCCTTCCCCCGGGCCGATGCGCGGGCCGCACGGGCGTGGCGAAGTGAAGAAGAGGCTCCTTCCTCTTCCTCGTCCTTCTCGACCATGGGCGACTGCGGAGCCCCCGGGGACGTGAACTCCAACGTGCTGGTGGCCCGCAGCACCGGGGACGCGCAGCTGGACAAGGCGGTGTGGCAGTGGCTGAGCTGGGACAAGGTGGGTGACCAGGGGAGACTCTCCCAAAAAACCATCCCACTCCCCCCGGGGGCTGCCCCACCCTCCCAGGGCTGATGTGCCTTCAGGAATTCCGTCTCCATCCCATCCTGCCCGCGGTTTGGTCTTGTCTCCATCCCTGCCGCTGGAAAAAAAATACCGTCTGGATGCGGCCAGATCCTGCCTGTGGGATTGCTCACCTGTGAGACGGGAAGGGGGATGCTGCGCCCATCCCGGGGCTCTGCCCGCGCAGGGATGGCTCATCCTTAAGGAACAAGGTGGAAACAGGTGCCAGGGTGGCTTAAAACGCTGAGCCCGTTTTCCTCAGCTTTCCGAATTTAACCCCCTCTCCCCAGGAAACAAACAGGCCACGGAGGGTCCAAATTCTGGCACGTCCCTCTTCCAGCTCCAACACGGTGTTTCAAGAGCACTGCGGGCTTGATTAATTCAGATTAAACCATCCAAAGCAATGAAAACAAAGTGGTGCGGGAGGTTGTTTTGCTTATCTCATTGTTGTAAGGGTTATTTTAGGGCGTCTTTTTGCAGCTGGTTTGTCCAACCATGATGCCCTGTGCTTTAAAAAACATCTTGGAGGAGGGTAAACTACCAGTACACCAGTGGTTTGGGCTTTTGGCTTATTTTTTTCCTTATTTTTTTTTTTTAGGTTTCCATCTCCTGGCTATTTTTTTTTTCTTTTTAGGTTTCTATCTCGATTTTTGTTTTTTTTTTTATTTTGTTTCTTTAGTGATAGTGATTTCCAGTGTGTTTATACCGTTTCCTCTTTAATTTCATCCTGCCAGGTCCAAAGCAGGAGGGCTGAGAGCACACCCCACCTGATGGCTCTCAGATGAGCTCTCTCCTGCTTGGAAATATGCTCTCCTCTTTCAATTTTGCAGGAATTAACAGTTGCCATCTGCACCTTCTGCTCTTGGAACTGCTGCTGTGAAAATGTCCGAGAATAGTGGCAGGGAAGGAGTGGAAAAGGGAAATGGCACTGCTGATAATACACTTGATAACCCAGATTGAGCTCCAGCAAATGTTTTTTTTAGTTAATTTCTGGTTAGTGTTTTGCAAGATTTTTGTTGTTTGGGTTTTCTAACTGATTATTGTGTACTTTTCCTAGAAAGTAGGACTTACAATGGGGAAAAATATTTTGGCTAAAACCAGGAATAGTGGAATATCGTTTCTAGAGCTCTTTCTAAGGCCATAAATAAGCAATAAAATACAAACTGCAGAGTCAGTTTAACTGCACCTGTTTGCCCTGCTTCCTTAGGTGGTAATCATTAAATTTCCTATAGGGAACTTGGGGAATTGGAACTACTCAGAGGTTTCCAAGAGAGTTGCTGGGAGATTTTACAACTCAAAAGCCCCCGGAGAGGCTGTAAACAAACCAGGTGAAGGTGTTTTGGGATGGGAAGGCAAAGAGAAACCAGGAAATAGGGCACGAGGAGGGTTATTGGTCCAATGGCCTTGTATTTCATGGGGAATGAGGCCTTGGAGATTTATTGCTTATCCAACTTCACGAGGGGCTGCCTGTGCCTCCCTCCCTTCCCACCCCCAGCTTCCTGAGTCTCAGGGATTTTTTTGATGCCTCTGATCAAGGGAAAATCTATGCACCGCATTCCCAGCTGTGGGAGGCTTTTGTCCTGTGACTTAATTGAAAATTGCCCGCTGTAATTAATTGCCAGAGCCGTGCTCGTTGTCCTCCGTGGTTTGGATGTGCTGGTGGTGGGCTGGGGCGTGGGTGGGTGGGGGAAACCTGACCGTGTGATGATCTCTCTGCTCTCCTCCCCTTCTCACCAGCATCTTCATTAATGCTCCTGGCATTCTCCCTGCTTTCCCATTCCCTCTCCTTAATTGCTGTGCCTTTGCTTTTTGTCTTGGAGGCACAAAGCCACGCGGCTTTTGTTCGGTTCTCTTTGGTAAGCTGTGTGAACAATCGGTCATTGTTCTACTTTTTGTGCCTTTTAATTCGCTTTCATCCACTTCCCAATTGTCCTGTTGTACTTTGCAGTCTCCTAAAGGAGTCTGGATTGTGGTCTTTGTTCCCAGACTGCTCCTGGATGGTGGTGGATGTTCCTGGGAGAAGGGGATGCTTTGGCTGTCACAAAAGCACCATTTGAACATCCCCTGGGGGGAAAAACTGGAATTAGCCCTCCAGCAGCTGTTTGTGCAGGTCCTGTTCACTGCACTCATTCTATTGGACTCATTTTGCTCAATTTTACTTTATTTTATTTCATGGACTCGGTGTCATTGTCTCAGGTGTATCTTGGAGAGCTCGTTCCTTGCTCATAAGATGGCTTGGTTGGTTTTGAGGTGCTTTTGGGGTGTCCCTCAGTGTGCTTTTAATTTTTGTGGCTTTTGAGATACCTTTCAACAGGAAATGGACTTGTGTGTTAGACCAGTAACTTTCTCCAGTCATTTGACTTGTGTTTTTCCTTAATAAGTTCCTTAAGTCAAGTTTTTAAGAGTAAAAATGGGGAAATCAAGTCTAGGAATGGGCCCCTGAAAAATCCATTGTAATTACACATGTGCACTGCAAGTTCTAATGTTAAAACATAAAAGATAAAGTTATGAATTACTGAAATAGCTGATTTTGACTGACTGGGGCAGAAACTTGTTGGTGCAACCGATGTTACTGGGAGCAACTTGGAATGGAGTGAGCTCTGAAATAACACAAATTTGGTGCTTTAGTACCTTTTCTAAGACAGTAAACTCCCTGAAATCCATCAGGATAGTCTTGAAACTTGCACTTGGTGGCATTGCTGTCTATATTGGTTGATAAATAAAGTGATAAATAAATTGTGGAGGCAGGAAAGGGTCAGTGTTTCTACAGTGACTTTCAGGTATTAGAAACAAGACTTGAGCATTAAGACTTCCCCTGTATATTTTCAGTGTAGTTTAGTTAAAGAGTGTGGAAATGAGTGTAAAAAAAGGCAGTTCTAAGAGGTTTGGGTTTTTTTGTTTGTTTCTTGTTTTGTGTTGGACCAAGATAAGAAGTGGTGCAGTTACTTAACTGATTTTCCCATAAAAATGGTGGTGAGGTTGCTCACTAGAAAAACATTTCTTTCTTAACAAGAAATGAGAACATAACAGTTTCTAAGAGAAATTATAAATGACAACTTGATGCAGGTGCCACTGCTGGTCTTAACTGTGTAATTAAGGTGATTGGCTATGCCATGGGTAATGTTCCCTTTCTCTGCACTAGGAGTTCCTACAGATACTCTGGTGTGTTCTGAGGGACTGAACCTGATTTTCTTTGGAAAAAAGAGCTTAATTGCTGCTTAAAAACCAAAGGCTGGCAAAGCTTGATGGACTTAATTTGTGGCTGTCAAATTTGCTGAATTCTAAGCAAACTTGAGACCATTTTTCCCTTCTCCCAGGCTGAAAGTGCCTGCAAAATAAAAAATGATGATGGCTGAGGGTAGTGAATTGCCACTTTATTTTGACAGGGTATTAGCTGTGAAACCTAACTCTGGCACTAAGTACACAGGATTAATGTGATTGGGAGTGAAAGAACCTGTAAGAAATACTCAGCTGATGCCCTTGTCTTTAATTCTGCAGTTGTTTCCAATTTTGTATCCTGATGAGCTACAAAAAAAAGTGTGCTTCTGCCTCAGAAGGCAAGTGGAAAACTGAAAATGTAGGAGCACAACACTGAATTTGGTAGAGAATATATTTGTTTTTTTTAATAAAACCTCCATCCTTTCTGAAGAGCGTTGATGTTGCAGAGCCTCAGCAGCTACGTTGGTCTCCTGCAGGTTGTGATTCTGATGCTGGCAGTAAATTTTTATAAGTAGTTGCTTAAAGTATATCTGACATTGCCAGCAGGCTCAGCCCCCTTCCTTCTTTTTAGAAACCTTCATAGTCTCCTCCAAATTTAACTCTGGAGCACCACTGACATAGGCTTTGTAAAGTTCCTGTCTGAGAACTGGAGTCAGAAACAGCCCAGGTAGCAGGCAAAACCACATTTTATGGGGAGGCAGTGCTGGCTTCATACGGGTGGCTTGTGTATGTATTAGTGGAATAATTTTACAGGAAAAACATGATACAGAACTGTCTTTTTTTTCCTGGTATTTGTGTGAGTGAAAGAGTCTGCTTGGAATGGGATGGGAAAACGTTTCCTGGGCTCTGGTTGCTCTTCACTTCCCAGGTGTTGAATGGCCTCAAAGCTACTGAAAAATTAAAAATGTTTAACGAGTTTACATCCTCAAGTGGTGGGTTGAGGTGTCTGAGGGCACTCACAGCATGTTTTGGGTGCTGCCAGGTTGAGAATTAGGTGAGGGCAGAGCTGCTCCTGAGGGGGAGAGTCCAGGGCTGGGGAAAGGACCAGCAGGGAGGGACACCCAGGTAAATCCAGTGAGGATGGGCTGTGCTTGAGGAGGAGGAATCCCCTGTCAGAGCCACAGCCACAAAGCCACCTCTAGTCCAAACCCCAGCCAAAGGCCCCTCTGTCCCTCCCTGTCCCTTTTCTGGCCCCAGCAGGGCATGGTCAGGTACCACGAGCTCCTCCCAGGGCCCTCCTGCCCCTGTCCCCTTATCTGCCACCTCCTTGCACAGGCAAGGGCAGGACCCCTTGTGCTCTGGGAGCAGGAGGGATGGCATCTGTTGGCTCTTGATTGCTGCCTTGTCCTCCCACTGACCTTTACAGGTGTATCTTTATAGGTATATATCACTTTTATTTATTCAGATTTTTAATTTTTAATATATTTTATGTATTTTTAATATATATATTTAATACTCTTGGGCACATGGTGTGATTCTTCAGGATGATCCTGTGCAGGGCCAGGGGTTGAACTTGATGATCCTTGTGGGTCCCTTCCAACTCAGCAGATTCTGTGATATAGATATAAATGTTATAAATACATACATATATAATATTATAATATTCTAATGTATTTATATATTACATATTTATATCTACACATATTTATATTATAATTGTATTTGTTTATACATTCATATATAGATATATACATATTTATACATTCATTTATATGTTTACTTGTATATTGTTTGCATATTTACATGTATTTTTATATACATTTATAGTTATACATACCTGTAGCTACCTGTAGATGCCTCTATATATTTATATATATATTGATATACTTATATATATGATATATATAAATATACATGCATATATATAAATATTAGTTTTACTTAGATCAATATATATAGAAATATACATACTTACAAATAGTTTTATCTACTGCTATGTGTATTTCTGTTTGTGTATTCTCTTATATTTGTATTTATAATGTGTGTGTGCTGTGGGGGCTCTGGGCAGGTTCTTGGGAAGCTGTATGGCAGCAGAGCCTCCCTCTTCCCTTCTCTTTTCCCCTTTGGAAGCCTGGTCCCTGTGGACTCCAAGGACCCTGCTCTCTGCCAGATGCTTTTTCCACCAGTAAAAAATCCTTGGAAAACCAGTAGCAGTGTGGGGCTCAGGGCTTTGAAGGGTCTGTGTCTCCCTAAAAACCTGTTTACTCTTCAGACCACTCAATCCATGAGAATTTAAGTTGCTTTGTTGGAGCCACTGGGCATTCAGGGGTATCTTAGAGCATTGCTTCTTTTTTTTTTTTATAAGGAATGACTATTTTTGTATCCAACAGCCTAGTTTATTTTTGCTTAAGACAGGAAGATCTAGGTTGTTTTATGTTGAGGGTTTTTTTTTTTTTAAGGATATTAAAAGTCATCCAAGGACTGGAGTGTAAAATCTCTAAGGAACTTCTTTTGCTTACCCAAGTAACAGGAGAAGAGAGAATGGCCTCAAGTTGTGCCAGGGGAGATTTAGGTTGGATATTAGGGGAAATTTCTTCCCCAAAAGGGCTTTCCTGCCCAGGGCAGGGGTGGAGTGCCTATCCCTGGAGGGATTTAAAAGTTATGTGGATGTGGCACTTGGGGACATGGGTCAGTGGAGGCCTTGGTTGTCCGTGGTTGGACTCCATCATCTTAGAGGGCTTTTCCAGCCTGAGTGATTCCATCAGCTATTACACTCAGAAAAATGAACCCTCATAAAAGCCACTGTGAGACCTTCAGTTTTATGACTTGATTTCATAACTGCAAAGCAAACCAGCAAAAAGCCCTGCTTTGTTTGTTGGTGTTTTTTTCTCCCCAGATTTGCAGTCGGGTTAAATGTCAGCAGTGGAAGCTGCTCTCAGAATTCCCAGGGTGGTAAATGCTGCTCATACCCAGGCAGGATGTTGCAAGAAACTAAGCCAGTGGGCTTTGAAACTCCAACCTGGAATAAAAAAGACAAGCTGGGAAGAGTGAAAGCAGTAGGGATTGTGCCAGGTTGGGATAACCTGTCTGGAGGTCAGGCTTCCAATGCTACTGAATGTGTAACCCAGAGCATGACACTGATCATCAACACATCTGAATTTATGCCAAATCTTGTAAAATGCCCTCTTTCTGTTGGCCCAGGAGTTTCAGATCATCTACGAAAAGATTGGAGGTTTTCACTTGTCATTTTATTTTTTTCCTCTTCTCTTTATCAAACTTTAGCTTAACTGAGGAAATTGAAATGTTTTTTTGGGTGCTGTTTTGGCTGGCTCATTTTTATTCCTTAGGAAATAAATGGAATAGCTTCACTCAAAAATGCTTTTTAATCTATTTGTAAAATAAACCTTTGTGCTTTGTTGCTTCAGGGAGGTCTTGCCTCAGTTTTGCAAAGCTCCATGAAGCCTGCAATGTGCAATTTTTATTCTGTTTTTACAGGGAAGCAGTGCAGCGTATCCTGAAAAGCTATCAAAGATGCTGTGTAATTTAATAACCTGATTTTAAAGCAAAGCCATGTAATATGATAGTGTGAAATGAGGTTTTTCATTACTTAAACTCTTTTCAGGTCAGTCATTTGTTTTTCTGGTTGGCTGCCTGTGAGCAGCTAAAAGAGAAACCTTCGCTCCTGTGGTTCAGTATTTGTTGTGCCCCATTGTTTTGGTTTCTGTTTAGGCCTGGCTTTAGCTGTGTTGCTAGCAGTGTTTTGCTTTAGTTGCTGAGCCATCCAAGAGCATGGACAATAATAGCTTTTATTTTAAGGCACAAAGGAATGAAGATTTATCTTAAATTCACGTATCTGGTGTTCAGGATCTGTTACCAAGCCGCAGAAATAATTTCAGATTTTTCAACGAGGTTTACTGTGTGTTTTTATTCCTTGTGAGTGTGTGCAGCTCATATCTCTATGCTTTTCCCAGCATTTTCCCAATCCTCCTGAAGAAGTTCCCCCTCTCTGTGCAGAGCTGTGTGTCCTGGTGCTGCTGGAGCTGGCTGACCTCTACTTTAAATGTCAGGGGTGCTTCACTCTTGCCCTGCAGATTCCATTTGCCTTTTTTAACCCTTCCTTGGGACCCTGCTTTGGAGAAGCACTTGTGCCACCTGAGCTGTGTTTTATACTTCAGGAGTAGTTTTTTTCCAGCTGTGTATCCATTGCCTCCTCCTACACTGTGTGTGTAGGATCTGGGAAGTGTCTTGTCTGACCTGGGTGTGGGTTTTCTGGTGATCGAGTGAGTTGAATATTGCTTGAATAACTATGGAGAACAAATAGCTGGATGTGTACAACGTGCAGTTTGTACACTTGGAAGTTTTCAGCTGTTATGGAAGTTTAGGAAATGCCTGAATGAACAGAGGGATCACTGGATAAGAATCCATCCTGTGTAGAGTGGAATGGGGCTGGGTGCAATGTGGTGCAGTGGAAGGTGTCCCTGCCCGTGGCACAAGGGTGGAAGTGGATGATTCTTAAATTGCCTCCCAGCCCAAATGGTCCTGTGATTCCATGATTTTACTGTGCCCCTTCACAGACCTTTCCTGTGGGTGGGGAGGAAGGAAACATTGCTCTGCAACTCAGATTTGTCTGTCTTCCAGCAGCACAGATGAAAGATTGAATTGCATTACCCGCCTTGGAAAAACCGGTTCCAAAGTCTCTGTGCTCGTCACTCACAGGCTTTGTGTAGCTGGAAGGTGTATTAATGACCAGACAAACATATCAGTTTCCAGAGCAAGAGCTCTGGAGTCTTTTATTAATAAGGATGAGATGGGAAGGGGAACGTGATAAAAATGAGTGAAGGCCAGTTGGTGCACAGGTATTTTACAGGATGGGAAGAACTTGCACTTGGAATTACCTAAAACCAAGGAGTGCATATAGTTCAGTTCCTGATTTCAAGCACTAAATGAAGGCCTTAATCTTCTTTTGCAGAATCAGAAAACAAAGGAACAGATTGAGAGCTTGTTGCAGGATGGGAAGCACAAGGAGCTACGGGATCGTCTGTGCTGCCGGCTGAGCTTCGGCACCGCCGGGCTCCGCTCGGCCATGGGAGCAGGATTCTGCTACATCAACGACCTCACAGTGATCCAGTCAACACAGGTGAGCTGGACACCTGTTGGGAGAGGGCTCAGTGGCTCCTCAGGAAGGATTTGGTCCCGGTGTCCCACTGGAACACAAGCAGAGGCTGGAATGCAGCAGCTGTTCAACAGCTGGGTGGTAGCATGTGAAGTGTTCAGTGCTGAAAGGGAATTAAGTAGCTTGAGGAGGTTTAACTGCATATTCTAGGAGGCAGTTCTAATCACTTCCACTGGAATTTGGCCAGTAGTTAGTCTGCTAAACTGCTCTGTAGTTGGGAATCATTAACTGTTATATTTTAAAAAACTAAATGAAGAAGCAACAAGAAAACCCCAGAAAGCAAAGCTACCCCCAAACAAACCTTGTCTTTCATTTTTAGCCCCAGTTATGAATAACCACACAAAAATAGCAGATTTTACTGAGCAAATACAGAGGAATTCAGATGAGAAAGCAAAGTAGGCTGACTGGAGATCTGTATTGGGAATGGTTTAGCTTTTGGGGAATCTTTCCAATATTACTGGTTATGCTTCCCACCACCTGGGTTAGATAGCTGGTTAAGTGGCCTGGAGTTACTGTAGCTCTGCATGTGGCTCTTTCTACTCTTTTAAGTAGACAAGAAAGTAATTTAAGATATGAACTTTAAAGGTCTCAAACTACAAATCTAGTGTTACATGTTGGATTGGAGGTGTTGGCGATTCCTGATTTATCGGTGGTTTAATATTTGTGCATTGGGTTACAGATATCATGGGATTTTTTTTTTCCAGGAAAACATTGTCATGTGATCTCTTTGAGGACTAGTTCTTTGAATTTTGGAGTATTTTGGGATGGACTTCTTGATTTGAGTAGAGAGGGAGATCTTGGAACACAGACACAGCTCTTGCCCGGGGTTAAACCAAGACACTGCCCTTTTGATAGTTGTTAGTGTTGTTGGGGAAGGTCTGTGCTCGTGGGGTACAGCTCTGTCCAGGGAGGCTTCAGCCCTAATTCCTGCTCCTCTGCCAGGGGTCAGGCTCTGCTTGGTGCTGGTGCAAAAGAACTGGTACATGGAGTTGAAGATCTGGATATAGAGGCAGTTGTGGAGTTCTGACTGGTATTGCCACGGGGGGGTAGAGTGGTGGGAGAGACTCCTCACTGCCCTGAACCATGGTTTAGATTCTTTTGAGGAGCTGTTTCAGTTGATTTACAACCAGAAGGTCCTGCCAAACTCATCTGCCATTCAGAAATGCTCTAATAGTATGAACAAAACTTACTGCTGTGGCCCAGGTGGTCCCTGTGGATGCAGTGGGAACAAACCGAAGAGATTAAGGAAAAAAAAGCAGTTTAAAAACTGCCATTTTGTCACCAGTGGTGGAACGGTTAAAAGTAGCTGGGCTGATTTAAACAAGTCCACTTCTCTTTGAAGCAGAGTAAACCTCTTACTCATGCAGAGGAAGTTTGTAAGAGTCCTTTCACTCCTTGGCCTGTGCAGCCTGTTGGATTTGGAGCTCGTGGTGCCTTTGTGCTCCTGGGCTCCTGGGAGCGTGGCTGAGCGTGGCTCTGCTGACTGATCCACATTCTTGGCAGAAAGGGAGAAGTTTCCCTTTGCCTGGCAGGGAGTGGGAGGGCAAGCTCAGTTTCATGGGAATTACTGTTTTTTTGAGAGCAGCAGACTGGGTTTGTGTCTGTTCACTCCCTCTGTAGAGCTGCTATTTTTAGTTGTTTATTGAAGCCAGATATCAAGTTAGGAAAAGCAGCCTCTGGGAAGTGGATTAGAACTTGTTTTTGAAGTAAACTGTGTAGGGTTTAGTCTTTGTTTGAGCACTCTGTGTCAGAAGTTTAATAGCAGGAACAGTTTTGCTGAGCTTAGTCTGAAAATGGGCAGCCCTGTCTCTCTGTATTTGTCTTTACCTGGGACAGGGATAAATGGCCAAACAGCAGACTTGAGTGTAATTAACATTTCCTTCAATTAAAAGAAACTGTAGTGAATTCACACCCTTAATCATATGCTGTGCCCTTCATTTGATTTTGATTTGATTATACTGATATTATGAAAAGTCTGATCCAGGAAGGTACAGAATATCCAGCAGCTGCTTTGGACTCTCCTGAAAACTGTAGGTACATAACCTGCATGTAAAGCCCTAATTTTCCTGCTCAAGTATGGCTTCTTTTGTGCTTTTTAATTATGTCCAGATGGTTTTATTAATGGGAAAGAAACCTGTCACTGGCTTCTACAGTGACAAAACCACCTTTGCACAAGGAGATTCCTGTTGCTGTAAAAGCAAACCTGAGGGTAATAGTTGAAAAACTGTAAATACAGGATTTCATGAAGCTATTGGTAGCTCTCTTGATTTCACCAAGCAGAAATCTTTTCATCTCATTGACAGCATCACTTTTCCCTCACTTCTTTTGCACTTGAGCATCAGGGGCTGGGCTTGCAAGAGGATTAATTAAAACATGGCTGTAGATGCACACCTGTTGTTTTCCATGGATTTTATATATGGAAATCACCTGAACTGTGCAGTGGGATGGGGAATTGTGATACTGCAGTGAATTTTGGTGTAGATCTGAGGGGGTTACACACTTGTGTGCTGACACCTGCTAATAAGTCATTGTCACCACAAGGTGTACATGGTTCTCATTTAGGTGTATTATGAACTTAATAACAAGGGACACTGTCAAAACCTGAGTCTTGTTAAAAGGAAACAAATTATTTACACTGAGAAATTTAGTCAAGAGAGGACTTATCCCCAGAGGTGTTGGAGCTACTCTGTGCCCTCAGGGAAAGGGAGGATGGTGTGAACTCCAGTGGAGAGACTCTACACTCCCTCTCACTGACATTTACTTATTTACTTTCGTTTTCTGCAGCTTTAATAGAGGTATTTGGACAGTAAACAAGTCCAGTAGGACTGGGTTAACTTTAGCTGTGGGATCTCTGGCTGAGCTTAAGGGATTTTGTTAATTTTAAGCAAACTGCTCCTTGGCAGAAAGTAAAGACGTTCCTGGGTTTATTCACATGGAATCTTTGATTCCTGTCAAACAGAGAAGCTGGTTTAAGAGGATTTCCTAGGAAAAAATCTTACCTCGGCCTTGAGAGTGTTACCTGGATTGTGGTGGCACCAAATAGCTGCCAAAAATGCTTGGGCAGAAATCCTGGGGATGAGAAAATAGAGAAGATCTAATCTGCTGAAAGGAGCAGCACAGTCTGTTCCTTTACAACAAAAACAAATCCATTCCTCTGTATTCGAGGAATGAGGGAATGGAAAGCTGGGAGCAGCAAAAGCTGGGAGCAGTGTGAGGGTGTGGGCCTGAGAGCCAAAAACCCAACTGAGCTCTGGTGGTGGTTGTTGGGAAGTAAGGAAGGGGCGAGGAACACACTGGATGTGCAGAATCCTTGAAGTGCCCAGACTTGCTAGAAAGTTCCAGGGAAAGCCCCTGGGGGTTTGATGTGAAATAAAAACCACGTGCAGCAGCTTTCCATCTGTGCAGAGTGGTTTGTAATGCACTGGCTGTGGACAGGAGTATTAATTGTTCTGTCTCAACTCTGTCTATGCTGCTTCTGAATACTTTATATGCCCTTGTTTGCTGTTTCTAACTAGGACCGGTTTGTCTAAAATCCTGTTTCTTCCATAAATTGTCTTTTTATGCAGTTCTTGATGTTTGAGGCACTAGTTCAGACAAAATTCTGCAGTGTACTCTGACATCCAGGTACTGGGAGTCTGAACAAGGGATCTGTTGATAAGAAATCTGCTGTTCATTTCTCTACACATTATTCAGTGTGTTCAACTCAAATTTAAACATGTTTTCCCCATTCCTCTGTGTGACTTGGGCTGGTGGTTGTGCCATAGCACAGCCTTCAGTCCTGTCACTATTCTAAAATCTTATTTCTTTTAAAGTTTTTATCTTTATATTTATTTTAAAACTTTTCTCTCTGTGAATCCCTCAACATCTGCAGCTGAAGCAATTCTCCAAAGAGATGCCAGTGCTCCTTTGGTCCTGCTTTGAAACGCATCCTTTTAGAGTCCAGGGAAGGGAACGGAGCTGGGGAAGGGTCTGGAGCACCAGGAGCAGCTGAGGGAGAGTCAGATCAGATCAAAACATCTCAAAGAATTGCATTTAATTCTGGTGGGGGGAAAAATCTGTTGAATTCTAGTACGAAACACCCTCACTGCTACCAAGAGACAACTTGTACCCTGTGAAAGGCAGCGTTTTTAGAGTGAAGTTCCCAGTGCTGTTGTCTGACTGTAGTGAACTGTAACCTCTGGAAACTTCCATTAACAATAGTGCTTCCATCTTTTTATCTAAAACTGCTGATCTGCCCTGGGTTGTTTCCGTGATGGATCTCCAGAGAGACTCTTAACTAGGAGGTGAATGGGTGTTGAGGCCACAGGGGAGGTGAAACTGGAGCACAAGATCTTTAAAAGTCCCTTCCAGTGCAAACCATTCCATGATTTTTAAGGCAAATTTAGTACTAACACTTTGAAAACAGTGTTGAAAAGGTGTCTTGACTTGTGCTGTGAGCTCAAGAACAAAGACCAGACTGGCACAAACCTTATATTGACTGAATAGATGGACTCCCAAAAAATGGATTTTTTTTTTTTTTCAGTTGAGCCTTTAAGAACATAATTTGAATAAATAAAAGCACAGTATGAATTAAAAACAAGTGTTTGCTGCCTGAGGATTTACTGTTGTGCCACTTTTATTTCCCACAGCTGTTTCTCTGGTTGCTTTCTTTCAGTGAACACTGGGGAAAAATCACTGCTGCTCTTGTGAATACCATTATTGAGGTTTCTGAGCTGTATTTTGTCTACTGACATTATCCATCTTCTGTGAAAGATCATCTTTAATGTTTGTGTGCTAATTCTTATTTTTCCCTTTTTTTTTTTTTTTTCTCTTTCCAGGGGATCTACAAGTATCTTGAGAGGAATTTTTCAGACTTTAAGCAGAGAGGCTTTGTTGTTGGATATGACACACGAGGTCAGGTCACCAGCAACTGCAGCAGTAAGAAGTATGAGTATTGATTACATTTGCAAGACTAGAAATGAAATTGTGGCTTTGAATGCTTTCTGTTCTGTCAGCATTTTTTTGTGATGAACTGGGCACTCTCTTCCCCCTCCTTTAGTCCATTTAAATAGTAGTGAAGAGAGGCTGGAAATAAATTCTTTATGGTACCAGTTTGCCAGAAATGTGGAGTGTAAGGCTGGTCACTCCAAAGAATTTACAGGTGTAAGTGCACAAGAACATGAGGCAGATGTTGAAGTTGATATGCCTGGAGAAAAATTTGAATATGAAGGTAAATTCAGAATATTAACATTTAGCTTGAAATCAATAAGTGTTACTGTGCTTCTAACACTGTCAATCTTTTGTATTTTGCACCTGATTTAAGCATGTTTGGGGGGGAAAAAATCCACCTCCAGCCTCCTGTAATCCAGTGTATTTTCACTTCGGGAATATTTGACCTGGAATGCTTAAAACTTAAATTTCAGTGATGTCAAATTGTGCCCTTTGTAACAAAAGGGGAGATAACTTTCTGAGTTCTATGAGGAATCTTAATCTCTTGTTATTCCAGGAGCAAAAAACATGTGATAATGGCATTCCTTACAAAACCCCAACCTAATTAGTTAGCTAATTAGTATTTAGGTAATGAGTAGTTAGTTACAGCAATTAACTACAATAATTAACAAAGTTGTTTCTCTTTTTTAATATTATCTTTGTCAGCACTGCATATTTTGGGGATGTGAAAGTTCTTGCTATGACAGAGCACAGAGTGTAGTGACTGTCTTCCAAGAGTTTCTCCTTTCCTTGGAATTGTGCCTCTCCTTTCCCTTGGGCCTCGATGTGTGTGGCCCATTATCCACCAGGCTTGGGCTTAAGGGGTTTAAACTCACCTGTTACAGTGTTTGCAAATCCAAATTGTGAAGGTTTATGCACAGCTTAAAAATGGGGAAGTGTAAGAATAACATTCCTTTTTAGCCACACAAAGCCTGGAATTCAAACCTGTCCCAGGATCAGTTCTCAGCTGCATGTTTCTTGTGTCCCCTTGGGGTGACACACAGTGACAGCAGTGCTGAAATCAAACTGAACCTCCCCAGAAAGGGGGTTTCCAATGGGAGCAGTGCTTTTCCAGCGCTTTATCCAGCTTATAGTAAAGTCAAGGTTTAAAACCATGGGTGCTGTTGCTATTTCTAAACATTCTGGAATAAGAGTGAGTTGCTTTGCAGATGGATATTTTAGGAATAGGTTTCATGGATATTGTCTGAAGCTGCTGAACAAGCATTGTGTGGGATACAAAATCCTTTTCCAAACCTGCTGTTGCAGACATCTGGTCCTTCAGACTTTCTGGGTAGTTGGTTCTCTCCTTGAGTGAAGGACAAGTGTCCCTCCAGTAGGTTCTGTATCTTTGTGTTTGGTATCACCGGTTCATTTGGGTGATAGACTGAAGATTAAACCAAAAAGCAGTGGAGGGATTGGAGAAACAATTGTCTGGAGGTGACAGGAATGCTATCAGGTTACTGCGTTGCTGTGGGGAGTTGGATTGACTGAATATTTTGGTTTTCCTGTTGTTAGGCTTGCAAAGCTCACTGCAGCAGTGCTGCTGGCCAAAGATGTCCCTGTGTACTTCTTCTCTACCTATGTCCCCACACCCTTTGTGGTGAGTCACCTTCTCTTCCATATCTGAGTTTACTAAAAACATGAAACAGCGATTTGCCTCCTAAATTGTTATTTAAATGGAAAAATAGAGGCTGTTCAGTGTACTTGGCCCTTCAAGGAGGCTGTAAAAATATCACTGAATTCTTCTGTGCCTCTGCTTTTAATATCTCAGAAACAGAACTGTCTCTTCTAGTCACAGCAGCTTTTTCTTGCAGGATTTTAAAATCCTTGTTTCTGTTCCACAAGGTGTGGATCTTGTTTTGAGGTGAGGACTGAAATGCTGGGAATACCTTTAATTTGTTTTTTTTTTTTTTAAGCCTTTTGGTGAATTCCTTCTTTCTGCTTCAGCCTGTGTCTCTGAAGTGCTCATGTAATCTGAGCATAGATTTTAGTTGGCCAATTAACTATTGCATTTATGTAACTGATAAAGAGAATAATGTTTTTATGCAGCAGAATAGGACAAACTTTTGTTACTGGCTACAGGAGACAGTGATGAGTGTTCATTTATACATTTTCCAGATAAGCTGGTGCAACATGAAAAGCCACTTCTGTAGCATCCTGTTGCCTAACTGTCCTAATATGATGTGTGTGGCAGAACTCTTACCCATGTGGGTAAATGGCCGTTTCTGGGTTTCCTTTGTAGCCCTATGCTGTGCAGCAGCTCGGAGCTGTGGCTGGAGTGATGATCACAGCGTCCCACAACAGGAAGGAGGACAATGGATACAAGGTAAAGCTTGTGAAGTTCCAGTATTCCCATTTTGCCTTATTGTGGAACCACAGAATGGTTTGGGTTGGAAAAGACCTTGAAGATCATCTCATTCCAACCCCTGCCATGAGAAGGGACACCTTCCCCTTAGACCAGGTTCCAGCCTGGCTTCAGACACTTCCAGGGATCCAGGGGCAGCCACAGCTTCTCTGGGCAACCTGTGCCAGGGCCTACCCACCCTCAACATAAAGAGGCTTTTTTGGGAGCACACGTAGGTGTGCATTAGAAGATAAATTATTTCAAATAATTCATCCTTCTGTAACCTGAACTACTGTCCTGCAGCGAGAACATGAGACCACACTGGCTGTGTGTGGTGAGCAAAATCTGTCGTGACGTTCCCTGGAGCCTGATCAGCAGCTGAAGAAATGCTTCAGCAATTTGTGTTCACTCCTTAGAAGGAAAAAGTTAGTTTAAAACTGAGCTAGAACTGAGGTGAATTAGTGCACACAGTGTGACTGTGCTGAAGATGGGAACAGTTTAAAAGTTGACTAATAAAACTTAATGTGCTGTTCCCTGTCAGGGTGTTTGTCTGGGTGTTGGAGGTGTGGGTGGCTTCACTTTGAAAGCTGGGGGCAGCAATACCATCCACAACAGCAAGTGCTGCTCATGCACTATTGTAACAGTATTTAATTAATAAACTTTATGAGAGTCTGAACTAAACTCTCAACTTTAACTAAGCTGAGCGCTCCAGAAGCTTCATAACAGGTCAGTGAGTGATGGCAGAGTTGGGAAAGCCAATCCTCCTGTGCACAGGGAGAACTCCTGCACTTTTCTTCCCTGGAACAAGTTGTAAAGTACTGCACCAGCCCTTGCTTTTGCTCAGAATAAGGAAAGAAGCCACATCAGTTTTCCAGGTGCTTCGTTTCTTAAGAACCTTTATGTGTATGTCTGGTACACAGCACTTTTGTCAGGATACTGTGGGTTTTCCTGGTCTTTTGCAAGAACTGTTTCATCTTTCACAGTTTCTTCTGTGAATTCAGCAGGTTCTGGACAATTTGAACCAAATGTGACAAACTGACAAGAAAACAGAGGCAGATTCTCTGAGCAGAAAGTCTGCACTGTGATCTCAGCCGAGTGTGGGAAAACTGGCATCTAAATAATTCTTCAGCAAAGACTCCCATAGTTCAGGGTTTGATAGTGTTCCCAGCTGAAAGATTACAGTTGTTCAGCCATGGAAAAACACATACCTTGGCACTCTGCTTATCTCTTCTGCTCTGGGTTAAAAAGCAAGTCGTGTTTCTTTTACCAAAGGAATGCCAAACCATGGGGAAGGTGACATTTTTCTTCTCTTACACTTTGTACAACAGTCTCAGGTGTAAATGCCCAGCTGTGGTTTCTCACATCCTGATATTTCAGTCATAATAGTTAAATACCAGCTTTGTTTTTTAAAACAGGTGGTTTTGCTGGATGATTTTATCATTATAGAACTGAAATCATGAATTCAAAAGTTCATTGTAAGTGTTTCCAAATGGCTCTTGAGAATCAAGCCAGTCAGATGCTGAATTTTCTATATCATTTGAAAAAACAGAAAGTATGTAAAGTCCTATAGTTAAAGTAATTTATCAAATTAATAATCTTTTGTAAATAAACTGTCTCGTTTTCTTTCAACTTCCATCAGGTTTATTGGGAAAATGGAGCACAGATCACTTCTCCTCATGACAAAGAAATTATAAAATGTATAGAAGAGTGTGTTGAACCATGGAATGGCTCTTGGAATGAAAATCTAGTGGACACCAGTCCCCTTAGGCAGGATCCTCTGAAGAAAATATGTGACTGCTACATGGAGGACCTGAAAAAGATCTGTTATCATAGGTATTGTATAAAGCAAAATGTGCTTAAATTATGTTTTTAAGTAAGCTCTGGCCTATGTGTGGGAAAACTGACTGCAGACAGACTTCAGTGTCTTCTCTGTCAGTAAATTAGTAAAATCACCATCCTTAGTTTTAGCTTTATCTTCAGCAAAATGGTTTAATCCTATTTCATACAAAGGAATATGCTCAAAGAGTCCTGAATAAAATGCAGAAATTCAGAGTAAAGGTGTGGTTTAGGTGTATGAAATAGAGGTGAGGAAATTCAAGTTTAAGTGAGGCAGAAAACAAGACTAAAAGGAGGAGGATGAATGACAGGTGGAGTAGAACCAGAGTAACATCTTTAAGGTGGTGGAGGAGCTTGAGTTTGATGTAGAAATCAGCAGTTCATTCTTGGGAGACTTTAATCCAATTCAGCAGAAGGTAAATACTTCATTTTCCAGGGGAAGCTTTAAACCAGCAATTTCTGGTGAAAGTCCAAATAAGCACTTTTCACTCCTTCTGTCTTTGAAATTAATGCAGAGAGAGCAGCAGAGTAGTACACGGTGGGGCTGCATCTTCTTTTGCTCTCTCTCATGGAAATAGTCGTGTTAAACGACCCAAATCTTACAGAAATGTTGTTTTCCTCCCCAGGGAGCTAAATGTGCAAACAAGTTTGAAGTTTGTTCACACCTCTTTCCATGGAGTTGGACACGACTACGTGCAGTTGGCTTTCAAAGCCTTTGGCTTCCAGCCCCCCATTCCAGTACCTGAGCAAAAAGATCCAGACCCAGACTTCTCTACTGTCAAATGCCCCAATCCTGAAGAGGGAGAGTCTGTGCTGGTATTTTGGTTTTTACTTCATCAGATTTCTGTGGAGGGGAAAAAAACAAAATGGGGAAGGGGACTGGGAGAACCTGGGTTTCAGCTCTATTGATGCACTGGGAAGTCCATTATGGGATTTCTCTTTCCTTGTGTTAGATGTAAGTAGGAAGGCTGTGGTTATTTGCCCTTATTTTATATTTTTACATTTTTTACCCTCTCCTTCTCCCATCAGGAATTGTCACTGAGGCTTGCAGAGAAAGAAAATGCTAAAGTAGTAGTGGCCACTGATCCAGATGCAGATAGACTGGCAGTGGCAGAACAGCAGGAAAAGTAAGTGATGGGACCTTTTATCTCTTTCCTTTGCGGCTTAGCTATTTGGGTGTTTTTCCTCCTAGTTACATATTTTGGTGTAGCTCCAACTGCATCTTGAATAAAAGCAGTTAATAACTCAAAGATTAGATTAAATACTGTTGTAAATGGCCAGATAAAGCTCAGCTGAGAACTGAGTGGTTACTAAAGGCGGTAAAATCTCCTTGTTACTGTTTTTTCATTTATATTGGGCAAACCTGCCTTGGCACAGTTAAGTGTTGTGGGCTTTTTGTTGGGGTGTGAGGTTTTTTTGTTTTCCCTGCTTGTCCATATTGAATAGAAACTATTTTTTTTTCCACTAACAGGCCCCAATTCTGCCCGTGTAAGTAAGAGTTGTGCAGGCATTGCCTGACTGCAGTGTATAGATGGCATAGACTGCTCTGTATGAATCAGTTCTAGCCAGCTCTGCTGCTGGTGGATAAATCCAGAAAAGCTGAGCTGTGTTAAGGCTCGCAGTGAGGATACTCTGTGGTATCTTTGCTGACAGAATCCTCTGGGCTTGTAAATCCTCAGGATGTGATGAGTGTGGAGTCCTGTTGGTCCGGTGGCTTTGTCTAGAGCAGCTTGTCAGTGGTGTGCTCAGATCCCTGTTGTCCCAGTGGCTGCAGAAAACCTCTTCCCCCTTGGTGGATGCTCCTGGGAAACCTGGGAGAGCTCTTACATCTCCCTCTGCTCTCTGCAGTGGCTGCTGGAAGGTGTTCACTGGCAACGAGCTGGCGGCTCTGTTCGGGTGGTGGATGTTTTCCCGCTGGAAGGAGAACTGCTCCCAAGATGCTGATGTGAGGAATGTTTACATGTTGGCCACCACAGTCTCCTCAAAAATTTTGAGAGCAATTGCCCTTAAAGAGGGATTTCACTTTGAGGTAAGCCTGGGTTCTGCGACGTCTTGGCAGGGTAAGATCTGATTGCCATGTTCCCTGTCTAAACCCCACCTGTGACTTCATGACATGAAAAGTAAATTACTCCCACTCTTTTTGCCTGGAATTTTGGTGCATTTCAACCTACGGAGAATGTTTTTACCCAGACAAGCCTGATTTCATCCACTGCAGCATCCTCAGTGCATGTCACAGCTTGCAGACTGTGAGATCAACTTAAGCAAAGCTGCATTAACAGGCAATTCAGATTAACACCTAAATTACAGATAAATACCTTTGCCATGGTTATTTTCCTAGAGAGAAATTCTTCTGTGTGAGGATGAAAGCTTGTGCAGCCTGCTGTGTTCACTACAAAATGCTGATGGATTTTTAATAAGCATTTTGAGGTCACACAATGTTCCTTCAGGTCCCAGTAGGGTTTTTAATTGGGTTTTACTTCAAGTTGTGACAGACACAGGAACTCTTACATTCAGATCTTTAATGTAGCTTCATTAAGAATTTGCTAAAAAAGAAAATGGATACCCCACAGACTGACAGTTTATTTTAGTTCCTACATTCAAGGATTAAGTCTGATTTCTGAGGCTGTTGGATCTTTGCCAGAAGAGGAACAAGTGCCTTAAACCTTAGCACAAACATACAAAAGTCCAGGTCTTGTTTAATCCATGTCTTAATTAGAGTTATGTGCTATAGGAATAAATATTTTGGCAAACGATGAGGAATTTAAAATTGAAAGCAACTGTGAAAACCATTTTGAGTGACTGGCCAGATAAGCTTAATCAGGTTGAATCTCAGTTCCTTGTAGTGGATTTCATTATCTCAGTAAAATACTGGTCTTTTTTCTGGAAAGGGATGTATTTGACTGGGGGGGGGGAAAGCTAAGGCCCCTTGGTCTCCTGTAAAAACTTCCCCTCTTTGTACTTTCCTTCTCATCAAGACTGTTTCTAAACTTTTTGACTGCTTTTGAGTGACTTACCAAAAAAAAGCAGTGCTTTTCCTTCCCATCACCTGAAATGGTTGTTTATATTTCTGTAGCTTTTCCTTTTGAATAACTTTGTCTCATCTGATAAGCACCACAGAAGATGTGACCTTAGAGAACCACAGTCTCTCAAACACGTTTGCTCCTTGATTAGATACTCATGTCCTAGTTGAGTATCCACTAGGAAAATGCTATCCAGCAACTCTTTGCCTTAAATTCATAATCTAAACTGAAGTGATTACCTGTCTGCTGTGTCTTTGCTGTCTCTACTCTTTTTGTCAATTATTTAGATTTAAATTTAGGGAAATTATTTCAAGAAAATGAGAAAAATGTCTTTAAGCTTTAGCATTTTGACTGCAGCAGACTTTCCCATTGACCCTAAAATTCACAATATGTTTTTTTTTCCTTTGTGTGCTTTTTGAGTCTGAAGTGAAGGAATAGTGGCTTTACCTTCTTTGACTTAAAACTTAATTGAAAATGGGGTTTATTAAGCACTATTTTTTTTCCTCTTTTAGGAAACGCTCCCTGGTTTCAAATGGATTGGAAGCAGAGTAAAAAATCTCCTGGATAATGGGAAAGAAGTCCTCTTTGCATTCGAAGAGTCTATTGGTAGGCTTGTTAATATCCCTGTAAAATGTTGAGAACTGGGGGGGAAGTGTGATTAGAAAGGACTGACCTTAGTTATGAAACAAATCACCCACAATGTACTTTATTTTTTTCCTTGTAGTTACTGGTACTGATATTTTGCTCTCCTCAGCTCAACTCGCCAACTACTATAGTAAATTACTTACATATGACCCTCTGATTCTGGTGTTGTGCTTTGGATACAAACATGTTCTTTTACAGCTTGAAAGTCCTGAGATTCCAAAGCCAAACTCCAGTTGCTTTGTGGCTTCTTACCTCAGACAAAGCACAGGATCTGTTCTTAATCAGTTTAATACCTTACAGGTCCTCTCAGTGAGGACTTATTACCAGTGGCCATGTGGAAGTGGGAGGTGACTTGTGCCACCCACCACACCAGTTCTTTTGGGAGCTGTGTCCATCCCCTCTCTCAGAACAGCATGAGGGATCCAGCTGTGGCAGGAATAGCATTAAATACCTTATGGAGGTGTGTAAATGTTCCTGCTGACCTTGCCTTGAGCACTTTGCTGATCTTCAGACACCACCTACCTGTAGAGAACTGTCTTGTGAACGTTTGCTGTAGGAGTTCTCCATTTCTTGGGATAAATGGAAGCTTTCTGGGACAGTAGTTTCCCTCAGAGTGTGGGGGCAAATAATTTCTCTGAGAATATCTGAGAATGAAGCACGCACTGAAGAGGGGGGGTGTCCCTGCCAGTTCTATTCCCAAAATTCAAGCTTTTAACCATAAGGAGTTAGGATCTTGCTGGTGCATCCCTTCAGGAAGAAGAAAGCTTTGTGCAGCTCTGGTTCATGGCTGTGTTTGTATTTGTTTAGCACTGCACTATGACAGAACTCCCCAGGGAGCAGATGTTATCAATCTGGAATTAATTGACTACAGCACGGATCTTTCCAGCCCTATAACCCCCAAGTTAATTAGATTTCCCCTGCATATGCAGTAATAAACCAACTTATGTGTACTGGCCAATTTTCTTTTACAGGATAAAAGGTTAAAACCTAATCAAGGAAATCAGTGTAATAATTTATCAATTTTTATTTTTTTTTTTTTATTTCTAGGCTTTATGTGTGGCACATCAGTGTTGGATAAAGATGGTGTAAGTGCTGCTGTGGTCATTGCTGAAATGGCAACGTACCTGGAGGGCCAGAACCTCACACTGGCACAGAAACTTGTTGAGATATATGAAATGTGAGTTGTATTCTTCATTAGTATGTTCTACTTAACTATTTTAGAGTGGGAATAGTCTAATAAATATTTTTAATGTGTCCTCTGAATGTTTTCTCATTGTAAATTGGGTTTTTTGATGTATTATGGATTACAGTCCATCACTAGTGCAGATCCCACTGTACCTAAAGGGGCTCCAGGAGAGCTGGAGAGGGACTTTGGAAAAGGGATGGAGGGACAGGACAAGGGGGGAATGGCTTCTTGGCTGTAAGGGTGGGGAGGCCCTGGCACAGGTTGCCCAGAGAAGCTGTGCCTGTCCCATCCTTGGAAGTTGTCCAAGGCCAGGCTGGAGCAACCTGAGCTAGTGGAAGGTGTCCCTGCCCATGGCAGAGGCTTGGAACTGAATGATCTTCAACATCCCTTCCAACCCAAACCACTCTGTATCTGTGAATTTCTATGGATTCTGTGAATACCAAGGACTGAAGAGGCCCTTTCTATTGTATTTCTGCAATAAATAGTGAAATTTTGCATGGGGATCTACCAGGGCAAACTGTTTTTTCTAGTTTGATTCCTGCTGTGGTACTTCTCTTATGTTTGAATGGGAGCCATATCTTAGTTATGGTGTCTTTAAACGCTTCCAATTTCCCCTTGAACACGTGCTGGGAATTGTTTTATCCCATGCTGAGATCTGTAACAGAGCAGAG
Source organism: Manacus vitellinus (assembly GCF_001715985.3). Classification (NCBI taxonomy): domain Eukaryota; kingdom Metazoa; phylum Chordata; class Aves; order Passeriformes; family Pipridae; genus Manacus; species Manacus vitellinus. Next base: position 8,401,301 of record NW_021940498.1, on the reverse strand, counting down.
GTGAAAGGAAGGGTGTGTGTACAACAGCTACAGACACAATCCCAGCAAGAAAACGAAGATCACGTGTGCCAGAATTAAGCCAGGTACTGAGGTGAGCCCAGATCATCAGCAGAAATTCCTGTGCTTTAACAGAACTTACAGCACAGAGCAGTATCATGGATGTCATTCCTTCTCCTGCCAGCCCAGCAGGAAGACACTGTGGCCTTTAGAAACCTGGAGTGAGGAAGCACAAAGGATGATCAGCTTTTATCTCTCCATGGTACTCAGGGTTTTGCTCTGTCCTGTGCAAACTGTAGCCAAAACAACTCTGTGCAGGTGGATCAGAATGACAGGGATAGCAAACAGGATTCCTCTCTCAGTCACACCTGATTTTTAAGCTGTGGAGAAGGGTCTCTAGGAGTAGAAGTGGGTGGAATATGGCGAAGAACGACTTGAACAACTTAAATTTCAGTGTGCTAATGTGGTGGTTGTTCCTAGTGAGCATTAGGTGTGATTTGGGATGGTGGTTTTAACTTGGATGGAATAATCAACCACCTTCCTTGTTGTAGCTGCCACATGGCTCTGGCAGTCAATTTTTGGTTGGGGGAATGACACTGGATATCCATTTTTTTGAGGGCCACCAAGGCTGCACTTACCCAAATGGTTAGCTTTTATTTCTTTGGGGCCTGAAAACTTTGCTTTAATTTAAAAATAGCTCAAGATGATCTGAGTAATGCAGCAAAATCTGCTTCAGAGTCCAAACATTTGCCTATAAATACCTGTTCCCACAGCTCTGAGAACCGAATTCTTTTTCTGTTGCTACTCTTCCAACCAGGGGCTTTCTTTAGGTACCAAATGTGCCAAAAACTTCTGAATTTTGTAACTGAAAATGTTCATCTGCTTGTAGGTATGGATATCACATATCCAAGACTTCCTATTTCTTGTGCTATGACCCTCCTACGATCAAAAGGATATTTGAGAGACTTCGGAGCTTCGATGGCCCTCAGTCTTATCCCAAATGTTGTGGAAATTACAATATATTACATGTAAGAGATGTTACCACTGGCTATGACAGCAGCCAGCCAAACAAGAAATCGGTGAGTTGCAAAGTATTTCTGCATGGGAGGGTCTGGTTTTGAGGAAACTAAAAGGTAAAGAACAGCATGAACAAGGCAGAGATGCCCTGTGTCAGCTAAGATGGCAGAATGATTCCATCATCAGGCTGCTTAGCATCGTTACTGGGGGGAGAAAACAGCTTAAATGTGAAATGTGTTGACTGTTCTGGTACAGCAGTGAATGAACTTGATTAATTAATTGAACCTGATGCTCTGGCAACTCTTAAGCTGCCCAGCAGGCTTTCAGATATTGGGGTTCCAGTGGGAGTAAAGAAGGTTGTTGTTGTTTTTGTAGGTGCTGCCAGTGAGCAAAAGCAGTCAGATGATCACCTTCACGTTTCAGAACGGTTGTGTGGCCACCCTTCGGACCAGTGGGACAGAGCCCAAGATCAAATACTACGCTGAGATGTGTGCCCTGCCTGAGCAGAGGTCAGCAAACCTGAGCCTCAACTGACTTCCAGCCTCCTAAACTGGCCAGAGTGATGCACAGTATGAGTGATGCTCATAAGGGATTTCCACTGTGGTGGATAAGAAAAAAAATACTGAGTTTTCAGCATCTGCTACAGTAGGCTTGTTTAGTTAATCCAGTTCCTCATTTACTTAGAATTAAAAAGTTAAGAAATCACAGAAAATGGAAAAGACCTCTGGGACTGAATCCAGCCTTTGACCTTGTCACCCATGTGCCATGTCCAGTCTTTCCTTTTTCTTAGGTTGTGCTGTTGCTGGCAAATGTTCTTAAAGCCAGGTAGTCTCCTATTTCCTTTGGGAATCTGTTGGGAGCTGGATCAGTTCTCTTTTGACAGTCACCTGGATTGAGCTGCTTCCAGTGTGAAAGGAGAGTGGGGAAACCATCCAGGGTATATTTATACCACTGAAATCAGGAGTGAGAATGAGGAGCTGAAGTTGAGTCCAGATGGTGAGGAGAAGCTTTTGGATTGGATCCCCAACATGAATTGCAGGAGTCCTTGTTTTCAGACTTGTATCCCAACATTTCTGTGGGGCAGAGAATTGAAAACAAAGGAGGCTCAGTTTGGTATTTATTTCTATGTACTTGAATTCAGGGTTGAGCATTCATCTCACTGAATACTTGGTCAGATTTAGGGGGTCAGAGGATAGTGAGGGGTAGATTGTGAAGAGGGCACAACCTGTGCCAGGGCCTCACCACCTTATTATTGCTGTATTCATTAAAACTAATTAAAGAGAAAAATAAGGACCACTAGAGGGCTCTGAGCACCATCTTTAAATGTCCTGTCCAATCCAAATCAGTCTGATTCCATGATAATCCCTCTCAAAAAGGAGCAGGTTGGAGTCTCTACACGTTTATGCTGATAGGAAACACAGCAGATTAAATCCACCCCCTTCAGGTCTTGCTGTTTATTTACTTATTTTAAATAGCTCCCTGGCGTCCCCCAAAGCTCTGACATGGCCTTGTTGTTCCTTTTTCCAGTGACAGGAGTGTGCTGGAAGAAGAACTTGAGAAGCTGATCGAGGCTCTGATTGAGAACTTCCTGGAGCCTGACAAGAACGGGCTGACCTGGCGCTCGGCGTAGGCCTGTCCCGCTGTCCCCAGGAGCCTCCACGTGGAACAAAGGGCCCAAGAACAGGAGCAGTTCAAATGTCTGTGTGTCTCTGTGTGTTAAACAGCTGCATTTCTGCTCTGTAAAGAAGCAGCATTCTTTTGTCAGGCTTTTCACCAAAGTCTGGGCTAGAAAAGGGGGACGAAATTGGAGAAAACAGTGGAATTAATTGCTATCATTTTCCATCCTTTTGACCAAAAGGTTAATTAACCCACACCAGTGCAAATGAACTGCCCTGATGTGTTTAAGGCAGGTGATCTTAGCCACTGGATCTTGTCTTAAATTCACTCCAGGTACTTAAAATACATTTTCTTTGTGTGAAAAGCTTTGAAAGTCAGGTAGAAATGATCACTCCAGACTGACACAAATCCTGCTGCTTCCTCTCAGCTCTGTGTGACCCTCAGAACAGGTCTGCGCTTCCAAAAACATGGACGTAGAGCTCAGCATTTCTTGTTTAGGCCAATTGTTGACATTTTTCAGCTGCTTAATTAATTCTTCTATTGGTGAAGGTGTTCTTGGTGCATTTTCTGTGTCTGTCTTAAAAAACTTGGCAGTGAAACAATAGTGGCAACACCTGCAGTTCTGCTTTGGGGTTGGAGTTGTGTAGTGCCTTTCCAAGGCTTCCAAAGGAGCAGGAATTGGTCATTAGTTAAATTGCCTATTCTGACTATCCCAGGCTTTGTAGCTCTTTTTTGTCCCACCTCCCTCAAGGGTCTTAAGGTTTTTTGGTTTTTCTGTGTTCATTAAGTTTTTCTGTACTCAGTCAGTGACTTTTTGGTTTTTTCTGACCTGAATTTATATTGTTTGTGTTTAAAAAAAAAAAAAGTGGAGGTGAGACACTGACAGAGTTACTAAGTCATGATTTTTTTTTTCATGTCTTGTCAGCTAATTTCTGTTTGAGTAGCACTCTGTAAATACTGCTATTCTTTCTCTCTTAGGGCAAATATTTAACGACTTCTCATTATCTGTTTTCTGAGTAGAAAGTGATACAGCTAATCACATTTCCAAAAAAAATAAGCCAATGCACAGGTTCTCCTGCAGAGATGTGGTACTTCAGAAGATCAAAGCCACACTTTGGCACAGGAGAGCTGGTTCTGGGCATCTCCCTGTTACCACTGACAGGAAGTAAATAAAAAGTAGATAAAACCCAGCACTGAATTGCTGTGTTGAAGGTGATGTGAGAAGAACCCAAGATGCACTTGAGTTCAAGCTGTTGTTTGCCACTATTGCTAACTCTCCAGGTTTGTCCTCCATCTGATTTTACCCTTCCAGCTGGATGGCACAGGGTGGGTTTGTATGTGCTGCCTCTCCATGGCTTTAAAGAGCCCCTTGGTTTGGGTTTTTCCTGCACTATATCCATGGAGAAGTATTTTGATGTATATGAATGTACATGTGCCACAGAAGGTCTGTGTTGCACAAATTCTGACCTGTCACTATTTATTTATTTTTTATTTTAAGAGAAAGTATCTCCAAATTGTTCTGCCATTGAGTGAAATGTATCTAATGCCAAAAAACTGCCTTTTTTTTTTTGTTCTTTTAATTGTACATTTGATTGATGTGGGGGGAAAACAGGTAAATCAGAGTATGCTTATGTTGTTGTATAGTTCTGGGTAGGTCTGGAAGGTGTGAAGGCACTTCTGATGCTGCTTTGCCTTCAGTTTTCCCAAAAAAGGTGCAGGTCTGCACCAAATTTGCAGGAACTCTTTGCCATTCCTGCCTTTGGCAGCAGCTTAAACCCTGAAGCATTGAGGATTTTGTTCTCCTGGTGGTACAGAAGAGAACAAGTGACTTGGGACATAACTTTGAACAAAGGCTGTAAAAAGCATAGTGTGTGTGTGTGTGCTGTGTTATTGTAGCAGTTCTGTCTTGTGAGTGATGTTTGTGCTCCTACAAAGAGCAGGAATCTGCCATTTCCCAGAGATCTGCTTTGCATCAGTAGCTAAGTGTTATAAATGAAGACAATCTGGGTTTTTGAATAAGCACTGTTAGAAGTTGGTATAACTGTTCATAGTCTGAATATCTTTAATTAAATGAAAAAGCCCAGATGTGGGTGTTTTGTATCTGGGATTCTTCCCATGGATGGGTTTGGCAGTGTGTTGTAGCTGTTAGTGATGCTTTTGGGATGACAGCAACAGGCACAATGTATTGAATGTACTTTAAGGGTAGAATAACTATTTGCTCTTTTGAAACTGCTGCTACTGTTGTTCTCCTACTGTATTGGAACTGTTGGATACATTTATACTGTTCCATTTGTGGAACTCCTTTATTTCCTTCTGATCTCGCATCCTTTACCTCTGTTACTGTGAAGGACTGGAATTCTCTTGTTTCTCTGCCCTGTAACTTTGTTATGCATCTTGTTAGAGTTGATCTGGCTCCTGCACAACCTTCTTTCAGTTGTTCAGCTGGTTTTTTTTTTTTGTTTTTTTTTCCTGCTTCTCAGATAAGAACAAAGGCTTTTCTGACTTGAGTAGGGAGCAGGTCACAGATCAAAGGACACCCTGGGTGTTGTTCATGAGGTGCTTCCAGGTAAAATACACCTTTATAAAGGTTGGACATTGACTTAAACTGCAATCACAGGGCCAGTGAGTTGGGTTTAGTGTTTGATAAAACCCAGAGGGCTTGGTTTTGCCTTTTCCCTTCTGATGTGACAGGTTTAATCTCTGTGGCAAAGCTGTGTTTCCCTGGGTCTGGGACAGGAGCTTTCCAAGTTTGGGAGACTTGCCAGGCAAGGCTCAGTGTCAGTGAGACACAGCTTGTAGCTGGATTTCTTATTCTAGTTGTGAAACACCGTCCAGTGCGTGGCTTAAATAGTTTCAAGGGCTGCCCATGTCTCTCCTGCATCTCTAAAGGATGATTCCTGTCAAGGCAAGAGGGAATCATAAGCTCTGGCATGAGAGAGAAGGAGGGAATGTGTTTAACAGGGAAAGGTGGGCTGGAAACCTCCAGCACCAGGCTGGCTGTGGCCCAAAGGAGCGGAGTAGCCCCCACTTGGTGTTGGGGTGCTGAGCCAGGTCTGCTTCCCTTGCATTCCCAGCAGGATGTGACTCAGAGGAGCTGGGATTCCCTTGGGCTGTGGGAGAACTGGGATGTTGCCTGAGGAACTACTAATTTCCCTCAGCTCTTTCTTCTAAGGAGGGGACATGCACTTGTGTTGTCCACAGGGTAGGTGAAGATGTGAAACCCTCTGTGGCTGAGGTCGAGGGGAGTTGCCCACACTCTGCCCGGGGCTCCCTTCCCTGCCCTCACTGGTCCAAAGCTGTTGCTGTCCCAGGTTGGTGGTTACCTGCATGTTGACATTCCTGGTGTTATTCCCTGGTTTATCTGTGCTCAGGTAGCACTTTGTGTGCCCTCTCTGCCAGGCTCCTGAAGGATTATGGATTTCAGCTCCTGTTTTGTTAAAGACAGCGTGTTTGTGAAATTCTGGGAGCATTGATGGAGAAGCCACAAGGTGGAGTGAGGCAGGTGGAATGTGTGTGCTGCTTTAGGAAGCACTTGGATGTTCCCTTTAATTTTAAAACTCATATTGTTACTACTTTATTTTGTCTTTTCCCCCACTTTTTGTTCTCTTGTCTCCCTGACGGAGAGGGGACTCTCTGCATGGTGACACCTGGGTGGTTCCAGCCCAGCTTGATCCCCAGAACATTTGCCAGCCCCCTGTTCAAGAGTAACTCTGTTCAAGGTGATTGAAGTATCTGAAGTTGCATTGTTTCCCTTGCCTGGAATCTTGGGGAGTTCTGGATCTGTGCTCCCGTTTACCCAGTGTCTGTTCTGTAAAACTTGGGCATATTACAAAATAGAGTGAGAATTTGCACTTTTCTGAAGAGTTTCTGTGTATTGCTATGTGGATTTAGCTGAATGAAGTGTTAAAAATAATAAAATGTTCCCTTTGTAGTTGCAATCCTTCTGATTTCTTCCATCTTCTTTAGCCAAACGCTGTTGCCCCAAAAGCTGAGCTGGGGGAATATCCATGTGGCACTTGGATATCTAAAGAATTTTGGGGTGAAGTTGCTTCAGGAAAAAGCAGCAGCTTGGAAGGGAGCTGGCAAAGGGAGGGAAGAGGGTCTGTCTGAGGGGAAAGGAGCAGCCTGTCCTGCAGGTGAGCTGGGGTGGGCACTGCAGGGGAGAGCAGGTCCATCCAAGGGTGGGACTGGCCCCAAAGGGATTTTAGTTCCACATCCTGTCCCACCAGGGAACTGGGCAATTGGAGAGGGACCTGTCCAGTTCCACCCCCTGCCATGGGCTTCTTCCACAAGCCCAGGTTGCTCCAGCCTGGCCTTGGACACTTCCAGGGATGGGGCAGCCACAGCTTCTCTGGGCAACCTGTGCCAGGGCCTCACCACCCCCCCAGCCAAGAATTCCTTCCCAGTGTCCCCTCTAACCCTGCCCTCTGGCAGTGGGAAGCCATTCCCCCTTGTCCTGGCACTCCAGGCCATTGTCCAAAGTCCCTCTCCAGCTTGCTTGGAGCCCCTTTAGGGCACTGGAAGGTGCTAGAAGCTCTCTCCAGCTTGGCTTTAGTATTTAAAGGTTAAAACACCGTGGAGGTTCATGGAAGGTGGTTCCTGAGGGCACAGCAGCACATCCAGGAAGGTTCTTGCATCCCTTCAGTGATGGCCACAGGCTTCATCCTGCATATCAGTGGTGGTTTTATCTCCTTTGTAAGGCTCTTCTTGGAGCCCTTCTCCTCCCAGCTCCCCAGAACTACTCCAAATTACCACCCATTGTCCTGTGCTGGGCAGCTCAACAGCTGGGCAGGTCTCTAGGGAGAGACTTAACCCTACCCCTTCTGAGGGGTTGTGATGTCAGAAGACAGGGGAGGGACATGGAGATGGACAGGTTTGTTTGGGCTGGGGGTGAGGAGAGCAGCAGGACACATGGACAGAGCAGGGCAGGGAGTGGGGGACAGCGGACGTGGCTGAGGCTCCACCGGGCTGTAGTTGCAGGAGCCAGCACTGGATGTCACCAGCAGCCCAGGCAGAGGGACACAGCCCTGGGGTGCTGCCACTGGCCAGCTGCACCCCCTGAGCGTGTGGGGGCACCCTGGGCTTTGGCATTGGGGTGCAGAGCAGTGGGATGGGCTTCAGCACAGAGAGGAGGACCCTGGCACCAGGTCCTGCTGCTTCCCTGCTGAACGCGGACACTTCTCCCAGGAACAGCATGACTGGGCTGGTGCAGCCTCCTCAGGGCCTGTGTGAGCAGTTTGGGGACCTGAAGGTTCTGGGGTCTTTCTGTGTTGCTGGCACAGTACCAGGACCTGGGGACATCAGCCTGGGAGCGCTGGGGCTGCTGGAAGCTCCGGAGTGCTGGCAGGCAGTGGTGCCTGGCTTCACATTTAGGTCTTGTCAATTTACATGTTAATTTAGTAACTAAATTAATTAATAATAATTAATGTGCCAAGCCCAGCCTGTGTGGGCTGTCCCTCGGGCTCAGCTCCCTGGGGGCTCGTGGATAGGTCCTGGTTGGCTCCACCTTGCCATGGGAGAATGAGGACAGTGCTGTGGGTGCTAGGCTGCTGGTGGTGTCAGGGCAGCAAGAAGGGATGAGGGTTGGTTGCCTCCTCTTGTGATGTTATTTGGGGAAGTTAGGGAATGGTTTCTGTGTGTATAGAGCTCCTGAAGTCCCATCAGAGGGTTTGGGGTTGGAATGGGACCAACATCCCCCAAAACATGGTCCCTGGAGTCAATGGTAGTCAACTCCACTGTTTTCCAAAAGGAGACTGAGGCACAGAGGAAGAGAAAAACAGGGGCTCAGGGATCTGTCCTGCCCATGCAGAGCAGCATCTCTGAGCCACCTGAACAATTAAAAGGGATGAAGATCATCTAAAAATAGGGATTTGTAAATGTCAGGCTGCTGAGGGGCTGGGAAACATGCTGGGAGGATGGAGCAGCTCCACAGGACTGCTGTGCTGGTGTGTCCTTACACAGGAGCAGGGACCAACACTGATGTGCCCTGGGTTGATCCTGCTCCCCCTGGCTCCCTGAGAGATCCCCAAACCCAGAAACTGGCTGATGTGGATCATCCTGGGCATGCAGCACCAGAGGGATTTTCTGTGCTGTTTTATCCCAATGGGAGCTGCAGAAGATCCCAGCTCTGCTTTGGATGGGAGATGGGGTGGGGTGACACCAGCCCCTCAGCATCAATTATTTTTCAGTGGATTTTCATAGGAGAAAACTTCAGTGAAGACCCTGCCCTCAGAAGGCACCATGGGATGATCCCAGCCTCAGGAACTGGGTGATGTGCTGCCAAAACCACCTCAGAGATGTTCTGGTCCCCCCTCTCCACGCAGACGAGGGCACAGGGGCACCCCTCCAGCACCTCCACCTCCACAGCTTCTCCCCCATCCCCAGAACCCCACCTGTCCCCAACGTGCCAAAATCTTGTATAAAACAGCTGGGAAAGCAAGTTTATTTGGAAAAATAATCCAGATTGGGGCAGATTAGTGGGAACACGTCCTTGCCCATCTGCCCGGGCAGTGCTGTGCCAGCTCCCTCTGGGGCTGCCCGGAGTCAGGCTTGGGAAAACACACAGCTCTGCTGCTGCTGGGGGCTTTGACCTGCTTCCCTGGCCCAGCTGAGTGACCCCAGCCCCTCTCCCTCAGGAAAATCCCTCAGATCCCTGGTGTTGTCACCTCCACCCCCTCCTTGCTGCCAGGGGCAGGTCAGTGATCAGCAAGGACCTTCCATCCCCCAGAATTATCCCAACCTGGCTAATTAGAAGCATCCACAGGTAATAGAGGGGATCCTCAATAATCCCAATTTCTTTAGCAGGGTGCAGGAGCCACCTCTGAGCTGGAAGAAGGACAAACAGAGCAGGGATTGTCCTGGGCTTGGAGATCCCACAGCTGCCCTGAGTTTTGAGTCCTGCTGAGGTCTGAAATCCATTTCTGTCAGTTTTTTTCCCCTGCCCAAAGCCTTCTCTGCTCTCAGGAACTCACTCCTGCTTTGTTCATGCCTCAGTTTCCCCAAGGCATGAGGGTAACACCTCCCCCTTGCTCTTTCTAAAGGAAAAAGTGAAAAGCAGAGGGGTATTTTTCCTCCCTCTGTAGGTTTGCGTTAATCCCTGATAACAGAGGAGAAAGGTGAGGGTGAGGGAGCCTGGTGTGAAGGTTCTCAGGGGTGAAGCTGCCCAGGGAGAATTAATTATTATTAATTCTGTGTATTTTTATCAGGAGGGGGCAGCTGGTGGTTGATTTCCTTCCCTACCCCTGGGTAGGAGCATCACAACCCCACACTCAGTGGGGACAAGGATGGTACTCCAGCTCAGTTATTTCCCCTGGATAAATCCAGCTGCAATCCATACTGAGACTTTTGGCCTCTTCTGCACTAAAGGAGACCACCCTCAGCCTCTTTCCTACAGCTCTGGCACCATGGAGCAAGTTGGAACACACCTGGGATACCTGGAGCACCTGAACCCCCCAAGGATGTGTGTGGGGGCAGGTGGGTGCAGGCAGGGCAGGGAGGGGATCCTGGCACAGCTCTGGCTCCATCCACATCCACCTCCTTGCCTGCCTCTTGGCTGGATCAGCCCAGGAGAACCTCCGAGCTCTTTGGAAAATAAGGAAGGAAAAGCAGATCTGAAAGCCCACTCTGGGCTGCAAAGTGCTGGTGGCATCTCATTTGGAGGGCATATAAATAGGCATTTTTGGGCTTTTTTTTCCTCTCCTCTTTTTTGGTGATGAGCCACTGCAGGGGGCTCTGAGCATCCTTTGCTTGATTCCTATCACAGATGCTGTTCATATCCTGAAATTCATCTGGTTTCAGGAGCTGTTGGGGTAACTTTCCCCTCGAGCAGCAGCCATGGGCTTGGGACACTGGGAGGTCCACATTCCCCTTCATGGAAAGGGACTGCCTGCGAACAGATGGGCTTCTCCAAACACAGGGCTGTCTCTGGGAACCCAAAAAGCACATTTTGAGTCTCAGCTCAGTGACAATTCGCTAATCCCGAGGTTCCCTAATCCTGCTGGTTTGTCATGTGTGGGGTATGTGCTGCACAGAGTAATGTTGATGTTAACAAGCCACAGGAATTATGCTCCTACAGCTGGTTACCCACCCACACCCCAGGGCTCTGCCTCCCTGGAGGGGGTCAGTGCACACACACAGGGTCTCGCTGCACTCAGGATGTTCCCAACCTCCTGCTGCTCAGTGCCAAAAGGAGAAGAACTCTCATCCCTGGGGCCTCAAAGCCACCACATCCCTCCCTCCAGCCTCCTGAAAAGCTGGAGCAACCAGCTACACACACCAGCCCACCCTGTTAGTCAAGGGACTTTGAGGCCAGGATGTGTTTGGCCACTTTTCCTATATCCTGGAGGTGATTTCTTTCCTGTTATCTATCCCAGGCTCTGGTGTTCCTTGATCCAACAACCGCCCCTCTGCCTGCAGTGCTCTCCAGACTTCTCCTTGCAAGATGTTAAATCTCACCAGGGTTTCCCACCTCCATCCCCCTGACCTGCTGTGCCTGTGGAGTCACAGCCTGGGCCATGCTCTGCCACATGTGCAAGTCCACCCCACAGCCCTTTCTTCTCTCAGGGGCTGCATTTTGGCTGCACAGGGGTGGGAAGTGAAGAGAGGAAGCAGGGAAGTGGATGAAGGTGAGGGGCAGGCTAAGATTTCTTCCCCCTCCCTCATTGCATGAGGTGGCAAAGTGGGACCAGAGCCCACAAGCTCCTACCTCGGGAAAAGATCCCCAAACTGTAACAAGTTTCTCAGATGATCTGAGCCAGGGTGCTCTCAGGGTTCATCAGGAACCAGCTCACTGCTCAGTAGGACTAGTCCAAAACACTCAGGAAAATTATTTTGGTGCCCAGTGCTATATCCCTACCAGAATCCAGGCTCTATTCCAGCTCCCCTTTCCCAGCTTGACCACATTGATACTGGGATTTCAAGAGGAGGAAGTTCAGGTGGGGAAAACTGCAAAAAGGGAAGAAGAAAAGGGACAAAATGCAAAGGATCTTGCACCAGAAACATCCTTCTGGGGGGTAGGAAATAACTGTATTTTCCTCCAGCAGAGCTTTCCACCCAGCAGCTGAGTCCACACATAATCTTAGGGAACACAACTCCCAGAAAACTCTCCCTTACTAACCCAGCACACCGAATACCAGCTGCTCCTGAGGATCAGGAGCAGCTGTATCACCACCCCCCCCCATGAAGAAAGGCAAACACAGATGGATCAAAATGCAACACTCCAGTTTTCATCCCAGCACTGGAATTCAGCATTTTAAGATGCCACATTGCAAAAACTTCCTTTTGGGAAGCACTGGGAATCGCAGCCCTGCATCTGTAGATGCTCAGCACTCCAGTGTCTCATGGATTAGGTGCCAAACCACCCGGGAGAGAAAAACTGCTTTAGAGAACTATTTCCTGGACAATTTTCCTGAGCCCCAGGGAAGGATTAAGACAGGCAGAGCCTGAGACCTGTGCACAAGCCCCACAGAACCTCTCTGCAATCCCTAGCCACCAAACCAGCCCAGGAAAAGAAGTTTCTAAGCACCAGAGAAACCATGGAGAAGCCCAGAGCTGCCTTCCTCTGGCAAACCAGCCACACTAACTTCGGGGATATTTAGAAATCATTGCAAGGAGCTCTAGAGAAAATAGACGATGGAGTGGGTGCAGCTTTCAATATATTTGCTCTAGGATATAGTAACAGGCACTAAAGCAAACACGGGCGGGGGAATTAGGACGGGAGCTTCTGCTTCGCTCGTTTTAAATAACCAAGTGCCGAGACAGCCGAGTCTACGATAGATTTCAGAGTCAGAAAAGTGCCCCGGGGAACATGCACGCAGCAAACGGAGGCGTTTCCTACGCAGCTGCATCGTTTTGTGCCTGGAACGAGCTGGAAATGTCATGGAACAAAACTAAATGGATAAACGGGCTCGGCGAAGCACGTCGCTTCTCGGGGGCGGGGGGCGGCTGGACGGTGTGTTTCCCTCTTTGGAGCGAAAGAAAAAAAAAGGAAATCGAGTTGAACTTTGCATCTGTCAGATAGAAATCTAATAGGAAAGAGAGCTGTACATGGTCAAAGTCAAGTCCAGGCTCCAGGAACATCCAGGAGGACAGTTTCGGGTATCGCCTGGATGCGCCAAGCAAACACTC
>NW_021940498.1:8322420-8385644 GCF_001715985.3 Manacus vitellinus | reverse complement strand
CAAAGCTGGAGCTGGTTCCTGAATGGGAAGGAGAGGAGGAGGCAAGGGAAGGCAGTGAATTAGGACCTCACTGGCTGACCTGGAGTCATCAGGGTGATTTTTCTTCACCCCAAAGAAGTGGAACCCCACAGTGCTGGACTGTGATGGCCAGCACAAGGGTGCAGATCAGTGGGCATGAGGGAGCAGGTGCCTCGGGGGCCCACAACCAGGCTTTGCTGTGTGTCCAGGGCCCAACAGATGCATGGAGAAAATGCTACACCAGCCCACACGGGAAAAAACAAACACTCATGGAAAAGCCACAAGATCCAGGAGGGGAAAGTTGGCCCCTCCAGGGTACAGAGGCAGTGGGTCAGCAGAGCCCATGTTGTGTTTAACCGCCCTGTTAATCCCACAATATCCAAAGGAGAGAGCACCTTTCCCCCAGCTGTCTGCAGAGCTCCTGCGTGCTGGTAATGCTCTATAAATACATTAGCAATAAATAATGAATGATCTGGCTGGGCATTAAAGTGTAAACAGGAGGTGAAGGGCTCTCTCCCATTACCGGTCCCCCGAGAGCCACTCACATCCCTCTCTCCAACTCCAGCTCGATGTGACTCCAACTGCAGAGCCCTTAGTCACAGCACTGACAATATCATAGATCAGTGGCTCCATGGTTGGGAAAAACAAGCCAGAAATAGTCCAGAGGGCACAGTCTCCCTCCCCATGCCACGATGGGTTCGCTTACATCAGCATTTTTGCCTGTGATGCTCCTCAGCCTGCACGGGCTGACCCTCCCAAGGAGTCACAGTCCTCTCCGTGGCACTCTCCACTCCCAGAAAGCTTGGGAGTTCCCCTGATTTGGGAGGGTTTATCCCCTTTGGGTGTAGCAAGAAGTAGTGAGCTGTGCCAGCTGGCTATGGTCCTGAAAAGTCACTGCCCTGTGACTCAAGGTGGCCCCATTCCCAACTTGGGGGGGGAAATTGTCCCCATCACAGCTGGTCCCAAGGGAATCACGAACACCCACCTGAGGTGTAGAGAGAAAAGGAGATGCAATGAATTTATGGATGTGACATGGGATCATTTGGGGAAGGGACTCCTGTGCTAGAGAGGTTACAGGAGGCTGATCACAGGCCTGTGTTTGCTCATCACAGGGGTCCTGTGCTGCTTCAAAAGGGTTCTCACATCCCCAAATAAAAGCAAACCCTCTTGTTACCAGCTGTAAATGATCCATCCCAGGGTCCACCAACCTCCTGGTGAGGAGAATGGGGCCTGGAAAACCAGGCTGTTGGCTCAGAGCCCTTCTCCTCCCACAGCCTTGCTCTGCCAAAGCTGGGCACCAATACATCAGCTGGCTGCAAACAGCTCAGGGGTGGCTCTGCTTCAGGAGAGAGGAAAGGGATGAGCTCTTCATTTGCCCAGCTTTCACGGGAGCCTCACGCTGGGATGGGATCTGGGAGCTGGGCCAGCCCAGCACAGGGTCAGCTCCCAGCAAAGCCAGAGTGTCACGGTCTGGTCGTGCTCTTGGGAGGGGCTCTGGAAGTGGGCAGGCTGTGTGTCCCATGGAAGGAATCCTTCCCGGGAGGGGGGGCAGGCACGGGTTGCCCAGAGAAGCTGTGGCTGCCCCATCCCTGGAAGTGTCCAAGGCCAGGTTGGACGGGGCTTGGAGCAACCTGGGCTAGTGGGAGGTGTCCCTGCCCATGGCAGGGGGTGGCACTGAATGAGCTTCAAGGTCACTTCCAACACAGACCATTCCATGATTCTGTGATTTGTGCATTTGAGCTGCTAAAAGAGGAGGGCAAGAATGTCCCCCATAAAATTTCATGTGCATTTTACCTCCCACCCATGCCCACAACCAGGACCAGTCTGTAATGGCAAGAGTGAATATATAGGCCATGAACATACATTCAAAAAGGATAATAAATAGGATTACTGGAGTGCAGTGGACACCCATCTCTGTCCATCACTGATTCCCTGGTGTAGCTAAACCAGCTGATAACAGTGGTGCTGTTTAATTATCTGCCTGACACCTTCTGGCTGCTGCAGGATGGGTAATTAGGCAAAGGGCTCCAAATTGCTCCTTCATTGTATTGTCTCCCTCATGGTTGCAGAAACCCCCACTCCCCAGAGTCCTTCAGATCTGCTCATCTTTCTGTGTTTCACTGGAAATCAGCTGTTGTGGTGATTGTGGTGGTTGTGGTGGTGGTTATTATTATTATTATTAATAATAATATTTCTCTGCTTTTCAGGGTGACAAATCCACTTGCAGACTTTAATGAGTGGCTTGGAAACCATGTGTCAATGACATGGGCTGCTGGAGAAGAGGAGCAGTGGTGGAGCTTTATTCCCAGGCCATGGTTGATGCAAAGCTGCTTGAGCATCCCAAATTCTCAAGTCAGGTGGAAGCCAAGGGAGTGAAGCAGCTGATGGGCTGCCACTCCCTCCGTGGTTCCAACATGTGTTTCCCTGGATGTTTTCCATTGGCAGCCAGCTGAGCTTTTGCTATGACACCAAGCAAATAAAAAGATACACATTTCCTCAGCTTTGAACTGGGGGAGGGTCACAATCACTCACGTTGGAGCTGACAATTAGTAATGGAGATAGGACAGATTACACCTCACCTGTGATCACTCACAGCACCTGGAGAATATTTAATGGAAGCTCAGGGCTGTAGCTCCCAGGAACCCCGAAGTCCTGATGGCAGAGCTGAACTCAAAGCTCCTTCCCAGGATGGAAGGATGGGCATCTTTGGGATCAGGGCTGCCAGCTGCTATGGGGGCACCCCCTCAGAGCAGCCTGCTCCTGGGCTTGGGAAGCTTGGGTGTCCCTCTCCATCCTTGCAGGGTGGGTGGTGGCAGGGAGGAGGTTCCTGCCCCCACGAGGCTGTGCAGTGATGATGGTGGTGGTGGGGATGGATCTCCTTGCCTGGGGCCATGTAGGATAAAAAGGGGGGGGGGGCACAGAGGGTCCTGTGGCCTCACTCTCCTCTGACCCTGCCTGTTCTGTGTCTGCTGGGGTTTAGGTGAGGATGAAGGTGGTGCATGGATCCAGCTGAGCTTCCCTGGGAGTGCTCAGTGGTGGCCACCCAGATTTGGTGTCACTGGAGTGCTACAGTCCTGCAAAAAACACTTTCCTGCAAACCCCAGCAGGGATGGGGATGTGTCCTGCCTGGATCTGCACTGGGGGACACACCAGGGCCAGCAGTGCTTGGGGTAGGTCCCTGCAAAAAGCTCTGGGGGCTTCTCCCACCCAGCAAACTGGTGGCCAGTCCCACACCGGGGTGCAGTGAGCTGGGGAGGTCTGTGCACCCCGCCCCCTCAGGGAATTTCTGTCTTCCAGCTGCTGAAACACTGAAGTAGAACCTGGTTTTGCATTATTCAGGTGATATAAATCATGTTCTGAGTCTAGAGGGGTCAAAAAGAGCAACTGTGGCCATGCTGAGACTCCTCCTTTGCAGGAGGTGACTGGGGGTGACCCTCACCAGTGACAGCCCTGCTCTGGCCTCCTTGGAGACAAGGAGAAGACAATGGAAGAGTATCCCATAATCTCCAGAAACCTGAAATTACAGCTCAGCCTTTGTCTCCCACCTCCCACGGGCAACAGGATTTTCATGGTATTTTCATGGTATATATCCCACCTTGGCTTTGGTGGGATGGTGTGTGCAGCATCCAGCAGCTCCCCTGAGGTGAGCCTGGGCTCTGCAGGTGAGGTTTATGGTGAATTCTTCCTGAATTCCTGAAAAACTGAGAAAAAAACCCTTACACTGATGATGATTTCTGAGCAGGGAGTGACAACAGAGCTAATGGCAACATATAAAACTGCCTCCTGACTGCAGGAGGGATGCTCCAGAGGGAAAAGCTGAGGCCAGGGACCAGCAGGACTATAAATAACTTGCTATGGGGACCTTCCACCTTCCATTCTGTGGCAGGGTCATAAATAGTTTGCTCTGGGAAGCACCAGTGCATTAGTGAGGGCTGTAAAGCATCAAGGGCTGTGGCTTGGCACCACCGACTGAAACTGCAGCAAAAAGAGGGGCAGGAAAATGAATCCTATTTTCTTTTATGGACCACAGCGATCTGCTGGCTTAAAATGTGCCTTAGGAGATTCACAAACTAAAGCCCAGCAAGGACAGAGTCGCCTCTGAGGTTTACCCAGAGGGTAAGTTGTTCAAATAAAGGTGATGAGAACGTGTCCTGGCAGAGCAGCCCATGAGTCCAACCCAGGCATTGTCCTCACCTGATGGTGATGCTGTGGCCTTGGACACCGTCCTTGGTGGAGCTGTGAGGAAGAGATGGGGTTCAGAGGTGAAACAAGGGGAGACTGAGCAACCTGGTCTAGTGGAAGGTATCCCTGCCCATGGAACTGGACGAATTTAAAGTCCCTCCCAACCCCAACCAACCCAAAGAGTTGCAGCAGAACTGTGGGTGGGTGTGGGGTGGATGAGCCTCCCTGTGCCCCCACATGGGCAGGTCTCATGGAGCTGTGCTTGCAGCAGCCAGCACCAACCAGAGCTGTGGGGAACCTGGGCTGCTTTGCAAGATGTGAGTAGCAGGACTGCTCCCTACCCCTGTTGACGTGTCCAAACCTCCTCCAAGTCTTTCCCTGACCTTCCCTCACTCTCCCTGGCCACTGTCTTTGTCCTTCAGCCCAAATTACAACAAGAAGTCCCATTTTTGAGGGATGGAGGAGTGCAGTGTCAGGCAAAGGGCTGGAGAGCCCTGACTGCTCTCCTGGACCTTTCATGGTTGTCACCCTTGGCCAAAATGAGGTGGGGGAGTCATTGTTGTGTCCAGAGGGCTTCCAGGTGGGTGGGGAAGGTGCTTGCAAGGCGGGAATGCCATGGAAAGCAGTGTTGTGACTCAGCAGAGCCAGGAAAGAGATTATTTCCTGCAGGAGCATCTCCATGAATCAAAGTCATGAACAACCCCCAAGGAAAAAGCCCTCCAAAGCTTCAGGAACCTGGGCTTGGCTCTTCTCCTTCTGCTGCTCTTCAGGCTGTGCATCCAAGCAGGGTGGGCTTTGCTGTGCCACCAGAGAGACCTGTGCCAGCAGGGCAGGGCAGCAGAGGTGGCATTGGAGCAAAATGCTGCAGCCAGAAGGTTTTGCAGAGGAAAATGCTGGCAAGGGAGGTGATAACATCTGGTAAATGATCCTTCTCTAATTGCTGCTTTATTGTTGTTTAATGGCTAGCATATAAAACCCCAACAAGCTTCATCAAGGTTGTGATGAAAGCTCCTGAGAACCAAAGAAAGGGCTGCTCTGAAACTGCTGTGTGGAAGTGGGGGGCAAGGAAAGCCCCCAGTCTTTGACTTTTCAAAGGTATTTCCCAAGTCACCTTCCCCAGAGACCTCTCTGATGCCATGGGAGCTGAGGGAGATGTCATCTCCACAGAGTCCCTACCCCAGGGAGGGCAGATACCTCTCAGCACCCCAGAAATAGCTTTTATGCACTTAGAATAGAGGCTTTTTTAAAAAAACCTGCTGCATGGGGAAGATTTTAGGGATGAACAAGCCTGATGTGGTTATGTCCAGGGTTGTTATTCACTTCAGAGCTGCCAGAACTGCTTGACTGTGGTGGTGCACCAAGGGCATGGGGCCAGCTGGCCTGGGAGCAGAGCCAGTATCCATCCTCAGCTGGAGGTTGGTGCACACAGGGAATGGGAGCAGGGAAGGACACATGGCTGTCCCTGGTGTCTTGTTCTGGGCAGGGGAAATGGTTTAGTCTTTGGCAGCCCTGCTGCTCTCCCAGCCACAATCACCTCTCCAGGCTGAAAGAAGCTCCTTGGCATCTTCTCCGTGGTCTGCTGTGTGGAACAGCTGTTTCTGCAAGAGGAACCTGCCCACCCCTCCTTCAGGGTTGTCCTGTCCATCTAAGGGTCTTCCTCCAGGGGCCAGCAGGGTGCAGGGTCCTGCTCAAAGCAACCACCTCTGTTGAGGAAGCATCTCCCTCCTCTCCAGCACTGATCCACACTGGTCCTTGACCCTCTCTCCGGAGCATCCCACTCACAGCTTACCACACTCACCACTATTCCCAGGGCTGGAAGGAGTCACTGATCTATGAAGACCCTGGGACATGGTCCCCAGAGGCAGCTCTGGTGGGTTGTTTCTGATTGGCACAAGGGATGGCCCAGCTGTGGTGGATCTTGTTTACTGGGCTGGAGCCTGCAAAAGATTAGGAGAAAACAGATGGCTCCTAATTGGCAGTGCCAGCTTACTTCCTGCTCTCCAGATAAACCATTAAATTAAGGCTTAAATCAAACTTCATACAGGTTAGGAGGCTGCTTGCAATTATTTCAAAATCTAGACAGATTTAAGGGCCTGGGTTAAGGCTTTGTTTGCTGTAAAGGATGAAAAACGCCTGCTCCTTCCTGCAAGGCTCAGCAGCCAAGGGTTGAAGTGCTGGGGATGGGACTTAAAATCCTCAGGCTGAGCTTTCGTGAGAAAAGCAAGAGGTCATGGAGTAGACCATGAGAGTAGACCTGTGATGGGGCTGCTGAGGAAGGTGCAGCTCACTCTGGGACATAGTGACACCAGCAGGAGACTCTGGAGATCCACGGGGAGTGAGAACTTACTGGCAGCCAGGGAATGGTTCAGGGCTGATCAAAGCCATGGGATAATTTTAACTCCAATCATATGCAGCTGAGTTAAGATAAACAAAATTTAATAAGCTGACCCTCAGCTAAGGCTGTTTAAAAGGGAGTGTTGCCTTTCCCACTGGAGAAGTGTGGATTTATGGCTGGTCCAAGGATGTGCAAATGCATAAACCCACGTGTTTGGGAAACACCACTGTCGCTTTGTCTCCTGGGTCCAAGATACTTCCACATTTCCAGGGTGCAATCAGACCCTTCCTGGCCTGATTTCTGGTGCATTTGCACTTCAGAAAACCCAGGGGACACAAGCACGTGCCTGAAGGATTTTCCCAGGTGCTGTGGGACTGCTTGAAACTTCAGGCTTTGCTGGATCAGACCTTCACCTGTGTGAATCTGAAGATGTGCAGAGCACTGGGAGCTATTCAACTGTCAGCCATGAATGTGGCTCCTTTTTTTCCTTTCGGGAAAAGCTGCAACATCTCACAAGTTGCAACACCTCATTGAGAAACAGAGATTCTCACAGAAAAATAGAAAAATTCTCCAGGAAGTGAGATTTTTGTTGTTCACCCCCAAAAAAAACCCAACACACCTGCAACTCTGACCAAGTGATGTCTGAAATTTCTCCATCCAAGCAGGGAAAATGGCCACAAGTGAAATATAAAAATTAAGTACAAAATTAAAATAAAGGGGGAGAGGATCTGGGATATGGGCATTGGACTTGTATCCTAAAGCCCTCCTAAGACATCCTGAAGACCACTCCTTCAGGAGATGGTCACAGAGAGGTCTCACCCTGGCTGTAACAAACTGCCCCATTTTCATTCTCTCCAGCCATCACCACTCAGGCTGAGCTGAAAAAAAATAGAAGGTCCTGATGGAAGCTGCTCTAAAAATCTCATGCATAACCCAGGCAGGGCCCGTATCAACCTCTCAGCAGGAACGATGCCTATTGCTAATTAAACCTTTTTTTAGGGCTCCCAGCAGGACCAGTGCCACACCACGTGCCCTGCCTCCTCCAAGATGCTATCTCAGCCTCCCAGGGGCATGGGGAGCCAGCCAAGAATCCTTGGATGGAGGTGGGAGGAGACATATTGCCTTCTCTGTAGCCACCCTTTAAATACTGGAATGTGGTGATGAGGTCCTCCCTGGCCCTTCTTTCCTCTGAGCAAACCCAGGTCTCTCAACCTTTCCTCACGTGGCAGCTTTTCAGTCCTTGGATCACCTTTGTGGTGTTTCTATGGACCTTTTCCCACTTTTTTTGCGTAGTGTGGACCAAAACTGGGCACAGTGTTCCAGGTGTTCCAGGCATGGCCTGACAAGTGCTGAGTAGAGTGGGATAATGACTTCTTTATAATCACCCTTTGGTAATGCCCTTGGCAGTGATGTCCCGTTTTATCCCCATCCCCTGATGGAAACAGCAGTTTCCAGTGCTGATCCACAGACACTTCACTGCAGGGGAGGAGATGCTATGTTTCTGTTCATTGCCCAGGAGGGGTGGTAATACCCCACTGAATCCCTGAATCATTTCCTAGCAACCTAGAAGAGTATTGATTGTGCCAAACAGCACATTCATGCTTCATCTCAGAGTGAAAAATTCGGTCCTGCCACGCAGTAAATTCAGCAAAGCATTCACAATTAATGTGCAGTTCCTGGCCATGCCTTTTGGAAGGGCTGCCAGGGCTGATGGATGACTGGAATTTTGCTAACTGCTTTAAGGAGCAAATTAAGGAGCAAGTTAAAATATCTGTGCTTTGGGCACTGAAAAACACCCCCAGTGAGTGAGCTGTGAGATCCCAACAGTCCAGGGCAGGCCTTCCAGCTGCCTCTGGAGGAGCTCCCTCATCAGCCCCACAGAAAAAGAACATCCATAGGCTCAATTCTTGCTCCACAGGAGGCTCCTCCTGATCCCATGCAGATATTTGGAGACTGGTTGTCACCACAGGAACCACTACCAGGGACTGACACTCACATCCAGGGCTGCAGGTGCAGCTTGGAATGATCTGATCAGGGAAAACCTCAACAATTCAATGATGAAAGGGACTCAAATGCTATTGGGCTGGGGGTTTTTAGCAGATGGATGTGAAAGCTGGAGGTGCACCAGGCACTAAATGCCTTGGAAAGCAAATGGCTCAAGGAAAGATGGGCTGTCAAATGGAACAACAAATGCCAGTATCAATGTCCACTGGAGGGTTCACAATCCCTTCTTCCTTGTCATCCAGGGAAGGAAGTCAAGCAGAACAGCTGCTCTGAAAAAGGGAAATGTAGAGGCTTAAAATCTTCAGAATACACTTCTGGGAGAGGGAAAAAGGACAGGACTTGACCCAGAGCAGACATGCAAAAGGCTGGGCAGGGATTGAGATGCCTTGTTTGCAGCTGAATCAGGCACAGAGGGCTTTGCCAGCCCAATCTCCTCAGGCCCAGCTCCCACTCAGAAACTCTCCTGACTTCACCAGGAGCTGCAGACAGGGAGTCACAGATACAAACTGAAAGAGGGGGAATTCAGACTGGATTTTAGGATGAAATTATTCACCATGAGGTGGTGAGGTACTGGAACAGGTTGCTCAGGGAGATTGTGGATGCCTCAACCCTGGAAGTGTTCAAGGCCAGCTTGGATAAAGCCTTGAGCAGCCTGGTCTAGAGGGAGGTGTCCCTGCTTTGGAGCAGCGACCAAGAGGAGCTCATCTCAGTGTATTTATATATTCCAAAGGCTTTGCTGCTACTCCTGTTTCAGTTTGAGAATGGCCACATCCAGCTGGATGGCAAATCCAAGAGGGGAAGTTGTGTAACCCTGGCACCATTTGATGTCTCTGCAGGGAAAGCAGGCAAAAGATTGTTTAAAGAACAAAGGAATGTGGAAAATCCCAACAGCATTGCAAAGCATGCACAGAAAGGGCTCTGAGAGCCCATTGAAAATCAAGTGCCATTAAGGTATGAATAAGCAACTGAGAGAGGAAAAAAAGGCCTCCATATGAGGGATGAGGAGGAAGGGAGCAATTCAGTGTGGGAATGAAAGTGCTGCATCAGTCTGATGGCTCCAGCAGCAGCCAGAGGGATTGATCTGTGTGTGTGCATCCCGAAGGATGTGTCCTCAGTGCTCTCCTGGTCACAGCCCCCTCTCCTGAGTCCTGGGGGTGACTGGGGGCAAAACACCTCCCTGGGCAGGAGGGTGGGAACAGATCCCTCTGCAGAAAGGACCCTCCAGCACAGCATGGAAGGTGCTGTGTTGGCCCCTTTGGAACTGCCTGGGTGTGGGTTGGAATGGACATTTAAAGATCCCTGCCATGGGCAGGGACACTTTCCACTACACCAGGTTCCAACCTGGCCTTGGACACTTCCAGGGATCCAGGGGCAGCCACAGCTTCTCTGCCCAACCTGTGCCAGGGCCTCTCCCTCTCACAGCCAGGAATTCCTTCCCAATATCCCATCTAACCCTGCCCTCTGGCACTGGGAAGCCATTCCCTGTGTCCTGTCCCTCCATCCCTTGTCCCCAGTCCCTCTCCAGCTCTCCTGGAGCCCCTTTAGGCCCTGCAAGGGGCTCTCAGCTCTCCCTGGAGCCTTCTCTTCTCCAGGGGAACCCCCCCAGCTCTCCCAGCCTGGCTCCAGAGCAGAGGGGCTCCAGCCCTGGCAGCATCTCCAGGGCCTCCTCTGGACCATCTCCATGTCTTTCTTGTACTGGGACCCCAGGGCTGGAGGCAGTTCTGCAGGGAGGTCTCACCAGAGAGGAGCAGAGGAGGAGAATCACCTCCCTTGCCTTGTGGCCACTCCTCTCTGGATGCAGCCCAGGATGTGGTTGGCAGTTACCCTCTTACATTGACTGGAAACTCTTTTGGGTTGTTTTCATCCCAAAGCCTCATTCATCGTGTTCCTTTACAGCAGGAGCTGCAAAGGAGGAGCACAAGGAGGGCAGAGTTATGTTCAAATGATACCTCAGCATCACCTTCATACTGAGGTTCCTGTAAAAATGTGCAGCACTGGGATCTTCATGGCCTCAGTTCATCTCTTCCCATCTTTTCCAGAATTATCCCGGTTCATCCCACCCCTGCTTTGTGCTGGCTGCTTTTCCAGTGGTTGTTGCTCTTTAATAGGAGTCTGTTGGACTCTGAAAACAGATGATGATGGTAAAGAGAGTGTTTGTGTACTGAGGGACAGGTGGGTGTCAGAGGATGAGAGCCAGAAATGCCAGCAGGTGATGGATGGATGCAAGGGAGGAGCATCATTCTCCCCAGGATCCTGGGATATGCAAGGGACAGATAATGAGGGAGAAGAAGAAGCAAATAAATGGATTGAAAGAATTTACAGCTCCTGCATGAGAATGGGGGAAAAAAACCCTTTGGGGTGAAGAGAGGAAAATCACAGCTGGCTTTGCAGCTGGTGGTGTGGGAAGGTGACCCAGCAGCCAGGCACTGCAGAGTTAAACAACTTCCCTTGCTTGCTGCCTTCTGACATGGAAATATGATCTATCTAGGAGAAAGCTGGACCTTTACAGCCCTAACACAACGCTGTGACATTCTGGAGCTTCAGTGTTCCCCTGGCACAGTGCTGGGTAAATGCCACTGCTGGTAAAGTCTAATGACCTCTGTGCCAACTGAGGGGCAGCTGTACAGCCTTCACTTGGAGGGGGATTTTAGGAGCCTCATCCATGCAGCAAAAGGACCAGATTCCATCCAGTACACTCTGAACAGCAAATGCCTCATGTCCCATGTGTCAATATTCCAGTCCTCCCAGCTCAATGAATCCCTGAAGGCTGGGGATGGCAAAGGGCAGGAGAGGAGCGTGGCCGTGATCTGTTGCTGTACAGGATATGTAGAGCACCAAGACACAGCTGGGGAAAAATGCTTTAACATTAAAAAAAAAAAAAGGGGAATAAAGTTGATAAATGCCTGGTGTGCACATAGAGAGACACGGACTGTGCCCCAGGTGCCTGGGAAGTTATTTGTAAATGAATTTTCCCTGCATTTTCTGTCAGGAGCTGACTGCAATTTCGTTATCTTTGCTCAGGACATGGGATTATTGCCAAATTATTCCTTGCTCCACTGATGGCTCCCGAGCTGTCAGAGCTTTCCTTGCAAAGCCTGCAGCTGGAAGATGTTTCCAGTGACACCCCCCCCCGGCTCCTCCCTGGCTAATTGACAGGAGGTGGGTGAGGCAGGAACAGTCCCAGAGCAGAGGGAATTGCTGGTTCTGGACCCCAGTGAAGAGTACAGCCCTTTTTCAGCACGGGTTTCTCCCTGGGGCAGATTCATTAAGGATCTTTCAGGGATATTGTGGAGGATGCAAAGATTTAACTATTTAATGGCAGAAAAAGTGAAAAGAGGGAGGGGGCATCTTTGTAGAGATAGAGACACCTTGTTTGCAGAAACAGAAAGAGTGAAAAGCATTTTTGGGTTGTCTTTATACCTCCAGGAGTTTGGGCAGTGGAAATAAGAGTATCTAGGTGGGAATTCCCTCCTGGGGACATCCCATGGCACTGTGGCCAGGAATGTACCCCAGAGTATCTTCCTTTCCATGGACAAATACTTTTGTGGTTTAGAGGTACCACTCTGCCTGTTCCAATGCCTTGAAAATCCTTGTGTCCCATTCCCCAAATAGTTCATTCTCTCCTTCTAGGTCATAATTTCTGCTTGGAGCTCCTCACCCTTCACTTCAAAACAGCCAGAGGTGGTGGATGTCACTGCTGCCTGATCCCTCACTACTATGTGGCCTGGATTTTGGGAAGGAACAAGCTTCGCTCACCAAGGCAGAGCTTGTGCCTCTTCCTCTTGGAGTTTTTGTCCCCTTGGTTCTGCTCCTCCCGAGTCCACAGCATTAATCACACCCTGACCAGCTGCTGGAGAGCTTGTTTTAAATCTCCCCAGATGTCTCTGGCTCTGCAGAGACTTCATTAAACACGAGCACTTTATGTCCTGGGAGAGAATTAAGTGAGTGTTAACAGGTCTTAATGAGGGACTTAAATGGTGGGTAATAGAAATAACAGCTCAACAGGATTTCGGTGCAGGGATGGGGCACAGGGGACTCGTTGTGGAGTGCCCAGTGATCTTACTTCTTGCTGGCAGGTTCCCTGATGGAAAGTGGCCCTGGAATGGGGATAATGTGCTGTGCTCTGCCTCGAGAGCTGCACTGTGGTGGTCCTTCTGAGAGAGAAATCATGGAATCACACAATGGTTTGGGTTGGGAGGGACTTTAAAGCTCATCTCATTCCACCCCCTGCCGTGGGCAGGGACACCTTCCACTATCCCAGGTTGCTCCAACCTGGCTTGGACATTTCCAGGGATGGGGCAGTCACAGCTTCTCTGGCCTCACAGGGAAGAATTCCTTCCCAACATCCCACCTAATCCCACCTAATCCTGCCCTGTGGCACTGGGAATCCCACACCCCAAGATCCAAAGGCGAATTCCTGCACAACAGAGTGTGACAGGGTGGAGGAGTTGAGCACGTTTGCCATGTGCTGCTGATGGAAAAGATGGGGAAAGAGGAAGATGGGCAAGAAGAAGGAGAAGGCAGGGGTCCAGGGACTGGGAATTCAAGCTGGAAAAATCTAAGGACACGCTGAGATTACGAGGGAAAGCAACGGATAGCCACAGAAACAGCATTGTCCCTTCAGAAGGCAATTAACTTGATATATTTTGATGTTACTTTACTCCTATAGTTAATCTACAGTCAACAAAGCTTAGCAAGTAAAACAGGATCCCAGGGAATGAAGCTCAGGATTTGGGTGAGATCAGCCCTTCCTCCTGATTTCCAGAAGCAACACAGTCTTGTGAGAAGGGCTGTTAGTCTTGGTTTAGCAGAAAAGTGGCATAAAAAAAAAAAAGGCAATGAAATAAGCCTTAAAATGGCATTTTCTTATTTTTCTGATGTCTCTGTACCTGGGGGCTGATAAATATTCCCATTTCCCTTGGTAAAAGCCTGTGCTTTGGAACTGCAAGGGGAAGTGGGTTTGCTCTGAGGCGGAGTGCAGATCTCCATAAATTCCAATCAGGTGCCCAGGAACAGACACAGGGGAGTGAGGAATTGATAGATAAAGCGTCAGCTGTGAAAAGAAACCCCGAGCAGCTCTTCCAGGCTGGATAAATCAGGGAGCCTTTTATATTCACGTGTAACCAAGGGAGGTGAATTGATGAGGACTGGAGTTGTACTCCCATGTCGGATTAAACTTGGATTTATGGCCTGGAAGATTACATTTAAAGGTACCTGCAGAGGAAGACTCTTGGTTTCATTCTGGGCCCTGATTCTTCCCCAGCAGCAAGGCAGTTAGTCAGGAAAATAAAATCTTTTAGGGCAAACTCAGAGAGACAAATGTATATTTCATGTGGACACTGCTCTCTGCTATGTCCTTGTGGCTCCACAGAGATCCTTTTGGAAGCAGCACATGCTGGGATGAGAAGAGCTTAAACCATAGGATAATTAGGTTGGAAAAGCCCACAGAGTCCAACTGCTCCCCCAGCACTGCCAAGGCCACCACTGAGCCCTGTCCCCAAGTGCCACACCCACAGGGCTGTTAAATCCCTCAGGGATGGGGACTCCACCACTGCCCTGGGCAGCTGTGCCAGGGCTGGACAAGCTTTTCCAGGAAGGAATTTTCCCTCCTATCCAACTTAAACCTCCACTGGTTCAACCTGAGGCTGTTTCCTCTTGCCCTGTCATCTGTTACAGAGTCCTCTGACACTTTTCCCCTCTGATCCAAAGCAGGTGTGCTTGGTGCTCCCACCTCTCCTTGACTCCTTGGGGTCTGATCCAGGAGCATCCTGATGGAAACATCAGAGGTGCTGATGGAAACATCCGAGGCCTTTTCTCACCTGTGTGTTGACCTGCCTGTGATGGAAAAGCCTCCCCTGCAGCTCTCCCCTCTCAGGTGGGCTGGGTCTATTTATCTGTGTCAGGCTTTGCAGTGCTGGGTTAGTTTGAGCACAGTGTGTTGTGGGGGCAACCAAGAATCAGAAAAAGAGGCTGCTTGGACAGAAATCCTCATTTTTCCTCAGGCCATCCCACATAACAAATCCACAACCATTTACATCCCACTTACATCACAAACCATTGGAAAGCTCCTGGCCCCAGTTGAGATGAGGCTCCTCCATTCCTCTTACTATCAAGGCAGTAGCTGTTGCTCCTTAGGGAGCTGTTTTCCTGGTTTTTTGGGTGATTTTATTCCAGGCTTTTACCTGTTCTGGTTGTCCCACCTCTTGTTTCCAGCCCTGGTTTGTCTTTGCAAGGCTCCAGCAAACACCCTGAATTATTCATGCATATTTGCCTTGCGAGCATCGATTATTTTGTCCCCTTTAATCATTATTCTTGCAAAGACCAGAAGCTTTTAGCCTGCTTTGTTTAGTTTCTAAATGTCAGAAACAGTGGAGTTTGCAAACACAGGGAAGGAAAGGATGATACAAAAGGCTCATCCTGATGTTAAAGCCACGAACTGGAGGTAAATTTAGAGACTTGTAGGCTCAGAGGGTCAGGGGTGAAAAGAGGACAAGAAAGAAGGGAAATGGTGGTGAAACCTCATAAAGACATGGAGAAACTTTCCTGCAATACAGTGCTGGGCCTGCCCTGGCATTTATTTTTTATGTCCTTTGCACTCCACAAGGGATTTTCCTTTTAAGTTCTCAGCAAGTTTGCACTCGGGGGACATCAGTGCTCTGCTCCTGGGCAACAGCAAGGTGCCAAAAAGTGCCAGAAGTGCTCCAAAAACACAAAATGACTGAGCTAAAACATGGATGCACAGGCTGATGGCAAATTTAGGTGGGGAGGGTCCTGCCAGCACTTTGGACTCCCCAGTGCTGGAGGCAGCAGCAACTGGGTGGGAGGTTATGGAGGAGCAGAGAGAGTGACTGTGGGAAGGAAAAAAGGCAGAAATGGAGAAATGCTCCATGAAAAAGGGGCTGGAAGGTGCTGTTGATGAGCCTCTGAGACACTGAATGCCCTGTGTTGGAATCTGATGGCATTTCTTTGTCTGAATGCTGCTACAAACACCTCTGCACATGCAGGTGAACCTGCAGGCTGTTTGCACAGGCAGGACCCAAAGGAGTGGATCTGAGCCTCAGAACATTGAAATTAGGGTTGTAGATTTTTTTTTTTTTTTAAAGCTTTTCTCTCCCAATCTCTAATCAAATGTTTCTTCAGCTTTTTATGTAGTTCCTATCAAAAAACCCATCTGGAGAACAAAATTTCTCTCCTTTCCAGTTTAATATTTATCTTTTTTTTCTGCGAGTGGCAAAATGTTCTTGTCTGAAAAATGTTTAATGAATTTCCCTCTGTCTCTTGCTTTTATTAGCCCTGCTTTCCTATTCCTGGCGACGTGCTCTGCCATTCCCATGTTCCAGAGCCCTCTAAATTATTCAACCCATTTATTTCTGACTTTGGGTATTGTTCTCATCTACCAGCGTGTGCCAGTGAGATGGGAATGGGGAAGTTTGCTTCCTCCAGGGGGGAATCAGCACAGGCAGCCCCTGGTGGGAGTGCACAGGAACATTTCTCCCAGTCACACTGATATTTTAGCATTGCAAAAGTCCTTCTCATGCAGGATTCTATGCCCTTGGGTGGTGGGCAATGATCCTGCCCCTTGCTCCTTGTGATCCCACAGCCCCACAGTCAGAGGAGGCTGATCCTCTATTTGGATACTTGTAGGAACAGGCTGTTTTTAATGGTTTTCTGTCTGGGGAAAAGCTTCTCCAGGACACCTCTTCCAGCTCCATGACCCCAACAGCACAAGGACATGGAGCTACTGGAGAGAGTCCAGAGGAGGCCCCGGAGCTGCTGCCAGGGCTGGAGCCCCTCTGCTCTGGAGCCAGGCTGGGAGAGCTGGGGGGGTTCCCTGGAGAAGAGAAGGCTCCAGGGAGAGCTGAGAGCCCCTGGCAGGGCCTAAAGGGGCTCCAGGAGAGCTGGAGAGGGACTGGGGACAAGGAGGAATGGCTTCCCACTGCCAGAGGGCAGGGATAGATGGGATATTGGGAAGGAATTCCTGTCTGGGAGGGTGGGGAGGCCCTGGCACAGGTTGCCCAGAGAAGCTGTGGCTGCCCCTGGATCCCTGGAAGTGTCCAAGGCCAGGTTGGAGCAACCTGGGCTAGTGGAAGGTGTCCCTGCCCATGGCAGAGGGTGGAACTGGATTGGCTTTAAGGTCCTCTTCAAACTCTTCTGGGATTCCATGAGCTCTGCCTTGTGCTATGGAGAAATCCATTCTGTCCCTAATTCCACATACATATGATGTTGTACCTGCTCCAGAGTGTTTGTCATCCAAGGACTGGGTTGGAGGAATGTGGGGGGTTGCCTGAGAAGGAAAAACAGCCCAGAAAACTGTATTTTCACACCTTGCCTTTCTGACATTCATTTGCCAGAAAAGAAATATTCCTCCAGGCATGAAACAAATTGGTCCTATTTATGTACCCACCACCCATAAAGCTGCCTCAAAGCTCTGTGTTACTGGAGAAAAGGGCTTTATTATTGTGGAAAGCAGGGCTTTGGGGAGGAGATTATTATCAGAATTGGAGAGCTGGATAGAGACTTACCCATTGCTAAAAGTCTGGTATTAAACAGCTCCTGTTTGCTGATATTTGTGCTTTCCACTTTCCAAAAGAAAGGAAAAAAGGCCTTAATTTTACAAAGGATATCAGGACAAAATAGGAACTCATCAGTAAGGTTTTCAGCTGTGTGTTCCTTTTGATTACCCAACCTTTCCCTGAACACACATTACTGCAAGCAGGTGACAGGCTGAGAGAAACTGGGAGACCAGAGGTCACCACTCCTGCTTTTGCCCTAAAACAAAGAAATCAAGGACTATATTAATAATTGAAGGTGTTATTCTGAGAAAGTGTCACCCCTTGCTCAGTGGTTCATGGCCCAGAGCACAGCAAAGTCAAGTCCTGCCCTCCAGGAGGGCTTTGCTTTCACACATTCCTCTGCAGCATCTTTTCCCACTTGGAAAACCTTTCTCCCATTTGGAGATGTGTCCAGGTCTAATCCTTGTACCCTGCTCCATGGCAGCAATTCCCATGTGTCATGTCTGGGCCAACCCAGAACACTTTTATATCTTTGCCCAAAGCTCTAATTTGACTGTTCTGCCTCTCCAAAGCACCATGAGCTGCTGTTCCTTGGTTTAAGCCCCTTTATTTTCTATCCCTGCTTCTCCAGCATGGAAAGCGTGGCTCAGCCAGGCCTGGAAGGTGGCAGGTATTGCTGAATTTCTGGAGAATATCCTTGGGGTTTTCTTCCATTTTTTTCCTCACTTTGTAAACTTCAGTGCAGCCACATCCTTGCTCTTTCCTACATCCCACCACGGATGAGTCCTAACAGCAGTGGGACTCACAGGGATGTGTGACCAAACCACCTCCTTGTAGCTCCCCCTGGCTGAAGCTGCTGTCTCCATCCACCTGGGCCAATACCTGCCCATTAAAACAGCACCGATTTTCCATCCAGCATTTCCACAGCACCTGGAGATGGGATTGAGTTCCCGGGGCAGCTCCTCAGCACTGCAACAGCAGAAATAATGGGAATAATCGACCCTCTGTGGGCAGCTCAGCTCCAGTCCCGAGTTACAAAACTCACAGGGGATTCAGGTGGGTTATTTCTGATCCTGAGCAGCTTCTTGTGTTTGTGTGATGCAGCGTTTGAGATAATAAATCCTCCAGGAACAGGGTTGTGCTACAGTGAATGAATGCCCAGGCTGGGTCAGGAAGCAGCAGAGCTTGAATTATCTGGGTTTTTCCTCTTATTTGCAGAATTCAGCCTTGTGTTACCCGGGATGAGAGAGAAGCTACTGCAGTCATAATGAAATGTCACATACATTTAACAGAGTGTAAGTCTCTATTCCACACTCCCTCTCCCATCTGGCTCCCGCACAGCTGAGCTCAGGCTCTTCCCAGGCTGGGAAGTGATATCAGGGCAGTTTGTGTTTATCACAGCCATGACTGATGCCTGCAGTCAGCTCATGATGGAATGAAGGCAGTTCAGGCAGCACAATGGGGATGGATATTTAGAAGATGAAATAGTGTCCTGTGAGCCATTAAGAAGCAGAACGTCACCACTGGGGAGTGTAAATAAGAAGTGCAACATAAGGGTCTGTGAGTCACCATGGCAGGGACTTGCTCTGCATCCAGTAAGGTACCTGTCCTCCCTCTGGAGAGCTGGATGACACTTAACTGTGAGCCCTCTTGTACCACTGCCTCCCCCCTGCAATCTCTGCAGGCAGCTGGAATGAGGGATTTCCTTTTTTCACAAACAGTGGTTCAGGTTGGAAAGGCCCACAGCAGCTCCCTACCACCCTGCTCCAGCAGGGTCATCCCAGAGCACAAGGCACAAGATTGTGTCCATAACATCCCTGAATATCTCCAGTGAGGGAGACTTCACACCCTCCCTTGGCAACCTTTTCCAGTGCTTACAGTGAAGAATTTCTTCATGTTCAGGTGGAACTTCGTGGGCATCAGTTCCTGCCCATTGCCTCTTCTAGGAGCTCCCTTGCATTGCCAGCTCAAGGTCACCAGCACTGGTTCAGCCCTGGGTTTGCCCAGGACCTGACATCCTCCACAGCCCCTCCTGGGAAACCTGGTGTTCCCTAATCCCAGAGAGCTTGCTGGCACTTCTGTGCAACCTCCTGTTTCCTTGTTCCTGCCAACAGCCTGGCTGGGAACGTGTGAGATCAGGTTTGCAGTCAGGTTCAGCAGGGCTGCTCTGTGACGGGCTGTTGCTCACAGGTAGTGACAGACTCACCCATCCCGAATAATTTCCCTGTCTACCTTCCCACATGCCAGTTTGTGTCTCCACTTCAGCTGTGATCTCCCTGTAGGAGCTGACAGCAGCTCTCACCATCTGCAGGGTGGTGTGTTCCTCCTTGGCTGAGCCTTCCAGCACGGAGCTGCTGGAGCTGCGAGAGGAAACAGCAGCAACTAGGAAGCCTCAGGGGTTTATTTCCCCACAGGCTGGTCTGAGATGCCTGGAAATAAAAAGTGGGCTCTCAAGTGACCCAAGAGCAAAAGGATGATAAATGCTGGTGTCAGTCCAGGCTGGGGATGAACAGCCCTGCTGAGAAGGACCTGGGGGTGTTGGTGGGTGAGAGGTTGGACACGACCCAGCCCAGAAACCCCCCGTGCCCTGGGCTGATCCCACAGCAGGGGAGGGGGAGATTCTGCCCCTCTGCCCCTCAGGTGAGACCCCCCTGCAGAGCTGCCTCCAGCCCTGGGAACAACAGCACAGGGAGGACGTGGAGCTGCTGGAGAGAGTCCAGAGGAGGCCCCGGAGATGCTGCCAGGGCTGGAGCCCCTCTGCTCTGGAGCCAGGCTGGGAGAGCTGGGGGGGGTCACCTGGAGAAGGGAAGGCTCCAGGGAGAGCTGAGAGCCCCTTGCAGGGCCTAAAGGGGCTTCAGGAGAGCTGGAGAGGGACTGGGGACAAGGGATGGAGGGACAGGACAAGGGGCAATAGCTCGGACATAAGGACTCCTTCAACATCTGATGTTGACATGGAATGAGCTGTGGGCTCCTTCAATGAGCAACATTTCATAGGTTTAATTTCAAAAACTCACTAAAATATCCCCAGAGCAAAGTGTTCTTGTGAAGTTGAAATGGACCAGGCTCATTTTCACTTTTGGAACTTCTTTTGGGGGTTTTAGCTTAAGCATGTAAAAATAATTTAAAAACTCCCAAAGCAGACCAGAGGTTTGTAATTTTTAAATCAAAACCAGAACAAGACCATTTGGCTTCTGGACAGATTTGGAGAGATTATTCTGAACAGGAAACACTACACATATGTAGAAGTTCAGAGAAGATTCGTCCTCATCTGGGCTTGTGCTGGGGAGAACAGAATGATTTTCCAGCATCAGCTGAGACCATGCAGAGATTTCCTACTTGATTCACAGCAGATGAGAGAATTATCAGTGAAATATCCATGTCCTGGCTGTATTAAAGACACCAAACAAGGAACCAGCATTGCTGAATTACTATGTCAGGGAGAAGAAAACCTCCTAGAGAAGAATATTGACAGAGTTTATAAACTCTGTCCTGACCTCGCTCCTTCACATAAACCTGTAGGCTGAGTCAGGACAATAAATCTGCTGTGTCTCATTCAGGAAGGGAAATGATTATTCATCTCTCCATGATGAAAGGGGTTTTATCCTGAAGCCTGGTGATTTGCAGACCTTCCATGTAATGGGAAGGGATTTATACAGCAGTAATGTGGCTGTGCACTGGGATGTGTGGAACTTTCATGCATTCAAAAAGGCCTCCAGATATTTGTGCTTTGTTGCTGGCCATCAGAGGGAGGAAAAGAAGCAGGAAAAATGATCTTGGATGAGGCCTAGAAATCACAGATGGGCTGTGGATGAGGCATAGATCGATAAAGAGCTGGTCCTAGAGCTGGGAAAAGAGGGATTTCACATCAATCCACAATAACCAAACACAGGAGTGGACGATGGGAAGAGAAACAGGATCTCCTTGGAGATTACCAATGTGGGTTAACTGATTAAAATATTTGTGCACCTTTTGCAAAGGTCCCTCCCAGGACCTTTGAGAAGCAGCAGAAAATGGAAGATGTGTTCCCTCAGCCTGGCAAAGCTGAGGTTGGGCATGAGGACTCTTCCCACTCTGGACTCAGCCCTCCCTGGAGTGGAGAGGCAGAAGTTGGGTTAATTTTCTCCTTGACAGCAAGAACCAAGGGCTTATTTATGATGGACAGCAGCTTAGTGGAGCCATGTTTCAACAGCCCTATAAAGAGAAGTGGTTTGAAAGCCCTGAATGAAAGCCAGTCAGTTTTTATATATTTTTTTAAAGCCTCATCAGGCTCTAAGCAGAGTTTGGCTTTGGTGCATGGCAGATGGCTCAGGAGATGTTTCTCTGCTCTATACATAGTAATTTTTGACCTAAATCTACTTTTACCTCTTCTACAGAAAGCACACGTAATTTTGCTGGTGTGGGAGATTTCCAGAGCGATTCCAGGACAGGTTTTCTGGGAAAGGAGTGGGGAAAGCCCACGGCCCATCCCAGAGACCATGCCAGGCTCTCTGCAGCAGAACCAGCAGCTTTTCCCTCCTGAGGACATGAGGGCAGCTGGGCTAAATTCACTGCACCACCTCAACGTCTTCCTGCACCACCCTGAAGTTTTGGGAGGCATCCCTAGGGTGCAGCTCCAGGCTGTGGAGCCTGGCTCACCGAAAATAGGATCCCAGAATGGTTTGGGTTGGAAGGGACCTTGAAGATCATCCAGTTCCAACCCTCTGCCATGGGCAGGGACACCTTCCACTCAACCAGGAGGCTCCAAGTCCCATCCAACCCGGCCTTGGACTTCTCCTGGAGTTGCTTTGCCCCTGTGTGTGCACCTCCACAGCACATGGTGACAGACATGTGAGATGTGACAGTGCCTTTGCTGTGGCCACAGAGAAGCTCAGAACAGCACCTGGCAAAATGCTTGGAAACAAGATAGGTCTGGAGAAGCTGGACTCTGACTTCAGCGCAGCTGTAGCTGAGATGAGCCAATCCACGGTCTCAGTCAGACCTTAAAACCTATTAAAACACAACATTCTTGCCTGCAAGCTCTGCCCTTTGGGCTGCTGCCCCCAGCCCTTTATTTCCAGAGCTGGTTGCTCACCCACAGTGCCATGAGGAGCCTCAGAGGTGGGACAGGACCTGCCTTCCTCAGGCACAGGTGACATTGGGGTTTATTTGAACCATCCATCCCCAAACCCCAAAGCAGGAGGGTGTTGCAGGGGGCCCTTGGCAGGGGATGAGGAGGGGTGGCCAAGCCAGCAGCTCTTTGCTCTCCCTCTGAAGGGTTTTATCCCCCTACTTTTCCCTGGCCTTTACCCCCCTACTTTTCCCTGGGTTTTAAGGAAGGAGGAAGAAATGAAGTCATCAGGGATGCTGTAACACAGGAATCCTTTCAACGTGCTAATGCACTTGCATTAGCACTAATGGGCAGCACCACCAGCAGCTCCCGGGAGGAGGGAGCACACAGAATTCCACTAATGCTTCCTTAATCCAACCAGTCTTTAAAAGTGTAATGAAAAGAGCTCCTGTTTACACATAACCAGGCCATCATGGGGATTCTCAGCCATCTTTGGGCTCTCTTGCTGTTCACTTCCCGCTGCTGAGACAGAGCTGAGGGTTCTTCCTTGCATCATGTTACCAAATCCCACCCTCAAAGTCAGAAATCACGAGGGTGTGCTGTTAAATAACCAGTTTGCCTGAGCTTGGTCTGATGCACTGAAACAACATTTGCAAAGTGCAAATCCCGCTGTCAGTTATGTAAGTGAATTATCCTTCCATATGCCAGACAGCAATTCTACAGTTAATTGATTTTAATCTAATCATTTGTAGCCAGTCACCAGTTTTAATCAGCCCTGCCCACCCCCAGCCCATCGCTTTGCATGAGCCATCTTTCCAGCAATTACTGGTTTTAATTATATGAAAGTCTGGTTATGTTTCATTAATTCTTGTCACATTAGCACAGCCCTCCATTTCCACATCCAGGGTCCAGCCACCTCGGCATCATGATCCGTTACAGACAGGAGCAGATCCTCGGTCCAGCTTCATTAGATTTTAAACACTAATCAGCAGCATTCAGAGGATGCAAAACATGGTTTTCCTCATCTCCTCTCCACAGCCAGAGCAAAACCACAGCCTGGCTCCAACACTGGGGACCTGGTGGCATCTGATGTGGGGGCATCTGAGCCAGGGCAGAGCCCAAAAAGTGTCTGCGTTGCAAAATGCTTCATTTTTCCTTGAGGAAACTGCCAGGTGAGGGGGAATATCCCTCACTACTCTAATCCCAACCAGCATTAAATGGGGGTGGGCAAAG
The DNA here is from genome assembly GCF_001715985.3 of Manacus vitellinus. NCBI lineage: Eukaryota > Metazoa > Chordata > Aves > Passeriformes > Pipridae > Manacus > Manacus vitellinus. The sequence goes on along the minus strand of NW_021940498.1, from coordinate 8,362,312 downwards.
GGAAAGGCACAAAACCTTGTGCTTTTTGGGGTGCAAACTCAGCTCTGAGTCCCTGTGCAACAAGGTCTCCCCTGGTGGTGGTGGGTGGTGGAGAGCAGGGGAAGGAGGAAGAGGAGGAGGAGGAAGGCGAGAACTGACCTCCAGCAGCATTTGAGAGGGCAAATTACATGTCCTGGACCCAGCAGTGCCTGCAAGGGAAGGCAAGAGCTTGGATTTGGTGTGAGGCTGGAGCAGTGATTTAATTGGGGTCAGTGGGATATCTCTGGCTAACGTTTGGGGTGTGAGCCGTGCCAGGGCAAGAGGCAGGAGAGATTCAATTCCCCCTGTTCAGCCCAGTCTGGCTGACTCCAGGGGCTCAGAAATGGGTTCCCAACATACAGGGTGCTCCCAGCCCAAACCATCCCATGATGATTCTGTGGCCCAAGCTGAGTGGACAGGGTATCCTCGTCATTAGGAAAAGATGGGTTTGGCCAGGAAAACTGGAAGCAGAGCCAGATCTTTGAGTGAGTGTGAAGTTCAGGGACTCATGGATATTTAGAGCTGTTGCTCTCATTTGAGCCCACTTCCAGGTCCCAGCTTTAAAATGCCACAATACCATTGTGTTGCTGAAATGTGACTTCCCCAAAAAAGCAGGCACTGGATCCCAGATGCACAAGCAGCCAGGGCAGGTACAGGAGACCTCGGCCCCTCCTTCGCCTCCACAGAGCTCCACACTCCCTCCCTGGATTCCAGCAGGGACACAACCCCACTGGCTGATGGTGTGGTCCAGGCAGATCCCCAGGGATCAGACCTGCCACTACTTCTGTGGTGGGAAACCCCCTTCCTGCTCCCATCACTGCCCCAAGTGATGCTGACATGAGGCATCTTCCTGTGACCCAGGTTTGAGGGATGAACTAGGGAGGAATTTGGCTCTGGAAACACTTTAGCTCCAGCCTAACCATTTGTCTGGAGGAGTCACCCCAACCATGGCGTCCAGTTTATTCCCATTTTAAAAAATACCTAATCAAAATGAAGGATTGCTCCATGTCTAGTTGGAGACAACAAAAAATCTTGCTAATGACATCAGGATATTTCCTTTTCCTAAAGCATCTTGGTGAGGATCCACTTGCTGCAGCCTACCTGGAGTTAGTGTGAGGAAAGGAGATGCCAGGGAGTCTCATCCTGCATGTCCCTGCATCCTTCCTGCCATCCTTCTGCTGATCCTGGAAGCACTGTGGGCTCTGGAAGTGTCCTGGTCATAGGGCTGGAGGGTTTCTGTCCTGTCCTGTGATTCTGGACACACCTGGGCAACCCAGGGAGGGACAGAAACCCAGAAAAGGGATCCAATCCCTCCAAATTAGGAGATGTCACGTATGAATAATGTATAACCAGTGGAATGGGCTAACAAGGCTTTTATGAACAACTAATAAAGCAAACAGGAAAAATCTTCTTGTGTCTGAGGTAACAATGCCAGCATGAGCAAGGAATTGTGGCTCTGGGGACCACTTTGTGTTTAACTCTCCCTTTCACCATTTAGGCCAGTTTTATGAGGATATGAATTATTGAATCCAGGCAATTTTTCCCTGCTCTCCAACTAGAAATGCTGCTGAAGGCTTGTGGTAACGTTGGTACGACCACAGATCTTTGTGTGTGTGTATAAATGAGCTGAAATGATCTATAGGAAAACTGGAATGATCTTAGTGCTGGTAATTGCACAGATTATCCAACTTTCCCAGCACCTTTACACATAACAGGAGCATTGTACACACATTTATTGTGCTATAGGTAAACATTGCATCAATTATTCAATTATAATGAATATAAGATTAAGGTTATCTGGCACAAGGTAAAACAGAGAGTCCTGAAGTGAGTGTTCTTATTGGAGGCAGAATCTCAGCCATGAAGGAATTAGTGGGTGGAGCAAAGTGGGGAGCACAGGAACATCCTTTCCTTCCAGAGGGAGCTCTCTCCACATGCAAAGGAGAGTGCCTGCCGAGTCCAGGATGATTATGATGGCCCAGAGGGGCTCAGCAGGTTGGATTGAGAGAAAACTCAACTAAGGCCAGCTTGGACAGGGCTTGGAGCAAGCTGGTCTAGTGGAAGGTGTCCCTGCCCAAGGGGTCATCTTTATGGTCCCTCCAACCCAAGCCAGTCTGTAATTCCATGATCCAGTGATTCCATGATCTTTGTTGCAGGGAATCCTGCACCTCTGGAGAGCAGCTGTTGCAGGTGATGAGTGATGGAGACCCACCAGGTACAGGGCACATAGAGTTTGGGCAGGAGCAAAACCTCAGTGACTTTGGAGGCTTTGTGACACAAGAAAGCTCCACCAGTCTCCTTCCCTGACTGTCCCTGGATTCCCAGCTGTCCTGAAGCCACATGAGCCCGTTTTTAAAGTAGCACTGTTGGGAACCTTGCTGAGGGTCTCTCCAGCACATGGATCTCCACCAACGGCATCCAGACCTTCGGCCCCGGGCGGGGCAGAGCAGAGGGAGGAGCAGCAGGACCCCAATCCCAGGTGCTCCAAGTGCAGGGGGCTGGATGGGTGGACAGCAGAGGGCCCTCGAGCCCTCAGCAAGGACAGGCCCAGCTGGGAGGATGCTCAGAGCCTTGGCCGCGCTGGGAAGCTGAATCCGAGAGCGATGGTGCTAAATGGAATTTAATAGCCCGTTCCTGGAGGAAACGCCTTGTCTGGCACTGCCAAAAAGGTGTGGTGGGCTCAGGGACAGGTTTCCCCGCAGGCTCCACTTCTGCCTGGCTGCTTTGCTAAAGCTTCACTCAAAAACTGCCTGAGGGATTAAGTATCGTTTGGAGGTAAAAGGAGGAAGGAAGAGGGAAAGAAAGCGAAATAAGGAGAAGAAAGGGGAAAAGAAAGAGAAAGAGAGAAAAAAAAGGAGAAGAACAAAAAGAAAACCGATAAAAACTATGAAGAAAAAATAAAGGATAAAGAAAAAGAAGATGAAAAAGAAAAAAAAAAGACAAAAAGAAAAAGAGAAAAAGAAAAAGGAAAAGGAAAAGAAAAAGAAAAAGAAAAAGAAAAAGAAAAAGAAAAAGAAAAAGAAAAAGAAAAAGAAAAAGAAAAAGAAAAAGAAAAAGAAAAATAAAAAGAAAAAGAAAAAGAAAAAGAAAAAGAAAAAGAAAAAGAAAAAGAAAAAGAAAAAGAAAAAGAAAAAGAAAAAGAAAGAGAAAAAGAAAAAGAAAAAGAAAAAGAAAAAGAAAAAGAAAAAGAAAAATAAAAAGAGAAAGAAAAAGGAAAAAGAAAAGAAAAAAAATAAAAAGAAAAAAACTGAAAAAGAAAAAAGAAAACCAAAAAAAAGGAAAAAAAAAAGAGAAAAGGAAAAAGGAAAAAGAAAGAAGAAAAAAGAAAAATATTAAGGAAAAGAAAAATATGAAGAAAAAGAGCAAAAGAAAAATAAGAAAAAAGAAAAGGATAAAGAAAAAGAAGAAAAAGAAAAGGATAAAGAAAAAAAGAGGAAAAGGAAAATATAAAGAAAAATATGAAGTAAAAGCTAAAAAAAATGAAAAGAAAAGAGAAAAGGAAAAAGGCAAAGCTCCGTTTCCTCAGGCAGAGCCCGCAGGGAGAGGTGCTGTGGGCGATGCAGTGCTGAGTCCTCCCCCTCCCATCCCAGGAATTTGTCATCAATCTGCCTTTGGCTCGAATCTGAGCAGGGGAAGGAGAATTCCCCCTCCCTCGGGCTGGGTTGGGAAGAACCTGGACCGTTATTTTGATATTTCGAGTGGGAGTTGGGGGGGATACCAGACTGGGCTTTTCATTCTTCCCACATTCCCCATTGGAAAAAAAAAAAAAACCCACCAGAGTTTTCCTCCCCTAATGCAGGACATGCCCCAGAGAAGCAGCGCTGGGTTCCCTGTGCAGGCACTGGGAGGGATAACTCCCCCGGGATTCACATTTCCCTGGAGTCATCCACGTCCCTTGTGATCCTGCATCTTCATCTTCACCAGGGGAAGGCTCTGTCTTCAGATCCCATCTTTGTGTCCCATCTGTGTATTGAGGACGAGACATCAGCATTTTTTGAATGGCAGTGGTTATTTAGGAACCCGAGGGAGGGGATTGGGAAGCCCGGATAGGAATTAAGCACTTTTCCTTGCAGGCTTTTCAAAGCTCAGGGATCTGAGGGGACCCAAGGCTCTGCCCTATTCCCTGTGCACATCCCAATCCCCAAACAGAGCTGTTCCACGTGCTGAGATCCCGTAGGTTTTTGCCATTTCCCGGGGCCACATCCCTGCCCCGGAGAGGTGAGAGGACGGCGCGGGGGGGAGAAGTCGAGGGTTATCTCCACCTTTGCAAAACAGGGAAGGAAATTGCCAATAAGCCCTCGCTCCTCGCCACCGCCGGCATTAATTGTGGGTCTTTGCCTTTCTCATTTATGTGTAAATAAGCCCTTTTCTCTCTGCCAACAGGCAGGTGCCGCAGGTCGCTCTGGGCACGGAGCTCACGGCGCAGCGAACCCCGAATGTGCAGATGGAGTTTGGGAGAACAAAGGGCTCCCAGAAAACCTCCTGTCTGGCTAATCCCACCTGACCTGACATCATCCTGCGCGTGGAGAACAAGGTGTCAGCTGAGCACACCTATTAAATTGTGTCTGCTCCGTCATGAATTATGGATCTTTGCATTTCCATTTCTCCACTGCCGCCTGTTTGATGAAATTCTCCTCGGCTGATAAGGATTAAGGCACCTGCTTCAAAGCCCAGCGCCGAGGCAGCCCCGCGCTGAATAAAGCCGCGGGTGAGGGTGCTGCATCCCAGCATCGTCCTCTGAGGAGGGTGGGAGGAGAGAACACAAACCGAGGGTGGGCACCCAAGTGCAAAGGGTTTAACAGAGCTGATGGGGGTGTTTTGTTCAGTGTACAAGCTGGGGGGGTGGGCTGAGCGCTGCCAAACCTCACCCTGGGTCTCCCTTCTCTGAACACCGGGACCCGGTGCTGGTGGAGATGCCCTGTAACATCCAGCCCATCACCCAGGGGACACTCCAGGAGCAGAGAGGCTTCCCTTGGGTTGTGTACTCACCTCCCAGCCAGGTGGTGATCAGAACTCATGTTTAGCTGCCTGTTTTCACTTCAGACCTTGCAGATAGGAGGGAAATTACTGACTCAGATATCACAACCTGGCACCAGAGCAATCCTCATCTCTGTCTCCATCTTATCTTTTGTCTTTCCCCCTGGTGCCCCTACAAATCCACGGCTCTGCTTTGGGCAGGAGCCAAACCTGACTCTAAACCATCCTGAGACACAGCTCTGATTGCAACAGCTTGGGGGTTAAACAGCTGAGGTGTCACACAGCCACTTGTAAATATTGGTCCAACACAAACAGCAGGGAGCATGTGGACCTGCTGCTCTCCTCAGTGACAGGAGCCAGGGAGGGTTTGTCCTGGTCAAACACTGTCTGGGAGAGGAGGGACGAGTGTGTGTGTCTGGCTTGGACTTAGTTCTGAGGGATGTGGTGTCCAAAAAGCAGTTCAAGGACAACCCAGTTGCCAGTCCTCAAGAGTTTCCCATGGACTCTTTAAGATCCAGCATTTCTACAGCAGATCCTGCCTACCAGGAGAGCTCTCCACCAGGGAAGAGGCTGGAGAGTACCTGGAGAAAGGAGAAATTAGGGAGACAGAGAGTCAGAGTCAGGGAACACCAGCAAAAGAAAGCATTTTTTTTTCTGTGGAAAATGGTGATTACTTGTGAAATCAAGGGATCAGGAGAGTTCGTGGGAGCCAAGACTGTGGTGTTAAAGCAGCAGGGGCACATCCCATCTGGGGTGTAGGTGCTGTGCATCCTCAGAGCAGCTTGTGCTGGCAGGGATGGTGCCCACCCACTCCTGCAAGGAGTCGTGCACGCTCCTCCAGCAGCTTGGCAGCTTCCAGCCCCACAGCTGTTAACAGGCTTTTTCTTTGGATTTTGCCCCAATATTCCCTCTGGAGTAAAAGAAAAAGCCACCACCTGCCATGAGGCTCTTACAGTGGAGAGAAAGAGAAGGTAAGAGGGAAGAAGAAACAGCTAAATGAGATATACCCAGGCTTGACTTCAGGCCCTGGAGGAGAGGACACATCTCCTGCCTCCTTATTCCCCTCAGAGAAGATATTCCCAATGAGCAGGTGGGATCCACAGTGGAAGTGGGAATCTCTGGGAATGGCTGCCTCGAGTGGTGTCCACACCACAGCACTTCACTTCTGCAGGGCAGATAATTATTACTGCCTTGAGAATTCCTCTTTCTTGCTTCCCACCAGCTGAGGTCCCTGCTTTTCCCCTCCCAAGACCTCCCTAACCCTCATGCATTGCCCCAGGCCTGTCTGAAATGCTCCTGCTCCATTTCAGACTTTCTCTGATGTCACTGTGACACAACTCTTCCAAAAGTCCAACACAAACAGGAGCAAAGGGTCCAGACAGCCCCATTCTCTGTTTGGCCACTGAGACAATATTTGCTTTGGTGTTTATTTCCTGAGGCAAAGGAAGATTGATGGGAGAACCAGGAATGTGCTGATGTCCCACCCTTTGCTTGCAAAGTCCATCTCCCTTCTCTTGGAAGGGAGGAAACACTTGGTTTGTTGGGAGCTGGTTAAGGCAGAACCCCCCCTGCCCCCTGATGTCACCACTGTTAACCCAGCAAACACTTGAGGGTTATTTCCCTGCTGAAAATCAGATTGCTGAGGCTGGATTTCTCTTTACCAGGATCATCCTATTTCACTGGACTTGCTGCTGTGAGAGTGAGCTGCAAAGGAAGAGTGAGCAAGCAGAGCCAAGCAGAAGAGGCCTCCTAAATATCCTTTGCTTTCAGCCTAACTATTGAAAGCAAAGTCCTTGCATGGTATTCAGAGCCAGCAAGAATCCCCAAAGCTCTGCTCCAGCCCTCTTCAGAGTGTGCTGTAAGTGGTTTTTGGCTGTCCTTAGCTCCCCAGTGCCTTGCTCACACCTACTCAGCCTCTGAGGATTCCCTGAGTTCCCAGCAAACCCCCCATCCTTGACCTCTCCCTGTAACTTTTCTCTTGGCTGCCATTGTTTGAGGGCATTTTACCCCCTCCCTTTTACCAGAAAGCAGCAGAACTGCTTCATGCACTGTTTCTCAAGTTTATTATCTGCACTAGGTTGAGCCCACAAAGTCGATGGATTTAATGCCTGCAGAGTTGTCAAGTGCAAGGTCAGCAGTCTCATTTGGATGGATAACATCTGCAGGGACTTGTTTCTCCTCTCGTGCTCATCTAAGGGTAAACAGTTTGGAATGACAGTAGGAATCTTACAGGGACATGTGGAGACACTGTCAGATTTTTCTGCAGTCACCTGTCAGCTGGTTAGTCATGAAACCAGCCAGCAGGCTGGTGCTCTCTGCCAGAGGATGGGCCATTTTCCTTGAGGAACCCACTAGAAGGGTTGGAAAGGACCTCCAAGGTCATCCAGTTCCTGGGCAGAGACACCTTCCACCAGACCAGGTTGCTCCAAGCTCCATCCAACCTGACCTTGAACACGTCCAAGGGAAGAGACAGCCACAGCTTCTCTGGAAAACAGTCTGGGAATACTCTGAGTGTGGTGTTGTCTCTCCCTGTCAGGGTCTATCAAGGCAGGCAGAGCTCTGCCTCCTGCCCCACTTGATCTCAGATCTTCCCTGCCCTCCCAGGACAGAGCCTGAATATGGACCCAGGACCTACCTGCAGCTCCCTTGCCCACATGGGCATGGAAAAAAGGGGTGGATGGCATGCTGGAAGGACTCTGGGAAGGGACTTAGGCAAGGAATGGGTGGTGGATGCCAGGGAGAGAGCGGGGAAGGCTGCACCTTCCCATCTTTATCCTGGAGCTGCTGGTGGCCACCATGAGCATCCCAACCAGCATCCTGGGCTCCAGGGGGCAAAAGCATTTGATGCATCTGCAACACCCCCAGTGCACAAAGCTGTCCTGCTTATCTCCTTCCCCTCCCCATCCCCACAGACAGCAAGCCCTGAACAATTCCAAGGCATTTAGACCCCTGTGGGCATGGGGCAAAGGTGAGGACCCAGCTCATCCCCCACCTCCTCTGCACAGCAGGAGCCCCCCCTTGCCCAGCTGCACCCCCAAAGAGGGCAGGCAGGGCTGGGTCAGGCCGTGGTGGTGCTGCCCGGGAGCTGGAGCTGGGATTTTCCCTGCAGCCAAGGGGTTTGTGACAGCTCCTGATGCAGCTGAGGCTGCTTAGATGGTTTTCAACGCAGGGTATGAAGCTCTGGAGTCTCCAGAGGACCCATCCACATGGAATAGCTGGATGAATTGGCTTTCTTTATCTCTGCTTCCTTTCCCCAGCAGTTTTTCAGTAGATCAGAGAGATGTCAGATGTTATCAGCACCTGCAACTCTTTTTTTGGAAGTGTTGCAGAAGCAAGTAGGTGACTTTGAGAGTGCTGGGGAAAAAAAAAAGGGAACAAGAGGTTAATAAATATTCTTCTCAGCAGTGTCCATCCCAGTGTCCTTACCCCATTCCTGGCCTTGCAAAGAGATGTGACACCTACCTTGCAAAGCCCTGCTTTGAGCTCCCTCCTCCCTTTCTGGAGATGTGGCTGCCCCACCTAGCAGCCAGACCTGATCTTCTCTTTCCTTTGCCCTTTCCTGATTGTTTTCCAGGAGTGCAGCTCCAGCACTGGGAGAGATCTGCCATTTATTAATTACCTCAGTGCCTGACGGGTGTCATCACGCTGGAGGGATTTTTGAGGACAGCATTGAAAATGATGAAGGGTGAGAAGGGAATGATTTATTGGAGGAAGATTAAAAGAGTTAAATTTGAAAAGCTGAAGTGAATGATGGCAAAGGAGAAGCTGATGCCTGTGCAGAGTGGTTTGAAGGGTATAAACACCCCAAAAAAGGTGATGGCATTGCTGAGATTGGGCAGTTCAACAAAAGCCCCCAGGGAAGGGAGCTGCCCTTTGACAGCCTGAAGTTACCAGAGTCCACACTTCCAAGTCCTTTAATTTAAATGGAGTGAAGGATTATTGGCTCTAATATTGAAGAGAAATTATTACAAGGCCAGACACTCAGTTTCTCCTTCCTTTTCCCCAGCACAGGCTCCCCAGTGGCTCAAATTGCTCTGTGCTCAGTGCTGCTGCACCCCCAGAGCACTGGGGACCCCTCACAGGCTTATCCTGCTCCTGGCACATATTCAAATGCCAGGCAAGGCAGAGGCACAGAGAGAATCCCTGCTTTTCTCTGGAGCACTGGATTTTGCTGTCAGAAACCTGCTTGATCAGAAGCTTCAGTTTGTAAGTGCTGGGCAGGAGCTGCCTCTGCAGAACGAGGGAAGTGCCGTGGGGGAAAGACATAAGTTATCCAGGCTGGAAAAAATTCTTCCCTGTGAGGGTGGGGAGGCCCTGGCACAGGGTGCCCAGAGAAGCTGTGGCATCCCATCCCTGGAGGTGTTAAAGACCAGGTTGGATAGAGCTCTGAGCAACATGGTCTGGTGGAAGGGGTCCCTGCCCACAGCAAGGGGTGGAATGAGATGATCTTTAAGGTCCTTCCAACCCTAATGAGTTTGTGATTCTATGAAAAAGCCTCTCACACAGGGTTGTTGATAGAAAGATTCATCCAAAGGAGTTATGGATGGGCTGTGCTTCCTTCCACAACCAGTCCTGATTTCCTATTTGCAGAAATGCTCATTCCCAGCAATATTGGATTCCCTGGATTCCCCCAGTTCCCCTCTGTGTCTCAGTGGACTACAGAATGTTATTGCCCTGCTCAGATCACAGTCAAATGATAACCCAGCTAATGATCCTTGGTGTTAATCAAGGGAGCTCAGAGGTCACTGCCAAACTTTATCCCACCTCACTCTTGCATAGAGCTCTGAGAATTCCCCAAAACTTCCAGAAGGTTAAAAAAAAAAAGTGTTGCAGTTAGTCTGGATTTTAATCATTTTTTCTTTAAAGAGTTTGTACCTCTTAAACCAATGCTAATTATACCTTTTTTTATGGGCAGCCTTTTTTCAATACAGACAACTGGGACTGGGACACCAATTAAAGTCAGGGAGAGAGCTACAGCTGTACCAGAACACCTGTTTTTTTCCCAAAAATTATGACATCAACTTAATTGCAACTTTCCAATCCATTTTCCCCCCAATTAATCAAAAGTGCTCTATTCTTAAGAGAATTTTGGAGCTGCAATAAAGCAAGTCAATAACCTGTTTTCTGACCTTCCTCTAAACTGCTAATGACTTTTTTTGGGTTCCATCTCCCTTTTAATTGATGATAGACAGAGTGAAAACGTGGTTAGGAAGTTGTAAGCGAACTTGTGCTCTGCCTTTTGCAGCAGGGCCATCTGGTTCAGCTTTGGATGTGGAGAGAAAGAGGGGCTGAAATGACTCAAAACTGAAATTGCAGCTGTAAGAAAGGGAAATAAGCAGTGCAATTAATGCTGGCAAAAAGATCCCAGCTTCCAACATCTGTCCTTACCAAAAGCACCCTGGAGAAGGATCCTTGGAGCAGCAGGAAGGACATGTGAGGGGCTGTAATTGGAAGAGTGCTGGAACAGCCATTTCCTTCAGGGTTAGAGTGCTCCCAGACTTCTGAAGCCAGACAAGACCTAGAAAACAGGTAGAGAGCTGAAATCATTCTAAGCAGAATATAGGAATATAAGCAGAATATAAAAATATAAGCAGAATATAAAAATATAAGTATAAACGAAGCACAAAGAACCTTGCCAATATAAAAATATAAGCAGAATATAAAAATATAAGTATAAATGAAGCACAAAGAACCTTGCCAATACTTAGCTAAGATGCACAGCCAGAACTCAGAGTCAGAGGTTAGATGGTACTGTACACTGAAAGAATGCACACACCCCCCCCAACCTGAGCAAGATAAGGGGGCAAAATAGGACTTGAGTCCAAGAATCTTGCAAAGTACACCATTAAGCCTGCCAAAATCAAGAAAGTTGAAAAGTTCAGCCGAGGAAGAGGAGTAAAAACGACCACCAGAGGATGAAGAAACAGGAATGACCCTCCTGAATTCTCCCCATGCCCCTGACTCCGCCTAGACTCTGCCTATTATAAATATTATAATCAGATGTTGCAACTATATGAATATTTATGTAAACATGTTGCAATCACCTGTAAGAATGGTATAAAACCCTGTAAATTCACTGGAGAGGTAGAGCAGTTTTTGTCCAGCGCGAGCTGGCTGCTCTCCAACGTTGCTCAATAAATATACCTCGCTGCTTAAAGACTAAAAAAAATGTCTCTGAGCAGTTTTCTGCGCCTTTTTGGGGGCAAAATTGGCATCACTTCCCAGGAATGGCACCTGAAATCAGCCACATTGCCTAATTGCTGGCTCTCCCCCAGCCTGTGCCAGCCAGGGCTTCTCCAAATAATCCTAGAATGTTCTCAGTTGGAACAGACCCACAAGAGTCATCCAGTCCAACTCCTGGCCCTGAACAGGACACCCCAAATCACACCATGGGCTTGGAGCATTGTCCAAATGCTTCCTGAACTCTTGAACTCCAACTCCAGGATCACTGGAGATCCCTTCCTATTCTGTGTCTTCAGAGAGCAATTCAGCAGCCTCTCAACTTTTGTTGCAACAATCTCCACAGCCAGGGCTTCTTTCATCTCTCACGTGCTTTTCCAGCTCCTGAATCATTCCTATAACTCTTCCCTGCAGCCTCTCCCATCTATCTCACTGTTCTTTCAGAGCCTGGACACAGGAGCAGATCCATCATGTCAAAATTACTTTCCAAAGGTAATGGAACTTCCCAGATCCTGCACAGCTTTCTCCTCTCGGCACATCCCAGAGCAAGGTCACCCCAAAATCTGTGGTGCTCAGCTCATGGGCTACTCACAGCAAACACAGGGAAACCAGCTGGGGTGTTCGGGGTGTGTGAGACCAGATTAGCCAAAACCAAGACTGGGAGGGACTGGGAGGGCTCATCTGGACACTGTAGTGGGTGCACCTGACCCCCTGAACAGAACCAGCAGCAGTTTGGCTCTGAAGAAGGTGAAGGCTTGAGCTGCAGCTGAGCCAAGAGTTCCTCCAGGAAACCCACAAAGCAGGAGAGTGACCCCGTGAGAATCGCTGTGTGTGAGCTTGGGAACCCCAGTCATGTGATTAACACATGAATTGTGGGGGCTTTTCCAAGTCTCATTCATCAGGGGACACAGACAGCTGTGGGTACAGGGAGGCTCACGCTCACCTTTCCCATTGTATGCACTTTGGCCATTAGCCAAGCACTTTATTCCATGGATACAATGCCCTAAGAGAGCCCTCCTGGAGCTCTCCCTGCATGGCTGTGTGGTGGGGACCTCCCCTTGAGCTGGGATGTCTCTCAGGGTTTGAGATTTCTCACAAAAAACTAAGAAACCCAAGGCAGAGAGACCCTCTATGCACAACTAAGTCTCTGACAGCAAGCTGAATTAACACTAATTAAATCCATGTAGTCAATTCATTTAGCCATAAATCCCTGTCCAAGTCTGAGACCAAGACTGGACCTGGCTAGACCTAAGCTCCATCAGGAGTTAAGACACTGAGGGGGTCTACTCTGAAACTGCTGACTCAGCAAGAGGGTCTCCAGTTTCTGTGTGAATCATTCTAAACTGATTGTAACTCGATTTTCTTCTCTATGTTCCATCCCTGTGCTCAGTAATAGAGTGAGCCTTGCCACTGAACTTGGTTAACCTGCACTTTTATGAGTTTATATTAAACCCATTTTTGCTAATATGGTGATTCTTTAAGGGACCCTAAGGCACTAATTCATCACAGACCCTCACTGTCCCAAAAACAGGGGTCCCAATGAAACCCCTCTTGGCTGACACCTGACTAAAGCCCTCCCTCTCTTCACACTCAGCCCCAGGCTGTGTTCTCCTGGCTTTAAAGACTCTCTGTGCTGTAATTTCAGTCCAGGACTGCTGCTGCTGTCCCTGGAAGTTCTGTTCTCCCCTTCTTTGCAGTGACCTTTTGCATAATTGAACACTGCTCTTGTGTCTCCTCTCACCGTCCTTCCTGCAGGTTAAATGACACCAATTGCTTCCCAGGGGCTCATGTTTTCCTGGCCTCTGACTATCCTTATTCCTGCCACATGAACTCTCTTTGGGCTGCCCTTGAGGGGAGATGGTGAAACAGAACCCAGTGGTCCAGCCGTGGCCTGGAAGGGGAGAAGAAGGGAAGTGCCACCCTTGCTGTCAGCTCCTCACTGTGTCAGCCCTGCAGGGATCAGCCAGAGCTCTGCAAAGGGCAAATAAAGCCAAATGGGGTGGGATTGTTCATGGAATCACAGAATGGTTTGGGTTGGGAGAACCTTTAAAAGGTCACCTAGTCCAGCTTCCCTGCCACGGGCAGGGACACCTTCCACCAGATCAGGTTGCTCCAAGTTCTGTCCAGTGTCACCTTGGATGTTCCCAGGGATTTGGCAGCCACCACCTCTCTGGGAAAACAGTGCCAGTGCCTCACCACTCTCATTGGAAAAAAATTATTCTTTATGTTTAGTCTGAAAAAGTCTTCCCTCTTTTAGTTTAAAGCCGTCACCTCTCACCCTATTGCCCTACTAAAATGTCTGTCCTTATCTATCCCCTTTAAATATTGAATATTTTCCCTTTTTATCCCCTTTAAGTATTGAATATTGTCCCCTTCTATGCCCTTTAAATATTGAATATTGTCCCTATTTATCCCCTTTAAATACTGGAAAGGCAAGAGGATGCTGCTCCTGGGAATTGTACAGTTTCCCAGCAAAATCATGGAGATAACTGGGCTGTGGATCTCCAAAACCAGTTTCACTCAGGGAGCCACAGTGACAGTCCAGAAATTACTGAGGACATTGCTGTCAAACAAAGGAAGGCTGAGGAGGGATGACAAGAGGAAGGTAATTAAGATGCTCCTGAGCTTTCCAAAAATGTGATGCATCATTTGTCTGGGACAGGAACCCTCATGTTTGTCAAAGCTTGAAAAGGACCCAACACAACTGACCCGGACTTGAAAAACCATCAGTGAGAAGCAACTGACAGTTGTAGGAACGAAGCAGGTCAGATTTGACTCCCTGTTCACAAAGGAAATTATTAGAAATCACTGAACCTGAGAGTTTTTTGGTGATGCTTCTCTAAACTAATGAGTCTGGAAGTTCCCTGAGCCTGTTTTACTGCCTGTGCTGCTGGAGCAGGGTGGTTACTGAGGAGGATATGTGTATTCACCATAGATTTGAAGGTTTCTAAAGGGAAAAAAAAAAGAAAAAAAAACCTGTTCACAAGCTGCCCCAAATTTTACAGTCTGTTCAAGACAAAGATTTCTCAGGGTCAAAATTTACACAGAGGTGAAGCTCTCTGTGGTGTATTCACAGCATGTTAAAAGCCCCAGGATCACTCAGTGGAAAGCTGTTTCAGGGGTCTCTTGAAGATTTTGGCTCCAGCTGAAGCTGGTTTTGCACTTATTTCTGGAAATCCCCAGTGGAATTGTTGACCTGCCCCAACATGGCCCAGAGCCCAGGCACAAACTCCCCTGCTGCACCAAGGCTTCTCCTTTTTCTCTCTTCCCACTAACCTCTAACTGAGACGTTATTTTGCATTCGGAGACTTGCTCAGAGTTGGCTGGAGAAGACAGACAACAGCCAGGACAGGAATGAGAGCAGGTGGAAGTGCTGGCTGAGGAAATGGAGTATTTTTACGCCTATGAAGTCAGTCTTGAGGAGTTCCTACAAAGAAAAAAGGCATCTGAGCTGGAAAAAGTCTGTAAAGCATGGAGGATTTACCTAAACTAAGCTCAATCTTGCAGCCTTGAGCCATTCTTATCCACACCCACCCAACTGTGACCACTATAGCCAGGCTCCTCCTCTGAGTATTCACTTGGATAAAGAAAATGATGGAAAAGAGGAAAGTAAAGTCTGAGGAGGGTGCACATATCCTGTGGTGACCATGCTCTTCTTAAAGCTGGGCACGAAGGATGTCCCATTTCACAGCAGCCAAGACAAAGATCATCCCAAGGCAGCAGGAACAAGAGCTGTGCCTTTTCCCAGGTAACCCAGCACAGTGGGAAGGACATCCCTGGGACCATGGCAGGGGATTTCCTACCCCCAAATCTTCACCAAAGGGAGGTGGGGAATGGATGGAACCCCCTCCCTTCATCTCTTGGGTTCTTCAACAGCTCTGCCCACCAGTGATGGCACAGAGCACCACACTGAGATGTGAGTGAACAACATGGATTTCCTCATACCCTCCAACAAGGGAATCTTTCCCCATTCCTCCCCTTCTTTTTCCTTCTCTATGCTCATCATCACCCTGAGGACCACTTGGATCCCCCATTCCCCATCAGGAATATCCCTGGAGGTGTCTTAGGGTAGGACATCACACCCCCATCCCAGAAGGGTCCCGTTCAGGCCTGGCACCACCTGTCATGGCACAGGGATGTCTCCTTGACCTGGGATGGAGTCCTTCAGGCTGGAGCTGAAGAAGCAGGAGACACACCTGGGACTCACAGGGGTGCAGGTTCATGGCTTTTTGGAGCACAAACCTCTTGGCAGTGCAGCCATCAAAGCTGTAATGAAAGCTTTTCCTATTTCCCCGGGGTGTCATTTCAACAACAGAAAAAAGCAATTTCCCAGTTGGTTTTAGTTCTTTTTGATATGCTGCCTTTATCTTTGGTGCTTTGTGGTGTTAAATAGCTGCTGCATTTCACTCCAGGAGAGCACA
Organism: Manacus vitellinus; assembly: GCF_001715985.3. Classification (NCBI taxonomy): domain Eukaryota; kingdom Metazoa; phylum Chordata; class Aves; order Passeriformes; family Pipridae; genus Manacus; species Manacus vitellinus. Next base: position 8,346,716 of record NW_021940498.1, on the reverse strand, counting down.
AATCCCTGTATTTCTGCCCCAAAAGGGCAGGAATAAACATGGATGTAGTCACAAGTGAAACCACTCGTTCTATTTCTGTCTCCCTTATCTCTGGTACTTGAACAAGATTTCTCCCAAGTCTTTCTTCTCCTTGATCTTGCTTTTTTCTGTTCCCACCATCTTCTTATCCTCTTTTCTTCCTTCCCTGGGTTTCTGGAGTCTCTGCCTTTTATGCACAAAGCCAGCAGCTCTCTTTAATCAACCACAGCAATTAAGAAGCTCTCAATTACAAGTGTCACCCATGTCACGATTTATTCCTGGTTTCAGGACTTTGAATTCCCTTTTCATTGCTGTGTCTGAACAAATCTGAGGGGAATGAGGCACAGAGGGCTGGATCACAGGGAGCAAGTGCCCCCAGGAGCAACATCCGTGTCTCCAGCAGCCCCAAACTGCCAGTTCTCCAGCTGAGATGTTTTTGCAAGCCAAGAGGCACCTAAGAGCTTGCTGGGAAGTGTTCCCTGCCCTTCCCGTGGTACATGAGGAGACTCCAAGCTAAAAGGAGGAGGAATCTTTGCTGGAGGGTTTCATATCCCTGTATTTCTGCACACAGCTTCCACTTGCAATGTCTCCCAACCTCAGGAAAATGGGTGGGTGAGAGTCCATAGGGGCAGGTCCAGAGGGTGGGAATGGGGAGACCACCTAGGACATTGGGCATCACCCTGCTGGGAGATGTCACTGCCTTGCAGCATGTCCCCGCAGCAGATCCCTGCTTGAGCTGCCACACACTCCTGGCTTTTTTTTTTTTGGATACCCCTCACTCCTGCATCCTCTGTTCCCAGAACATCTCCTGCAACTGCTCCCCCGAGGAATGAGGAACGCAGGAATCTTTGCAGCTGGGCTTTCAGGGAACAACATTCCAGCTGCTAATCACAGCTTTTTTCCCCCGGCTTCCTGGAAACTGGAAAGCTGTAATTTCCTCCGGGCTTGCCTGTCAAATCATCAGGGTCCAAGAGAAACCTCAACACAGCTCACAAGGCAACTCTTGTGTGCTTAAACATCCTCAGGCCAGGAGGAGCCCCAGCTCAGCCCTGGGACATCTGGATGTGTCACATCCCTGCTGGAGGGGACAGTCAGGAAGGCTGTGCCCCTTTCTGCACCAGGGATGGGAGAGCAGTGCAACAAGACTCAGCATGAGACCTTTTTGGAAAAGAAGGTGATATTTCTTTTAGTCCAACTGAGTTTCAGTCTTTTGCCCCTGGATTTCACCCACTCCCCCTGCCAGCACTAAGGCTGCTCAGGATCACCTGAGGAATTATGCAATGATTCCAAAATGTCTGTGCCTTTCCATCTGTCTCAGATTCCTTTTCAATGGCAATAACAAATATTTTTTGGAAAGGGGTCTGTGCCAGATGTCTTTTCCCTTAAAATCTTGCTTATTTTGGTTCTTTTTGTGAATATCTGTGATTTTTTGTGAATCAAGTAAAGCTGCTGCATCTCCTTTCCCTGAGGCTGGGCATGGATCCATCCTGTTTTCCCAGAGGACATCAGGATGAGGGGCATGAGATGGTACCTCCTCTTGGCCTCTCATACCACAGCTCAGCCTGGTCAGACCCTCCTTCTCCCTCAGTGGCCTGTTTGCAAGGATTTTGGAATATCTCTATTTTATTTGTGCCCAGCCTTTGTTCCAGAGCACTCCTGCAGAAAGAAGTCAGAAACTGGGGGGTAAAGAAAAATGAGTACAGAGTCCCCAAAACTTTGTGAGCACAATTTGGGTACACACAGTGGCCAGTGTGTATTTAGGTCACAGCACTGGGAGAAGCAGGAGGTGGGGAGAGTGGAAAGGAAAACCTTTTTTAAGAGCAACTATAAGAATTCAATAGCAAGTTTAGCCTGGGAATGTTGTTTTTTGTTCCTGAAGTTTTGTCAGAAAGTTATCCCAGTGTGCGCAGCTTGGAACCATCCGAGGTTCTGGTCTCTTTAGCAAATGACATTTTAACTGGAAAAGTGAGGGATTAAAATGTTCCAGCAGCATTTTATCAGCTCTGTCTGAAAACACTCCTGTCCTTCAGCACCCTGAAAGCTGCAGATTAGGATGAAGCTGGGAATATGCTCAATGATGCAGTGTCAGCTCTTATCAGATCCTTGGGATAAAGGATGTTGTTCCCTTGCCACAATCATTTCAGAACCTTCCACAACAAGCTCCTGCACAACTTTGTAGCGAGTGCATTAAGCCCCGAAGATGAATTTCATATTTCATGAGTAATCATTACTCAACCTGTCTCCAAACACAGTAGATAATTCCTGATTTATTCTGCTCTGTTTGCTTGGACCTTCGAGTGAGCCCAGCTGGGGGAGATACACTCTGCAACAAGAAGGAAAACATATTCCATTTAGCAAGGGGGGAGATAATTTTTATGCCTCAGAGTGCAAGGCGTTGTATCTTCTCCTCACAGGACAGCAAGTGAATTCTGGTGAATGCCAAGTTAATTTGAAGGGATCATATGAGCTTAAAACTCCTGCCTAAACCCTTCCACCACTGGATCCAGGGCATTGCAGCTCACTCAGGCTCCTCGATGAAGGGAAGCTTGCTCCTGCCCCTCCATCTTTTCCACAAATTATATTTTTTCTCCTTAAAAACAACTGATCTTCCCTCTGCCCTTGGATGAACTGGCTGCCCCATCCCCTTTCTCACAGGGCAGATTTTGCACCCCAGCCCTCCTTCCTGTTTTGCTCCGGGTGTTAAATCCCAGTATTATCCATTTCAGGCCATTTCTCCCAATCTGCTGGGAATTATTTGAATTCCAACCCTGCCATCCACAGCACTAATTTTATTAGCTCCTGCTTCTCTCATCACCCAAGTAATTAATTAAAATATTGATTAGCACTAGAGACAGGACAGATCCTAGTGAGATCCTTCTGGAGAAATCCTTTTGAGTAGGCAGCAAATTACCTGAAACCCCTGGAAGTGAAGCTTTCTAATTAAGCCTGTTCTTTCTCCCCTTTTTTTACCCCTCCTCTCTGCATAGTTCCATGTGTCTGAAAATTAGTTTATGAGAATAAGGTGGGGTAGGGTCAAAATCCTTCCCTCAGTCAAGAGGTAGCACAGCTTCTCCAGGTGGGCCAGGTACCTGCCCAAAGGAGAAATCAAATGTTTGATGTGATCTCCCCATGACAATCCATGACATCATAATCCAAGTGATGAATTAGTAACTTCTTCAGCATCTTTTCAGTGCTCAGTGGGTCTGGATCTGCCTGACTTCTCTTTTCCCTAAGATCCTCCAGAAACCCCCAACTTCTGGGAATTGTGGGGTTAATTGGCAGCAGCTCAGTGATTCCTTGGCTCATCTTTCCGGTGTCCTGGTGGGAACTTCCCAGATTTTCCTGAACTAAGCATTTCTACCTTTTATATAAAGGTATTTGGATTACTTGCCTTCCTCTTCCCCAGCCTGGGGACTGGATTTTATCCACAGTTCCAGGCACAGCAATTCTTTGTCTTTTTGCTACAAACTGTGTCTCTTCAATGAGCATTTCCTGGGAACAGATTTCAGGTTGCCAGAGGCAGTTTGGGTGAATCTGAATGGAAGCATGCACAGAGTTTTGATACACACGTTGTTGGCACTCTGTGAACAGTCACCAAATCCACATGGGACTGGGACCATCCCCTCTGGTGAAAAACCTGCTCTTGCAACAGCAGGAGAAACCCTTTGGGTTTGGTTGCAGTGGAGCAGCAGCCCAGGGACACTGCAGGAAGAGATGGAGCTGAGCTAAATACACCACAGGAGGATTGCAGGTTATTTAAAAGCTTCAGCTTTGCTCTTTTTCCAGAGGAATGAGCATCATAATCAGCTATAAAGCAGCTCTGGGCTCTGTTTTAATGCTTTGTTTTAATTCCTCCTCTTCTCCCTGTGCAATTCTCACCAGCACCTTCAGGTCTGTGACCTCCTGGTACCACAAAATGCTGCCTGAAAACATCCAGTGCTTCAGTTCCAGTAGTCCATGGAGTTCTGGCCCAGCTGGATTCACCCCTGTTAGTCTTCCCCAAGAAATGTATGGCTGCTGAGGTATATCCTGAACTGCTCTGTAAATTCTATTTTAAGCTGTCTCCAGGGGAGTATCTCCCCTGGGGAAAACCTGGAGAACAGAACAGGGTGGATTTTGCTGCTGCTATGACTTCCTTTGCTTCCTTCCCTTCGCAACCCTCCTACCTGCCTGCCACTTGCTCCCCATCAAACACTCCTCCTCCTGCTCCCTGGGTGCTGACAACCTTTTCATATTTCCTGGGTTTTATCCTCCTCCCAGCCTTTCCAAACTGCCTCCTTTTAATCTTCTCTGCCAAGTCAGTCCCTTTCAACAGCCTGCTCAAAGAGCACAGAGGAGGGGAAGGGGAAAAAAGTGGGTTTATTTCTCTTGATAGAAACTCCAGCCCAAATTGATGGGAATTACCAGAACAAAGGCATAATAACAGGCCCACAGCTGACCACAAAGCTGACACACTGTTTGCAATTACCTTGGATGCTTATCCACAGGGATCTCTCCTCTGCTGGAGGGGTAACCAGGAAAGGAAGAATTCAGGCTGTGCCACCTTGTGCATTGCCTGAGCAAAAAACCTTCACATGACGGGATAGGAGTTTTCCAAGTGGAAAATAGAAATGGAGTGCCAAGCCCAGCAGGGAGAACAGGCCTTTCTGGGAGTGAAAGATCATCCAGTCCCACCCCCTGCCATGGGCAGGGACACCTTCCACTAGCCCAGGTTGCTCTAAGCCCCATCCAACCTGGCCTTGGACTCTTCCAGGGGTGGGGCAGCCACAGCTTCTCTGGGCCAAGAAGCAAATCTGTGGCAGATTCCTGGCAAAGCACGTGGCAGCTCCTGACTTTTCACTCCATGCAAAACAAAGTGTGTTGTTATTTATTTGTTGAGGCTTGCAAAGTACCTTGGAGCGACTTGGGATTGTGCAGAGCAAGGCAGGAAACCGCCTGCGAGCCGAGGGCTTGTGCAGAGCCAGGAAAGAACCTTCTTCTCCACAGGATGCAGCAAGGATGCCACAGATTCCTGGGCTGCCAAGAGCTGGAGTGACCCCTGAGAGCATCCTGGACTGCCTCTTCCCTACTCCGGTCTGAAGAACCTCATTCTTATTCCACTCCTGTCTGGTTTAGCAACAGATGCTGCCTTGAGAATTGAAAACACTGCAAAACTCCCCCAGATCTGGGGTGTCATGGCCAGCATATGCTACTTGTCCTTCTTTGAGTGGGTCCACCCACATCCACTCAGACAACTGTCTGCCTTCTAGAACCTTCTTTGAAGCCAGAAGTCAGTTCTGAGTTGATATCTGTGAACAGGGCTGTAGACTGTCTCAACCATCTCAACGAACATGAAGCACTGCATAAAAATAGGGGAAAAAAAGCCCAAGACCCTAAAAAATTCAAATTAATTTCTCAGTCTGCACTATGGTAGTTGGGTCTCTCAAAATGGCTGGGCTAAGAGCCTGGTAGATATTTAGAACTATCTAAATCAGTCACTTACAGGCTTTCCCATCCTCCCCCATAGCTCTTTTCTGCACAACCCAGCCCTCACCAGAGGACCATTTGCCAGGGTGGAAGGAGTTGGTGAATTTTCTCCACTGTGTGTTTCTCTTCTGCATATTTGGGTTGAACTTAGAAGTTTTGTCTTCTCTACTAAATTCCATTCTGGAGCCAAAAATGACAAGTTCCCCCCGTGGTCTGTGGTTGCAAACTGGTGGTAGGAGAGCAGCAACACAACCTGGGCTTGAGAGGAAAGGAGCCCCAGGATGGGATAAATGCAGAAAACAGAGGCAGCTGCACCAAAATAACCCCAGACTCAACTTCTACCCCATAATCACAGACAGAAACCCCTTCAAGGGGCACAGGGCTGATGGGCTTTGTGCTCAGCTCAGAGCTCTGCCCAGTCTGGACAGGGATGGCTTCAACCTCCCTCTCTGATACTGCATCTCTGGAAAAAGTCCTGTCTTTGTCAAGCTGCAAACTAGGAAGGAGCCTAAACACTCAGGTGTTTTAGTAACCTCCTGTGATAAGCACTGAGAATCAGAAAATAAGTACTGATAACTCAAAAATAAGAGTTATTATTATTATTATTATTATTATTATTATTGCAAAATATGGCCCTGCTGGCAAAGTGCCCCAAGCCTGCAGGTACTGGAGTTTCTCCAGTTCCTTTTGATGTCCCCCCTCCCCAGGATCCTCATCCCTGCCCCTCACCACCAAAGCTTCAGCAGATGTGTAGGTTGGTCCTTGGAAAGGTCCACAGCCAGTGACAAAAATCCCAGCAATGTCAGGTGGAGCTGGATGAAGCCTTCAAGAAGAGAGACCATCTAACACCCTGAGAGGAAAGGCAGTAAGCACAGCTGACATTCTGGGGGCAAGGACAGACCATCACTCACAGAGATCTATGGGTTCAGTACAAAACCATTTCTTAAAAATGATTTATTGCTAAAAAAAAACCCCTCACACACACAAAACTCTTCAGCTGTTCAGTGCTGGCATCACCAAGACTGTCAGCAGGAACAAATGCTTTGGAGGACATAAATCCTGAAGGCTGCAGCATCCAAAGGTTACGGTGAGTGGAATAATCCGTGTGAAGGAGCAAGCTGCACCAGCGAGGTGGAAGAGGCAGAACAATGTATGGATGGACTCCCAGGGCAGTGCAGGAGGAGTTATTCCCACCCAGAAGATCAGGAAGCAGCCCCATGGTCCATCACCATCCACCCTTCACAGTTCAGGGGTGGGTGGCTTCACCTCCCCAGACACAGATCACGAGTCACCTTCTTGGTGTCACACTTTGGATTCCGGGGTCTTTGTGGACTTTCCTGCCATCTTCTCCTTCTCTGGGTCTGCCTTTGTCTCTGCTGCCTTGCTGGCTTCCCTCTCCTGCTTCCTGAGGATCACATACACGGCCACGAAGCACAGGAAGGCTCCCACCTCAAAGAAAAACTGGAGACCCAGGTACCTGTGGTGTGGGAACACAACAAATCAGAGTGGCCAGGGCACTGCCCTGGGCTCAAGGGTGGAAAGGACTTGACACAGCTACTGGTCAGAGAGTCATTCAATGATGAACCTGCCATGGGGATGGAATATCATCACCTAGAGCTCCTTCCCAGCCTCCTCACCGTGCACAGGCTGCATTTGGTGTCTTCTGTGTGTCGAGTTGGGGTGTTTTATTGGAAGATGAACCCCGGGGCACCAATACTCAATGTCCCCAGGCCCCCTGCAGCACCTCACAGGCAGGCAGGTTTGATCCCCACTGCTGCATTTCCCCCATGGAGAAGACACCAGGACAGGCTGCTTCTGTCTATCCATGTAAAAGGAGTCACCACAGCATCACACAACAGCTCAGGTTGGGAGGGACCTCAAAAACCCATGTGGTCCAACCTTCCATGGGAAAGGGAGCCTGGGGGAGATTGTCTAGAGCTTTGTCCACTCTCATCTTGAAAGCCTCCAGTGAGGAGGACTCTACTGTGTCCCCAGGGAGCTTGTTCCAGTGAAGGATTGCAGGGGTTCTCCTGGAACTGGACCTCTGTGCGTTACAGCAGCAAGTTTGCACAGTCTCTGGTGGGGTTTGGGCCTGTGCCAGTGGTTTTCCAAACCATTCCTGGCCACTGTTGGGGGTTATCCTGGCCCAGGGGGTTGCGAGTGCCCCTGTTTGTTCACCAGCAATTTATCCCGTGTCAGAGGTGGGTGCCACGTTCCCCCTGGGTTTCCCTCTACCCCCTCAGCCCTCCTGCTGCTGGGTCAGCTCTACCTTTGCCTGAAGAGGGTGTTGTCATAGTATCTGCAGGCTGCCTTCCTGTCACACCTCTTCTCCCACAGGATGCAGGTGGTGTCGATGGCGCTGCCGTACAGGATGGGCCCCGGCATCCACGCTGGAAGCAGAGAGGGCTTGGTTATGCCAAGGGAGCTGCTCTGCTGGCACACACCCAAGCCTGGTGACTTCCCCGTGTGCTAAAGGGCTGGGAAGTGGCTTGGGATGGCCTTTGCTGTGGCCCATGAAGCCACTGGTCTTGCACAACACGCCAAGGCCTGGTTGTGTGTTTGCTCCCCATTGAGATGGAAGTTCTTTCTCATTGCTCATCCCAGGAATCGCAGAATCATCAAGGCTGGATGAGACCTTCAAGATCTTCAAGTCCAACTGTCAACACAGCACCACCATAATCACCCCTAAACCATATCCAGGCACCTCTTGAGCACTCCCAGAGGCTGTGACTCCACCACCTCCTTCATGCCCTGAGCATTTATGCCCCTTTCCAGCACTGCTGTGGCATGTTCTGGGAGCCTCCAGGTGAACATGGATTTTCACCATCAGAAAAATAATTAGTGGGATTACAGGACAAGGTTTGGAGCCACCCTGATGTGCTGGAGGCAAACACAGCAATACCCACCCACAACTAAGGGCCAACCTCCTGAATCTAAAGGTATTTCCAGCCTCCTTTTATTTTATTAAATTATGTAATTCACCCCCATGGAAGTGCCTTGTCCCCTCCCCATGTGCAGCCCCCCAGACCCTGCAATGCAGCATCTTTCTCTGGTTTAGGACAGGCTTTGATTAGTCTGAATACACAGCACTCCTGCTGCATCAGGGATGAAATCCCTACAGACCTCCAAGAGCTGCCATTATTCTCCAGGATGGGTTTTTAACACATTTTAATTTACCTAAAACTCTCAGCAGCATGAACTGTATCCCAACAGCAAAGGATTTGTCTTCAGGCTGGATGCTCCTGAAAAACAAAAAGGAAAATTTGCCCTCTGGCCAATCCCACAAAGGTGGACGTTTCCCTCCCTGGCACAGCACCTCACCCAAAAAGTTGTCCTTCATCCCAGCCACCAAGGACCCCAGGGAGTTCCCATTTAGGTCAGCGAAGATGAGGTTTCATTCATTAGGGCCACACACTGACCACAGCTTTTCCTCGGCCTGAAAATCCTCCCTAAAAGACAGGGAGGAGCTCAGGTAAAGTATTTTTGCTTTTCATTTAAAGAATCCCCAGGAGTAAAACACAAGCAACACAAGGGATGCTTTTTGTAACTGAACAAGGGATTTACATGCTGAGGAAGTGGCTGGTTTTGGGGTGGGAAGCCCCAGTGTCTATTTTGGTGGTACTCTAGTTTTCTGGAATCAATATTCCAGGCTGTGGTTCCTGCTGGTCACACATGGGAGAGGATTGGGTGGCAGAGGACATCCAGGTCATCACCCTCAGGGGACTCAGATCCCCTTTCTTCTGGGACTGCCTGGAGCACTCACAGCTTCGGCAGTCAAAGTAAAAACAGATTTTTAACCACAGCTTTTCTCTAAAAAGCAACTGTTTGGAATGTTTCAACCACAGAAATGTGCTTGGAAGCATATAGACTAATACAAGGATTCCTCCATGGTTTTCCCCTCTCTTCCAGCACATTCCCAGGTCAGCTCACTCTGGGGTCCAGCTCCACTAGTCTGGGTCTCATGTTTAGGCTGTTGCTGCTGCCCCATAGGCACCTTTCCAAGGGGGTGGGAAGCTGGAGTCCTAATTGCCTCTTTGCCCTGGGAAGGGAGGCTGTATCCAAGCAAAGGAAGGTAATTAAACTTCTTAACTCAATACAGAGCTGCATCAAAATGAGCCAAAATACTGCTGAGCTAAACCAATGCCGAGTTAATGGTGCATCTCCTTGCTGAGGTACCAGCAAGAGGTGGGGAGCAGGAATAGGATGGCTGCTGGCTCTGAAGGCTGTGCTGAGCCCAGGAATGGGGCTGCTGAGGGCCATGTGGAATTCCTGTGACCCTCATGGCCCCGCGGGTGGATGGAGATGCTGTGGTGTGACACCCACCAGGTGCTGCTCGGGTGTGACACCACCATAGTGCCTTCCAGGAGCACCTGGCCACACAGCTCCATGGTAAAGCCTCCAGCAGCCTGAAGTCTCCACTTGCTGCTTAATTCTGCAGCATTCAGCAGCAATGGCCAAGGAGACCTTGGAAGAGCCTTTGTGGTGTCACAGCAGCAGGAACTCTGTCAGTGCAGGGTCTTCAAAAGCAAGTCTCAGCTTGGGGATACCTGTGATGTTTCTGTCCTGCCCAGCCATACCAGGGCTTGCCAGCAAAGCCCAGCCTGCTCCCATTCCCAGCCTGGAAGGTGGACATCCACATGCAGTGCCAGATGGCAGGAGCAGAGGCACCAACACATGCAGAATCCATGTCAAAGCACCGTGAGGAACTGGGCACGAGGTGTAACACAGGGCTGGTTTAACCCTCAGCTGGAGAAAACCTTCCTCCTCAACCCAAGGACCCCCAACCATCACCTCTGGAGGCCTTTGTGGCTGCACCCAGGCCGTGACTGCCCCAGCTGCTCACCTGAGGATGAGCATGAAGGACGGGGTGTGGGATGTGCTGGCGAGGATCCCGGCCAGGCAGGACAGGACCACAAAAGGCAGGAAGAGGTGGGAGCAGCCGGTGCCGCAGGTCCCGGGAGTGGCAAAACTGCCGTTTCTGGAGATGCAGCTGCAGTTGGTGTAGTTCTGGAAAGGGGAGAGAAAAGCCAGAGGCTGCTCATCTGAAGGTAGAAGGCAAAGCTGCCAGCTGCCATACTGAGGGTGTCTGTAACTAATTAGTGGTAATTAGCACTCAGGACCTCTCTTCCAGTGTCCAAAGGGGCTCCAGGAAAGCTGGACAAGGGATTGAAAGACAGGAAAAGGGAGAATGGCTTCCCACTGCCAGGGAGCAGGGTTACATGGGATACTGGGAAGGAATTCTTTGCTGTGAGGGTGGTGAGGCCCTGGCACAGGTTGCCTGGGCTCTGTCACCTGTACCCAAGTTGTGTCCTGCAGGGAGACCCCTTATGCAGGGACTGTGTGCAGGGCAGAGCTGCAGCCAAAGCCAGAGCCCAGGCTCAGAGAAGTCTTAAATCAGAAAACACTTACAAGGGGAAAATATAAAACCTCACCTTTGAGAGAGGGTCATAAATAACTGGCAGAACCTTAGCAAAGGGAAGATGCCTCGAGGTGATGGATGAGGATTTTTTTCCTTTTCTCCATTTTTTAGTTCCAGTTCTCTCCTTTTTTTTTTCTTTTCATTTTCAGAAGTGACTTTTAAATAAAATCAGCATGATCTTTTGGTTGCACAGTTTTACAAAGGGGTGGCAGTTTGTAGAAGGCTGATCCCAGAGGCAGGAGCAGCTCAGGGTCCCCCAAAACCCTGTTCCTACAGCACTGCCTGCAGAGTGGCTTTGTGACCACAGGGAACTGCTCCCGGCTGAGAGCGTGGGGGGAGAGTTAGGATGAAAAGGGACACAATCCCTCCTCCCACCTCTAGCAAAGAGGATTCAATATTTGAAATGAACATGGGGATTCATCTTCTTCAGCTACCTGAAAAGGACTAAACCAAACTCATCCTTTGGGCTCCTTCTGCAGCCATGGAGGGAGAGGTGGGTCTGCAGAGGACCCCTCACAGATAAGTGAGAGCTGGGGCGAATTTGGGCCCAAGCAGCAAACAAAAAAGCAATCAGATAAATAAAAACTCGCTCCATCTGTGTCACCACCACCTTCTACAGAGAATCAGGGTCACCACACTGAGGGGACTCGCACAAAGCCAAGTGCAGACAGAGGGCTGGGGATGAAGGCTCTGCCCCTTTCATTCCAAACCCCAGAGGACTGTATAGCAGGGAGCATGACCCCAGCTGCAAAACCCTCTGAGCAGAGGGCACAAACCACAAAGCCTCTGGGGGGTCTGTCCCTGGGAGATGCACTGTCTGGGCAGCAGTGCCACAAGGCTGATGCAACACTAGGGCTGGGAAAAACCACCTGGGGAGAGGAGAACAACCCAAGAGCAGCCTTGAAACCAGGGCTGTGGCTTCTGGCACACAGCCAGCCCAGGGTTCTTCAGGGTCAAACATCACCAAAGCACCATTTAGAAATTGTTTTCTTGAGAAAGCAAGTCCCAGCTGGGACCTTGTTGGACTCTAAATTCTGGGATGTGTGCTGACCAGCTTAGATCTGACCTGGCTGGCAGCTGATCCCACCCATGACTGCAGACAGGGAGAGCTGAGGGGGGACAGAAACCCAGGAGAGCCCTGTGGCAATGGAGATTCCAGCAGGGAGAGCTTCCTAGGGAAGTCCTTGTGGCCACCTCACTTCAACAGGTCACACTGCACCCAACCAAACAGCAAAGCACTTACAGGTTGTCACTGCAAGGTCCTACTCCTGAATAAAATTTGGAGGTTCCTGCTGCTGTCCATGGAATTTGGGGATATCAGCTGATGCAAACAGCAAATGGCTTTCAGCATCCAAGAACTTTAAAAGGAGTCAAAGCAAGGCTCCTCTGGAAGGGCTGCAGCAAAGCTGAGCACACAACTGTAGGTTTTTCTGCACACTGGGAGGGTTTCTGGAAACCCTAGGACACGGAAAGCAGCAGACAATGAGTGCCACGGGTCCCTGCCCTGGCAGAGAGGCTGCAAATGCTAAGAAAAGTGTAAAATTTCCAACAAAACAGGTGCTGGAAGAATGCCATAAACGCAATAATGTCTTCTTTCCTTTCATTCAACAGGTAATACCTGAAAGGAAGAGCTGATGCTGGCTTTGCCAAGTAGTGTTGGCGTGGCACCATCAGAGGAGCCCTGGTTTTGCTGTAGGCTGTGGCTACACATAATTATAGGATTAATGGATGGGGACACACTGAGGAGAACAGGATGTCAAAGGGCTGGAGGCATCTTTGAGCAAGAAAAAAGCAGCTGAAAAGGATCTGCTGCACAAAAGGCAGGCCCGGGGATGCAGAAAAGCACATCTGGGACTAAGCTCTGGCAGAAAACATAATTGTTATTAAAATGAAGAGCTGTTAATTAACAAAATGCTGCTAACTGCCCAGACAGTCCCATGCTGCCAGTATATCCTGTGCCAAGAACACAGCGGGGAAACTACTCATCCTATATGGATTGCTAATGATTTTCCAGGTATTCAAAGCACTCAGAGCTGCTCCCTGAGGCAAATCCTCTTGGGAGAGCAGTTTGGGTGACACCTGGTGCAAGACACCGAGGTATGTGACAGTGAGTACCTCCTGTATGGATATTTTCCCTTCATAACCTCAGAAAAAAGAGGAAGCACGTGGATTCCATCCAGTTCCAGGGAACTTCAGGTATGTGGTGCCTAAATTGGGATCCTGGTTTTGGGAGGTGCCTATTCAAGGATGGGGCAAATCACAGCAGCATAAGGGGCGTCCACAGACTTGGGGTCATGCAAAGTGCTCTGCTTGGCCTTCCCATCCTGCACATCCTCCTGTCCCACCACAGGAGACACAGCTCAGGAAGGTGACCTTCCTGGTGACCATTTGGAGATGAGGGGAAAGCAGAAAGTCTTTGCATCTTCCATGGAAAAAGTCCACTCAAGGAAGGAAGCCAGGATTTGGGGAGCAAAACCTTCCCTTGGGGGTCAGGTGAGTGTGGAAGGACACCTAAAATACTGGATGCCTCAGAGGTTTCTCCTTGCTGTTTTGCCCAACCTTCCCTGCACATTCCACATGGATCGCACAGAGTTTGTCCAACACTAACAAACACCACTAATTGCCAGTGCCTTGGTCATCCCTCCTCAGCCATCCCACATGCCCAGTGGGAATGACTCACCAGGACTATGTTGGTGTCCTCCTGGATGCTCACAGCCCTGCAGCCAGCAGAACAAGGCGAGGTGTACTCGATGGAGTTGGAGCCACAGATGGGGTTATAGGCCTTCTCGGGGCAGTTGCACTGCAGGTTACACTCCAACTCGTGGTGCCCAAATTCAGAGCTGCAGCAGGGAGAAAATATTAATGCAAAGTACTGAGCATCACTAATATGCATCTTGCATAGAAAACATGCCACGTGTACATTGAGATTAGTAAAAAACCCCTTGATTGCTCAACCAAACCTTCCCCATACATGAGTGGGGAAATTCCACTGTAACCCCCCAAGGCTTTGCTCTGCCTGGGCAAAGCATCCTGACCACAAATGGTTAAGGCAGTCACCCACTTCCCTCATATTTGGTCCCAAATGTGGGGGTTTGGGGTACTTGCAACGTTCTGAGCTCCCCACTGAGGGCCAGGACCAGGTTCCACCAAAACCACAAGACACTGAAGGTGTGGATTCACAGAAACTTGGATCAAGCCTTGAGGGAAGACAAGAAGCTCCTGCCCACGTTGTAGTTGCACAAGGAAGCAGCCACAGCTTTCAAGGTGTGATCCCAGGGCTGGCCCCTGCCCAAATTATTCACGGGTGCGTAACTTGCTCTGCTTTCCAAGATGGAATTTTAATCCTGTGCTGTTTGTGCCAAAAATGTGTTTACTTCGGGTTCCACGCTACACTTATTCTTCAGTAGGAAATCCCACCAATTGGACTCTTACAACTCTGTTCCTAAATATCTTTATGTTAAAAAGGTTTTAATTCTAAGGAGATAAAGCTCAAATGACCCCATGCATGGGATAAACTAAAAATATATTTTCTGCCCTAAACTTGAGGATGCAGCGGATTCAGTGTTTATCCACAATAATTCCTAGCCTTATTTTATCACCATTAAATATTTCTCCTGAGGGAATAAACCTATTTCTGGGCATTCTGCTTAACTCACACCTCCCCCCCGAGGAATGCACCTGGACTGGGGTGTGCCCACAGCCCCGGGAGTGACCTGCCCATGCCCATGCCTGGTACCTGTCGCTGTAGGTGACACCCGCGACCTTCTGCGTGGGGCAACCGAGGAAGAGGAGGGGGAAGGCCACCAGCAGGCACAGGAGCATGCCCAGGACACACATGGCACTGCACTGCCTCAAGGACATCTGGAACCGCTTCAGGATGGCACCGCCCACCACGATCCCCACCATGGCCCCTGGGATGTTCACAGCACCTGGGGAAAGGCAGGTCAAGGAATCACAGAGTCACAGAACAGTCTGGGTGACCTGAAAGATCACCCTGTTCCAAACCCCTGCCATGGGCAGGGACACCTTCCACTAGCTTTGGAAGGTTGCTCCAAGCCCCATCCAACCTGGACACCTTGAACACTTCCAGGGATGGGGCAGCCACAGCTTCTCTGGGCAACCTGTGCCAGGGCCTCCCCACCCTCACAGCCAACAATTCCTTCCTAATATCCGATCTAAAGCCGTTCCCCCTTGTCCTATCATCATATGTTGTTTTCCATCCTCTGAGCCATCTCAGTCCCTTCACACAGCAAAGGCCCAGAAGATTTGCTGCTGAAGTTCTATTTTTCAGCACAGGTGATGCAGAAGGGACCAAGGTTTTTGCAGGGACTGGTGAAATAATGCTACAAAAAAGCTGCTTTTCAAACCCAGCAGGATCTCACAGCAAACTGGCTGCCTTATGTACCCACGGATGGGAGATGTAGGGAGCAGTGGGAAGCTGTGCTTCACCCAGAAACTGTGACTTTTCAGTGTAGACAGGAGGAAACACCAAGTAAACCTAAAATGTTTAATTTTCACACAGTGCAGGATTGTCACCCTTGTAAAACTGTGAAGGTTTCCACCACAGTCTTGGTGTTCTGCAAACCCCATTTTTACAATGGGAGCCCAAAGTTCAGCTCCAGAAGTGCAGACTGTTTTAATTCAGCAAAGAACCAATGGGGAGGCTGCTTTCAGCCCATAAATACCCTGCAAGGAAGGAATTTTCAACTACAGAAAGCTTTTTGATCTATCAGAAGGCAGCAAAGCAAGATTTGGTGGTGGGAACAAAGGGTAGGGAAGTTCATCCATGAAATACAGAGAGGGTAAATCAAGGCTGGGAACAGCTCAGCAGGACACAACTGCTTCAGCATTTAACCTTCCTGCCTGTGTTAAGCCCAGGGTGGTGGGCTTTGCCAGCCTGCTCTGCTCACTTTCTTCTGATTTATTTGTTGCACACCTCAGATTGTTAACCCAACGATGGATGTGAAGTAATCCCTGATACAGAACACGCAGAATTCACATCTGATGTTTCCCCGCTCCCTCAATGCAGTGAGTTCCCTTCCTCTCCTTGATTACAGAGAACAGCTTTAGATAACACACATTTCTCCAGGTCTTAAAATATCCCAGCAAGCTCAGGCTGCAGTGGAACGGAAGGAAAGCAAGCAGATAGGAGCTGAGCAAGTGTATGGGCAAGGACCTTGTGCCATGTCTGTCTGTGGGTCATGGAAGGAGACCAGCAGCTCCAGAGGAATTCTTTGTAATTTCCACATCATTTTTTTAAGGAGTGCTCAGCAACACTTACCAATGATCATGTTGGCAAAGGATGCCGTGAGGGAGAACTGTCTCTCCAGGAACTTGCCCATGAACGTTGCTAAACCAGCAACCATGGCAGAGATGTTGACCTGAGCCAGCACCACCAGCAGGTAAACGGGGTGACGCAGGTTCCTCAGCAGCACCAGAGGAAAACCTGAAAGGAGAAGGGCAAAGCTGTTGCATACAGAGCAGGGGTACAGCAAAATATTAATCCTAGAATCATAGAAAGGCTCAGGGGGGAAGGGACTGTAAAGCTCATCTCGTTCCCTGGAGCTTTCTGGCAGAGCTTCTGCTAACACAAACACAAGAGGAGATGGGAAGTCATTAAAAGTTAATTTATTTGTTTGCTGCGGTTGCAATTTCAATGTCCTTTTTGTTTCAATCATAAAAAATGCAATTTTTCTTTGTTTACAGGCAAGAAACACTCCAGCAAATTCCCCTGTGGCTGAACCCTGGAGAAAGAGGGATCTTCAGCCTGCTTAGCAAAGACCCTGGGGAACCAGGGTGCCCAGTGCTGACATCCTCCAGCTGGGAGGCTGGAATTGTCCATCCTGGAGTGATTTCTCCTTTGTGACACCCCAAACCCACTTTCTCTGCTGCTGTTGCTCCCCCTGAGCCATTGCCTCCCCCCCGTGCTCCCTGCCTGGCTTTGCAAAGGGCAACTTCCAGACAAACAGATGACGAGTTTCCCAGCTGAGGGCTCGGAAAGCCAATATGCTGGAGCAGAGATAAGGAATTAACAGGGAGGATTAATGCAAGGGCCTGCCATAAATTAATGGTGTTAACTCTTAGCAGCTCCCAAACAACTGGGACAATCTTTCTATCTGCTCCAGCACAGCAGCTCTGGGAGAACTATCTGGTGCTCTTCTGGGAGGTGCCCCAAGCTGTGTGTTTATTTTAGTTGTCCTAAATGTTATGTGGAGAGCAAAAGGACCCTCTGTGGATGCAGCAGGGTCCTCCAAATCCACAGGCTAAGCTCCTGTTCAGGGGAGTGTTGCCTCTCCGGATCAGCACTCTGCTCTCAGGGTCAGGCAAGCAGCCAAAAATGTTGGGGAGTAGCAAAAGCAGGTCATTAGAGAGGGTCCAAGCATGCAAGATGTGGTCAAGGACCCTAAAATACTGACCCACTGGAGAGCTGAGAGGGCAGCAGGCAGCTGGAGAGGGAATGGGCTGTTAGACCAATGTGAACCCAAGAGGGGAGGTGGTTTTTCTCCTAACTATCACTAAAATCCTGATTTTTGAAGCATATTCCAGCCATACTGCAAATATGAAACCTCAATTGAGACCTCCTGCGAGCTAATCCAGCTTTTTCTGGAAGCTGGTGGGAATCTTCCACCAAAAAGCTCTTTTCCCCAGAGTTTTTGGTCTTGTCAATCAAACTATGCCCCCTCTGCCACCTCAGATCAGAGCTTAAAAGTACAACACTGAGCAGGTCACAGGAAGATTTCTGTCCTCTGCAATCACCTCCTCATGACTAATTGGATCTCCCTCCCAGGTCCAGGGAGGAAGCTGGGCAGATATTAAAAGCAAGTGGAAACTGTACAATAATAATCAAAAAATGTCTTTGAAACTGTCTGTAGGGACCATAAGAGTAACAAACAAGTCACAAGCACAGTGTTCTAAATGCTCTGAAGATCACCTTTAATGGATTAATTCCCAGTGTGTGCAACAGAATCTGCACGTCCTCCCAGGTGTTTTCAACAGAAGCCTGGAAATTAGCAATGGAAATTACTCCAGGCTGGCTAAATCCTAGTTTTTTTCATTACTGTGAGCAGATCCAATGCCTGCAAAAGGAGCACCTTGTGAGTGTGAGGAGCAGGGTGCAAGCCAGTGTCACATCCTTCCCCACAGAGCTCTGGCTTTCCTAGATTTGGAGAACTCCAGGCAGCAGAGCCTGCTCCCTTCTGGGGCAGTCGACCTCCTTGCTTGGAAATGCCTTTGCCTGAGCATTTATCCTGTCCACAGCTCCATCCTCTTATTGCTGACTGGGGATGGAAAAACCCTTCCTGTCCTTGAGGCAGAGTTTCCAGGGCTTTGCAAACTGCTCGTCATACCTTGCTCCAGAGAGATTCAAAGCCCAGAGAAAGGGACACCCTGAGGAACCTCCTGGGATGGGGGTTTGTTTGCCATACTTGGCAAAAAATCCCACAAGCCTGATTTTGCTCTCTACTTGTCTCCATGTGCCACAGGACACATGGCAAAATGCTTCCTTTTCATGGAATGGTTTGGGTTGGAAGAGACCTTAAAGATCATCCCATTCCACCCCCCTGCCATGGCCAGGGACACCTTCCATTAGCCCAGGTTGCTCCTGCCTGGCCTTGGACACTTCCAAGGTGATTCAGGATGGAAAATCTCCAAATGCTGTTTTCATAAATCAGTTTGTAATTAAAAAAAAAAAAAATAGAGAGAAGAAACAAAACAAGCAGGAGAGTGACAAAATGGGAAGGAAAAATCTTTAGACTTCACTCGAATTGCCCCCAACTCAGCACCACACATACTACCCACCACCCAGCTTCTGGCTCTAAAAAAGGGGTTTGCATCAGAGATCCTGGTGATTTCAGAAAAATTGCTCTCTTGACAGAAAATAGACACTTTGTTTCTTTCAGAACTGGGTTTGAGGGGATAAATTCTCAGAAATAATGAGTTTTGAGCACAGCCCTGACACAACAACTCTGATACAAGCCCCAAGCCAAACCCGCAGCTCCAGCAGAGGTGGGATATCTCCTTCTCTCTCCACCCAGTGGCAGGGAGCTCATTTTTATTCATGTTTCAGAGGCAAAGTGTCAGTGTGAAAGTCCCATCTGAGCACTATAAATCTGTTCCCATGCAATTGCTTCCTAAACACAGGTTTTCTAAATGACAGTGCCCCAAGGTCGGGGGGGAATAACCCCCTGCCTGACTCCCCTAATTGAGCATTAGGCCAGAGAGCAGCAGAATAAAAACCTGCCCACGCTCATCTGGCTGTGTCTGCCCTGCACTGACCTTCAGAACACAGACAATTTCCAACAAATTAAAGGGACAATATTCAGAAAATATGGAGGAAGCTGACACAGACTGACTTCAGAAGGCCACTTCTTATAAGTAATTACCAAAGTGCAGAGTATTTCCTTCAAAAAACACCCAACTCAACCTTTAGCAGTTGCCTCCCCAGACTAAAGCCCAGCTGAAAGTCTTCAGCACAAAGAGCTCGCTCATTCCTAAACAAGTTAATTGCAGTGGATTACTGGATTCTGACCACCCTTCTGCTTTTAGCTGCTCAGACCCTGTCTCCAGGGAGTGCCAGCCACCCTCGGTGGGACAGGAGGTCAGCCTGGCTTGAATACTGTCACCAGCCTTTAGGAGGGGGTCTGGAGAGGTTTTTTGAGGATGAAAAGTTGCCAGTGCTGCTGTGGGCGTGATTCCTGCTGTGCTCTGAGAACTGAGCAAGAGCAGCTGGATGCACTCAAGCTGCAAAACCCCTCCAGCTGAAGGGGGTCCTTCTCTTCCCATGGTTCTGCTCCAGGCTCACAGGTTGCACCCCTCTTTCCTGCCTGGATCTGGGCTCTGATGAGATTTTGGCCTCTGTTTCCTGCCCACCTGAGCCATAAAACATAGACTCACAGAAGGGTTTGAGCTGGAAGGGATCTTAAAGGTAATTTTGTTCCAGCCCCTCTGCCATGGGCAGGGACACCCTCCACTATCCCAGATTGCTCCAAGCCCCGTCCAACCTGGCGTTGGACACTTCCAGGGAACCCAACAGTGTGCCTAAGTTGCATCTCGAGGGGTTCTCAAGGAGGTGGGCTGAGCACAGGGAGGAATATCCCTCTTTCCTACCAGCATTGCAGCCCACAGCACATCCCACTGCTCATCCTCTGTGCCGGCACAGGAGCCCTGTCCGTGTGGGAGGGGGGAATTCTCACACTTACGTTTGATGAACTCGCCCAGAGAGAGGTTCTGTGTGTGTTCAGGCCTCGCCCTGAGCTGGCTGAGCATGTCCTCCTTCTTCTTGCTGTCACTCTCCTTCCCACTCACCACCTGGGGGCAGAGGACAGGCTGTCACTGCACAGATCATGCCAGACTTTCCCCCGAACTCACTCCTCCTCTCCCAAATCCCTGCAGACACCAGATCGTGCTTCTTGCCGATGGAGTTTGCAACGTTCCTGGGCTTGGCCATCACTGCCCATGTCCACACTGTCAGGATTCCAGTGGGGCTGAAAGCATCCATATATCCACGTTACAGGAGCACGGAGCTTCCCCACCTTTCCCAACAGGAATGGATCACACTTCATCAATGCCAAGCTGTGGCATTACCCAGGTACAGCATGCTGTGTGCTCAGCTCCCAAGAATATGGAAATCCAGGAGGTGTAAACCTTTGCAGTGGGAAAGATGGATACCCTTAGGGAGATGGGTTTCCTCCCCAGAGGTTCTTTATTACCTCTGAGTGTGGGGAGGGAACAGCCATAAGAACCCAAAGGGTGACACACCTGGATCTCCACCCAGCCTCCAGCCAGTCTGGACACTGGTTTTGGGTGGAGGATGAGCAGGTCCCCTGTGCCTCTGGGTGCAACAACCGGGTGTGCAAGTGCCCTCTTACAGCAAGGAGAGAGGCAGCAATTGTAAGGGGGAACAAATCCAGGCAAGAAGGAGGTCTGGGATGGAGGCAAAATGTTCTTCACCTCCCAGAGGCTGCCCAGGGCAGTGGGGGAGGCCCCATCCCCAGGGGGATTTAACAGCCTTGTGAACGTGACACTTGGGGACACGGGTCAGTGGTGGCTTTGTCTGTGCTGGGGGAATGGTTGGACTGGGTGGTCTCTGAGTGCTTTTCCAACCTAAACAGTTCTGTGATTGTATAGTTCTGTGTCCCAGAGCCACCTGGAGCAGGGATGTACTGGCAGAAACAGGGAGCAGCCACTGACCCCTGACCTCTCCCAGCCCCTTTTAATTCTTCTTCTGCTCCTGAAAACTTCTGCTGGATTCAAGCAACTCCTCCTCCTTTAGTTCTTTTAATTTCTTTTAGCCACACTGAATCATGTTGCCACTATCCCAGGATCATGGAAGATCACTCAGTTCCACCCCCTGCCATGGGCAGGGACACCTTCCACCAGCTTTGGAAGGTTGCTCTAAGCCCCATCCAACCTGGACACCTTGGACACTTCCAGGGATGGGGCAGCCACAGCTTCTCTGGGCAACCTGTGCCAGGGCCTCACCACCTATGGAGTGCTTGGAGCACCCAAGGTCCTTTGTAGCCTCGCTAGATGACAGCCACCAGAGGCAAGTGTCCAACATCCCATGGCATCCTTCCCCCATCAGCCAGCGGAAGCCAAGGGAGTGGAGGATTTCTTGGATGAACTTCTGCAGGCTGCAGCCTACTCTGCAGGCTTTTAGGGGAATCACTGGACCAGAGGGCATTAATTAGTTTAGATGTGCTACTGTGCATGAGTAACAGCAGAAGGGGTTCAAGCAAGAGTGTGGTTTTCATGGAAAACCACAGAGTATTTCCAGACAGAGCCAACAGCCTCGGTTCTGACATCCCCCACTGGCTCAGCAGCAGTTCTGCTGCAGCTCCCAGCACAGATCTGAGCTGGACAAATGAGTTCATTCAACAGCAATTAACGTTCTTAATGGACAGAAAGAAATAGGCAGCTCTTGGGCTAAAATGATCTCCTTTGCCCTGAAACCCAGCCTGGTTATTAAACACCAGAGAGGGCAAAGTGCCTGTGCTGCAAGTGCCACGTTCCCTTTTTGAAGGCAAAAGTGATGAAACCCCTTTCCTGTTTTTTTTTTTAATGCTGGAGCTCAGGGTTTAATACATTTTTCAAATGCACAGATAAAATCCAGCTCTCCTGTTCACTTTTCAATTAGTTACAAGGTCTCTTCTCTCTGCTCTGAAGCTGCAGTGTTTTCCAAAAATATATTCAAGCTGTTACTGACTGTGGCTTTCTCAGCTTCCACCTGATTATACTTCAGGGAGTCAACAGCCTGTACATCCAGAAAACAAACCAAATTCCCCCAAATTCTCCAGTCTGGGATGTCTCTGTGTGAGTGTGACCCTTGCAAATGGGATTTCTGTGCTGGCTCAGCACCCACCCCAGGAGCAGCTGCTCCCTGCACATGGAGCAAAGCCCTCCTGGAGGAGGAATACTCCTCTTCCCACACTGGCTTGGCCCCTGCTATATTTTTTTGCCGTCTGAAAAGATCAGGAAATGCCTTCCTGTGGGATGAAGGACAGCAGCAATCCTGCCTGCTTGCTGTGGATGATGCTGGAATGATGCTGGCTGTACCATCAGGGGTGCTCGAGCCCTGCAAGGATGCTGTACATCATGCCAAGGAAAAACAAACTGAGCTTTGCAAAATGCCCCCACACTTGGATTTTTCTGGATGATTCCTTAAAGGACTCCGTTTCCTGGTGCACCTGATGTTTTTGCAATGGGATTTTTAACTGTCTGAAAGATTTTGCCCAGAGAAGCTGTGGTTGCCTCATCCTTGGAAGTGTCCACAGCCAGGCTGGATGGGGCTTGGAGCAACCTGGGCTAGTGGAAGGTGTCCCTGCCCATGGCAGGGGGCTGGAATGGATGAGGTTTAAGGTCCCTTCAACCCAAACCATCCTGTGATTTTCTATCACCATCACTTCCACCCTCCTGGGGGATGGAGGAGACGGACATGCTTGTGAGGAAGGGGGATGAAGCTCCCACACACTTTGCATTAGGAAGAGCATCCCTAACCTGACCCTGACCTGGGGAAACCCCCCATTTCCCTGTACAGACATGGATAAATCAGGTATGACTGACTGGCTTTGCAGGAAAGGATAACAAAGGCAGCTTCCCTGCTCTCACCCACCTGCTCTTGCACCTGCAAGAAGGGCAGCCAGAGGTGCCAGCAGCCTGGTTTTATCCAAATCCACCACTGGAAACAGGGATAAATGACCTGCTCTGTGACAGGTTTGTTTAATTTGAGGTGTCTGCAGAGTTTCCCTCTGGCTGTGCAGAACCTGGCACTCCCAGCTCAGTGAAAAGTAAGGTCAGATAAGTTATTTTCATGTTAAACAAACAAAATGTAAAACCTCACAGCTTGGAAAAGAATTATTTTCCTCTTGACAAGGTCATACTCCCTACAAACACTTCATTATGGCTCTTCCAGCAGGTGTGGGTCCCACCAGGGACCCTATTTCCTGGAGTGTTAAAATAACCAGCCGAGGGGCACCTTGCTCTCATGAAATGGGATGAGTATTTTTAGTTGCTGTTTGTGCCTGTCTTTAAAGCTCCCTGGGGAAAATCTTAACATAGAGACCAGCCCATTCCTTTCCTGTGTCCTGCCTCTTGGCCCCCTCTTTACTCCCCAGATGATGCCTTGTATTTCTAGGCTGCCTTTGGTGGTGCTTTAGGAGCTTTAATGAGGCATCACAGAGCAAAGGTTTTCAGAAAAATACCCCCATTTTCAGTACCCATAGGAAGGCTGGAGAGGGACTTTTTGCAAGGGCATGGAGTGACAGGACAAGGGGGAATGGCTTCCCACTGCCAGAATGCAGGGTTAGAGGGGATATTGGGAAGGAATTGTTGGCTGTGAGGGTGGTGAGGCCCTGGCACAGGTTGCCCAGAGAAGCTGTGGCTGCCCCTGGATCCCTGGAATCGTCCAAGGCCGGGTTGGACGGGGCTTGGAGCAACCTGGGCTAGTGGAAGGTGTCTCTGCCCATGCAGATGACAGGAGGTGGAATGGGATGGGGTTTAAGGTCCTTCCCAAGCCAAACCATTCTGGGATTCTGTGAAATGAGAAGAGAGTGAGAAACATCTCCAGGACCATCTCTGCACAAGCATATATGGAAGGAGTTACGTGTGATGTGAGGAAGAACTGAAGATGGTGCTTCCAGCAGGCCCTGCTGCACCACTGGAAATCACATCCAGACTGGTCCAGCACTGGGCAAAGCAGCCTGTGGATGGGATGGGTTGGTTACAAGCAGAGCTGCTGGGATGGAGAAACAGCAAAGGATCAGCAGCTTCCCTGACCCAGCCAAGGAAGGCTTTCCATAACCACTCCAATATAGCAATGACTGGGAGAATGTTTAATCAGGATTAGGGACAGAATAACTAACTAATGACTGAAATGTAGACTGGAGAATGGACAGAG
>NW_021940498.1:8319476-8321110 GCF_001715985.3 Manacus vitellinus | reverse complement strand
AAGGAGGGCAGGATTTTGCTATCACTTAGACTATTTTCCTGTTGTTGCTTTTTAACTGTCAGCAGATTCCAAAGGCTTTCTGAGGGAGATGGTAAAATGGGGAGAAATTCAAGAAGATCTGGGCAGCAGGGGGATATGTGGGTGCTCAGCCATGTGGAAGCATTCCCTACAGGTCCCAGCCAGTGGAGCAGTGAAATCTGTTCTTTTTAAATCAATATCCACCCATTCCTTCCTTAAACTCTTCTGAGCAGCTCGGAGTGCAGAACTTGCCAAAAAGTGCACCTGTTTTAGTTCAAAGTACATTATTTTCACTCTAGAGCCGTTTATGAAATTAATATTCCCCTCAGCCCTAATAAAGAACCTTTCCCCTAAGATGGAGTGTGGTACCCTGAGCAGGCTCTGCTAATACAGATTATCCCTAAGGACTTCAAAGCCATCCAAGCTGCAGGAGGATAAATCAGGCACGCTGAATTTAGGAGCACACTCATCCTGCAACGCTGAGCAGTTTTCACCCCATCACCCCACAGCACCTTTGCAAACCTCAGGGCCTATATAACCCAGGAGTAAATCATTACATCCCCATAGGTTTAACTGGTAAAACAGGTCGCATTTTCCCAGGCAGGGAAACCCCAAACCTCCCTAAGAATCATTCATTCCTGTGGAAACTCAGGCAGAATTATTCTGCACCAGACAGTGCACGGGCTTGTTCAGACAGGAAAGTTTCGATGCTGCCTCAAGGTAAAACACGTGGAAGGCAGTTACACAGGTCAGAGTGTGGCCAAGACATCGAGATGAGCACAATTTCACCAACTAAGCATGTCCCAGCAGCGTCCCTTAAAAGCACAGTTTGTTCTGTGTTATTCCTCCCGACACGCTGGGAAGCGCTTGGGAAGCTCACAAGTTGTGTCCCATCTTGGCATGAGCACTGAAGCTCTCAGGAGGGCTCCAGAGCAGGAAAAACCCTGGCAGTAAACACAGAGCAAAGCAATGTCCTTTTTTGGACAGTGGACTCCAGTGGGCTCCAGAAGGAGGAGCATCCCCTGAGCAAACAGACGCTATTAGGACGTGCAGCAACAGGCTCAGGCTGCTGAAGGTTTTTCCCTGTCAGTTATTTCCAAGGACTTCACAGAGCCAGGGTGTTTATAGGCTGGGAAGCGTTTAAAATCCTTTTGGCCAGCAAAAAGGTCCCAGTGAGAGGTGGTGGGGGTAGCTGGGTGTGGGAGCAGCAGCCGAGCCCGAGCCCCAAGGACGAGAGGATTTGCAGTGGAAAGGAGACAAACCACTCCCCAGCCTCAGTATTACCAACACCCCCAGGGGAAAACCCACTTCCAAGAAAAGGCTCCTGATGAATTATTCACATTGCCTATAAACTGGATGGATCATCTCACAGAGCACAAATGGTTCCCCCAGAAGGGAAACAAGGGCCACTGGTGCAACATCTCCCACCAGCTCCCCAAAGAGATCATGGGATCACAGACTGGGCTGGGTTGGAAGGGACTTTAAAGATCATCTCATTCCACCCCCTTGCCATGGACACCTTCCACTAGCCCAGGTTGCTCCAAGCCCAGTCCAACCTGGCCTTGGACACTTCCAGGGATGGGGCAGCCACAGCTTCTCTGGGCAACCTGTGCCAG
>NW_021940498.1:8316195-8319196 GCF_001715985.3 Manacus vitellinus | reverse complement strand
AGGACCATGGAATCACAGAATCATTTAGGTTGGAAAAGACCTCTGAGATCACTGAATCTAACACTGCCATTGCTTCCCTAGGGAAGCCAAGGAGACCCACCTGCAGGTGAGCCAGGAGGGTGGCTTTGAGAAGGACCACAGTCCACACAGAACCTTTCCACTGCTGCACATTCCCATGCAGAGGAATCAACACACAGGCACTGCTTCAGTGCTCCACCACGAAATGATCACATCCATAAGCTGCTGAGCATCACAAGGACCTCTGACATGAGAGGTGAGAGCAAACCAGTCTCCCCTCCAGCTTTGGGATGCAGCTCTGAGCTGCACCACCACTTCCATGCTCGTGTTTCCCATGGATGCAGCAGCTTCAGTTTCTGCTGGAGAGGGAGGGATGTGCATTTAAACACGAGGGGTTTGTGTGCAGAGCCAACAGGTCCACCTGCAGCACCTCTCCTACCTCTTTTGGCATCTCCCGTGGGAAGAAGAAATATGGCACTGCAGACAGAGCCACCAGGCTGGCTGCCACCAGGAACCCGAGCCACCAGGCACCCACCCACCGCGGGTCCCCGTGGGTGAGCTGGACTTCAGCTGCAACACAGACAGAGAGAGGGGCATCAAACCAGCAGTGAAAACAGGGAGGGACCCCACTGCACCAACAGGATGGTGATGGGTGGCCTCTGGCACCCTGAACATCAATCAGCTCCAAAGTGGTGGCTCCCAGTCCGGGGACCATCGGATCTCACCCCCTGGTGTTTAATCACATTTCATTCTTTGCTATTGCCAGGGTCTCCAAAAAGCCACTCAGCCCTTTGGATGGAGACAACTGGGACAAGGATGTCCCTCAGCTGGAAAGGCAAAGGAAAGCACCCCTGTCACCGCTTTTCCAGAGAAGGGACACCTGTGTTGTGGAAAAGCTTGGAAGTACTGACTCGGGGGGATTAAGTCATGATGGCTGTCAATACAGAAGGAAAAATTCCTTCTGAAGTTTAAAATTAAATTAATTACAGTTAACTTTTGGCATCCAAGAGCACTGGTTTAGTTGTTTACAATCGCTCTACCCACACAGGGATCCCCTGTTGGCAGAAGACTTGGATCCTGGAGTGGTGCCCACCACTCTGGTCCATCACCCAGTGCCTGCTTTGCAGCTCAACCAAAGGAAGCTGATCTTTAAAGATGCTTTAATAAGAATTATATCCCATCCTCCTGTCTGTCTGCCCTCAGTTTTCCCAGCCTCCTCTCCTGCCATCCTCAGGGCTCTGTGCCAGCAGTAACATCCCTCATGGGGAGGGTACCTGGCACTGATAAAACGGGACATGCAGGAGCCACAATGTAAATTCACAACAGGGGGAGTCTGAGCAAGAAATATTTCTCCAGAAAAAGGTGATCCCTGTGGTAAGATGGCATTCAGGAGCATATCCCAGGAAACAAGTCCTCCCAGGAACCTCTTCCTTGAGGTTTAACATCGGTGAGCCGTTCACACCGGGGAGGTGCAACTGAAACTGCATTTTACTGGGTTTTGGTGCAGCCACATCTAATCTCCAATCTCTAGAAGTGACAAGTGATAGGAAAAAGAAATTGATAATCTCCTCCCTGCATTTCAGTAAAATGGAATTTTAAATCCATTTAAAATAATGGATAAACACTAATTTATTTTTCTCCTAGTAAAACAATAGCTTTAACTCTAAGCAGCCACAGCTCGTCAGCTTTTCCCAGCTGGCTGAAGACACTTTTAGGCTGAAGGGAGCCTAATATCCCATCTAACCCTGCCCTCCGGCAGTGGGAAGCCATTCCCCCTTGTCCTGGCACTCCAGACCCTTGCCCAAAGTCCCTCTCCAGCTCTCTTGGAGCCCCTTTAGGACTGCAAGAGGCTCTAAGGTCTCCCTGGAGCCTTCTCTTCTCCAGGCTGAATATTTGCTCTGTTAACAACCAGGAAAGAGCCTCTTATTTTCCAGACCATGATTCAAGAGCAGCCAAAAAGGAGATGATTACAAATGCTTTAATAGCACATCTCAGGGAGAGACATTTGAAAAGGAAATCCCTTTTGTGCTCCTTTCTTGCCCTATCCAGCATTTCCCTTCTCCTTGTTTTCACCTTCCTCCCATCCTACCATGCTTCTTCACACCTCAGGGCTGGTACCCGTTTTCCAGCTCCATCTTTCTTCTTCATGTATCTTCTCCCTGGGTTTTGGTTGTTCTCCACATCCCCACTACTGGCTGGCAACAAAACACTCCTGCCAGTGGTGCTGGCATATGGCAAGAAATTCGTGGAATTCTGCTTAAAAATCCCTCTCAGGGCACGTTCACTCACCTCCGCTGACTTTGTCGATGTCCACGTAGAACTGCAGCATGGCAGAGCCCAGCATGAAGGCCACCCCTGGCCCAATGACAGTCACAGAGAACAGGATTCCTGCAGAGAGATGAGAGCAAAGAGGGCTCAACCCTGTGGGAGAGGACCACAGGGACAGGAGGTGCCTCCAGACCGGACCGGGCTCCTCCATGTCCACCTCCAGCACAGCTGATTTTCCTGGCAGCTTCCTCAGTGCCCCTCTCACACAGCAACAGTCCCGTGCTCCCTTCAAAGAAAAGGTTTTGCAAGGTTCAGACCTTTTCTGCCCCTCTTCTCCAGCCTCCCAGAAAGACTGGAATACGCCCAGGAACAAGACGTGTCTCTCTGGCATAAGAAATCCAGGAAATGCCGAGATTTTTTACAGGGTGGAGGAGATAAAAGTTATCAGTGAACTCTCCTATGTGAATTACTGATTAAAAATGTATCAACACATGGGAAATTCAACTCTTGCCTTACATGTGATCCTTTCAGCTGAGGTTCAGAGGTTTGAATCAACCACCAGAGCAAAATTTGATGCTGTACTTCCACTTTTTTGACAGTGATGACCTGGTTTTGATCCACCTTTGCTGTTCCATTCAGTTCAAGTCAATTCAATTCAGTTCAATTCAATTCAATTCAATTCAATTCAATTCAATTCAATTCAATTCAATTCAAT
>NW_021940498.1:8313669-8315270 GCF_001715985.3 Manacus vitellinus | reverse complement strand
ATTCCTTCCCAATATCCCATCTAACCCCAACCTCTGGCAGTGGGAAGCCATTCCCCCTTGTCCAGTCACTCCAGGTTCTTGTTCCAAATCCCTCTCCAGCTCTCCTGGAGCCCCTTTAGGCCCTGCAAGGGGCTCTCAGCTCTCCCTGGAACCTTCTCTTCTCCAGGTGAACACCCCCAGCTCTCCAAGCCTGGCTCCAGAGCAGAGAGGAGTTCCAGCCCTCTGAGCATTTCCATGGCCTCCTCTGGACTTGCTGAAGCAGCTCCACATTCTTCTGATCTTATCCTTAGATGTTGTATGGGAGAAAATCCAAAGCAAGTCCAAAGGTTACTGTACAGATGTTCACAGAGATGGATGCACATGCCATGAAAAGCCACTTCCATTGAAGAAGTGGAGCTGAGGTCACTTCCAGGACCTTTGATATTCCTTCCAAGAAAGGTAAGTGAGGAGAACTGCAGATTTTGTGAACAGCTACTCGGGAAATGAGAACTCATTTTCCCCAGAAAAAGCTTACAAAGCTGCCTAAGTGAAAGTGCTGATTCAGGCACCCTTATCTTCCTCAAAATACTGAGGGGGAGGTGCTTTTAGCAGGATTTCCATGGTTATCCCCTAAATCCTGTGGAACTCTGAGTGCTCAGACATGGGGTCACCTGCACCAACAGGTGGCTAATTACTTCCAAACTGCCATTAGCATCCTGTTTGCAGCCATGACTTATTCACCTATTAAGTGTTTCCCTGGTGCCTATTGCAAAGTGGTGCCTTTCTTCAGCTGAAAAGTGGCTTTGGACAAACAGATCATCTCTGTGTGAACCAGCTGAGATCCCTCTGCTGAGCCAGAGGAGGCTTCTAAAAGATTTGCTGGAGCAAAAGATTTGGAGAGGTAACAAGAAAGTGCTTTTCTCCTTCTTTTCTCATCCCTTCACTTTCTTTCAGGGAAAAAATCCCAAATTCACCCTGGTCTGTTCCCTCCCTCCATGAGTGATTTAAACTGCATGTTCCTCATGGGAGGTTGATTTTCTGGTGGGGTCTAAAGCCTCAAAGCATTCCCTTGAGCTCAGCTAGGCAGGGGAAGACAGGTGAGGCTGAAGAAACAGGAGAAGTTGGGTGTGAAACCAGCACTCTCTCATTGCAGACAACAGCATTCGCCCCTTGGGGTGAGCCAAGCTCCTTCCCAAACCTCCTGTTTCCTTTCCACAATGGGCTACAGGTGACAGAGCTCATGAGACTTTATCTTATTTACATTATAATAAGTTCGCATTCACGAGGACAACTTGGCTCAACTCATGGAATATGAGAGCCCTGGTGGCTGGAGAAGACCTTCCTGGCACCCAGGGTTTGTCTGCTGTATGGGTGTGCACAAAACAAGGGCAATCAGAGGCACAGCCTGTGTTTTGACTGTTTTCATGTCCTTTCCCATGGTTCCAGGGTCCCCATGTCCCCTGGCTCTTCTCCCCGCCACAGCTGTTGCCTCTCAGGACTGAGATGGTTTCATTCTCAGAAAAATAAAATTCCTTGAGGACAAACTTGCAGCTCCCAACCTCCCTAGGGAAGGGAAATTTGTAATGGCTTCCCACTGCCAGAGGGCAGGGTTAGGTTGGCTA
>NW_021940498.1:8082317-8313549 GCF_001715985.3 Manacus vitellinus | reverse complement strand
GCTTGGAGCAACCTGGGCTAGTGGAAGGTGTCCCTGCCCATGGAAAGGGATGGGGTTTAAGGTCCCTTGCAACCCAAACCATTCTGGGATTCTGTTATTTCCCTTTTCCATCCCAAAAGGCCTAAAATAAGCTCCTAGAGCACTTACTGGCAACAGACTGGTCAAACTCATAGGGCCCAGTGATGAAGTGGGGCAGGGACATGAGGAACCCGGCCAGGGACACGAGCAGGGCGCCGGCGCCGATGAACCGGGGCCTGTGCACTCGGCTCCCGAAGTAACTGATGAAGACAATCAGCAGCGTGTTCCCCACCTGCAGCAGGACACAGAGAGCCAAAGGTCTCGCAGGGGAACACGAGGAGCATGGGGAGAGCAGGAGCAGAAAGCTGGTTTCACCTCGTTGAAGGAAGCGAGCAGCCCTGACGTCCGGCTGGAAAGGCCATACCGTCTCTCGATGGTGGAGATGGAGCTCTTCAGGTACCCGGAGACCAGGAGCTGGGAGAGCTGCAGCAGCCCGTGGCAGAACACAAAGAACTGCCAACAAAAAAGAGAGCATCCAGTTACTGAGAGCTGCAGCACAACAAACTGCATCTCCAGAGAAAGGCACAGTTATTGAACATAAACCTTTGACCATGAGCCTTTGAAATATTATCCTTGCTCTGCCATCAGTGAAATCTTCTGAAATTAATAGAGACATGAAATAGTGCTCTACCAAAAATAACAACAGGGTCACTATCTGCAAGGAGGGTGTAATTTCTTCAGATGAAAAGTGGCTTTGGACAAACACGTTGTCTCAGTTGGGATGATGCTTGTTTGTGTTGGCCTTGTCTCTAAGATCCAGAAGCAGAAGTGGGAGGTTGCACAATTCCTGTTCCCATCCAGCCAGGGGCAGCAGCCATCCCCAGTGCTGGGAGCAATTCTGGGACAGGAACAAGCCCTTCTAAACACAGCAACAAACAACTTCTTCAGAGAAAACCAGGAGAAGGTCAGGGAGAATAATTCAGGCTGTTTTCCTTTCCTTCTTAAAAAGCCCTGGATGTAAAGGACATGTCCTTTGGAAAATGTGAGGGTTCTTTTCCACTTCCAGAAGGAAACCTTGCCAAAGTCCATCCTCTCCCAGAAGATAATCTGACCTCATCTCCTCCAGAGTTTGGGGTGTGCAGGTGCTGGGCTGCCCAGGGGAACATGTGGCTCAAGTTGCCCCACAGAGAACAGAGTCTATCTCCCTGGTCCTCTCACAGAAGCATTTCCAAGTGCCAAGTGACTGTCCAAGGAGGGAAGGGGAGGGATGGACCTCCCCTTTATCCACAGCTCTGCAAAGTACTCAGCAAAGGAAAGGAGCTGGCAAGTCATCTCCTTCCCCACATGGCTCTCCACAGGCATCCTTCCAGTGCCCAAAGGAGGCAAAAAACTGCCCAGCCCAAACATTCCACATTCCCTAAGGAGGTGGACCATCCATCACTGCAGGACAGGCTGGATGCCTCTTCTGGGTCCTTCCAGAGCTGCTGCCTCAGCTTTGGATGATGACCAAACCCTCAGGGCACTGCTTTTTGCAGATCTTTACTCTCTTGGTGACCAGAGCAGGGCACTGCTCCAGCTCTGAGGATTTTGCAGCTCCCACCATGGAGCAGCCTCACCTAGAGGAGCTGCTCAGCCTGGCCTGGGTTTCTGCCACATCTCCTTCTGATCTAGGGCTAGAGTGGGATCACTGCCAAACTGGGCTGCTCTGTCAGCCAGGGGAGTATTTACAGCACAGAAGGGGACAAAGCCCCCCCTGGGTCACTGAGAACTGCAGTGCTGGGGTTACCAGCACCCAAAGTGATGGGTGGGTATCATGCAAACCAGGATATAATCCAGGACCTCCCCCCTTCCAGGCTCATGTCACCACTGATGGGTGCAACGTGTGCGGACCAGGAAAATGTCACCCAGCCAAAGGAAAGCTTCCCCATAGCCAGCTTTGCCAAAACTCCTATATTCCTACGAGACACTGGCTTTGTCCAGGCTCTGTTTCCTGAATACATGAGGTCAGAATGGAAAGGTTGAAGCCAGATTCATTTATTCCAGACATCCACAGCACACAGCCCAATGCGTATCCAAATCCAGGACCTTCAAATCATGCTGGTTTACATCAGCCCAGCAGCTGCCCACCACTGCCCCACATCCTCTGCAGCTCAGGAGGTCAAAAGGGGTTGGGAATCTGGTGTTTTATCCTCTCATCTAGGCAGAGTAAAGCACAGAAAAGAGAGAGGGCCCTGCAGTGGGTTGGGGTCAGCACCAGGCAAGGCCCCCAGTTCTGGCTCCAGGGGCTGTTTGCTGTCAGCCATCAGACCACAGCACAGCTACTCTTCTGCCAGGGAAAGAAAGGACAGACTCGTGGACTTTAGGTCTGCTGGACTGGTGGAGCTGGCCTGGGTCTGATGGGCTGCCCCAGCAGCTGACCTGGGTCTGCAAGCACCAGCCTTTTCCCACGTGCTGTGTCCTCACAGCACAACAAATCCAGGAGCAGCCCCAGAGCTGGGTGTTCCCAGAAACAACCCCAAGTTCAGCTGTGTGGCACCTGTTTCCCATGGAAAGGCCAGGACATGCTTGTAACATCTCCCCTCTACATCAGCAGAATTAAAACAACTTGGAGAATCCACAGGAGCACTTCCGTAGGCTGAGGAGGAAGGAAGGGAGAGGTTTTGCAATGGCTTTTTTAAATAAACATCTGTGAAGCATTAATAGAAGAGCCTGTGTTGAGGTAACACCAAACACCTGAACCAAGGACAGGGGGTGCTTGGTACCAAAAATAATCCCCTTGCAGTGCCAGGGTGCAGAGCAACCTCCTCCATTGTCCACACCCTCCACAACCAGCTCTGGGAAAAGTGCATTTCTGCTCTGCTACACGTCTAAGGAGGAGCTTCTCTGATCAGATTTGCTGCTTTTCTACTTTTCTAGATAATGTTTCATGTATCCTTGCTGGCTTTGCTCTGCTAAGCCTTGCACCACGTTGCTGAGGTGTTGCTGCTCCCACCCCACACGTGTTAAGAGAACAGAGAAACACACTCCATCCAACGCAGCCAGGAAACTGCAGACCTGGGGACTAAATACCAACATCTCCTCTCTCTTGGTGGTCCAAAAAAAACCTTTCTACGAAGGTTACATGTGTTTCCAGGGTTGGTTGTGCGGTTTGGCAACAAATCATCCCAGTGAGGGCTCTGAAAGCTGCACACACTGTCCTGCCCCAGCTGACACAGGGAAGTCCCTGTCACGCTGTTTCCATGTGTTTGGGAGACTTTGGCTGCTATTTTAAGGAAGGGTTTTGTGCCTTAGCACATGGTAAACCCCTGTGCACTGTGCTGTGCTTACAGAAAATGGGGCTGGGAGGAACCAGCCTGTTCCAGTTTAATCCAAACCAG
Organism: Manacus vitellinus; assembly: GCF_001715985.3. NCBI lineage: Eukaryota > Metazoa > Chordata > Aves > Passeriformes > Pipridae > Manacus > Manacus vitellinus. Next base: position 8,310,154 of record NW_021940498.1, on the reverse strand, counting down.
CTTGGTTGGGTGTGTAGTTGGAAGCGACCTTAAAGATCATCCACTTCTAATCCCTGGAGACTTTCCACTAGCCCAGATTGCTCCAAGCCTCATCCAGCCTGGTTTTGGACACTTCCAGGGATGGGGCAGACACAGCTTCTCTGGGCAACCTGTGCCAGGGCCTCACCACCCCCACAGCCAATTCCTTCCCAACATCTTATCTAAATTTTAATGCTCCTTGAAGCCAAAACAAGCCAGTTTTTAGTTATGCCCTTCAATTGCCTTTTGACACGTGGCAACTAGTTTTTTGTGACACACTCTCTGGAGATATAAATACATATACAAACTGCAGTGCTGTGATTTTTGGCCCTCCAGCCACTTCAAACACATAAACCACATTGTGCAATGGTTTTGTGTTTCTGCAAGAGCCATTGAAACCCTGCACTGGAAGTTTTGTTTTCTGAGGAAGTCATTTAGAAACCGGACAGGGTGACCTAAGTTCTTGAAAAAAACCCAAGAGATCTGGGGAAAACATCCTGTGCTGAGCATAATTGTGTGAGGATAATGCATGGTCAGCTCTGCCTTGGGGGTGAAAACAAGTCTCACTTAAGAGACATTTTAAGCCTTTAACACCAGCTGTCATCTTTTGCTCTACAGGCTGGTGACACTCTCTAACGAGCCAGGTAATTGGCTCCAACTACACTGAATGTACCAGTTAATTAATGTTGTTAATTACTGATAAATGCAATTATTGAGCCAAAAGGGAACAAAGCAGATGCTGCAGCACAGGAGGAGCCACCCCAGGTCCAGCCTGTAGTTCTGCAGAGCTCTTCAAACACTCACCTGGAAGACCTGAGGTTGCACTGAGTCCAGGAGGGCATAACACTTTGAAGAATGGTTTCCATCTGGCACAGGGCAGGGTTAGATGGGATACTGGGAAGGAATTCTTGGCTGTGAGGGTGGGGAGGCCCTGGCACAGATTGCCCAGAGAAGCTGTGGCTGCCCCATCCCTGGAAGTGTCCAAGGCCAGGTTGGAGCAACCTGGGCTAGTGGAAGGTGTCCCTGTCCATAAAGATCAGCTTTAAGGTCCCACCCAACCCAAATCATTCTGTGATTCCATGAAGTTCTGCAGAACCTGGAAGTTAAATATGCATTTCAGCCTTGCTGTCCCACCACTTGCTCTTGGATGGAGACGGTTCCACCTCAAACGGTGCTTCTGCCACAAGCACATGGAAAGCCAACGGAAGCACATGGAAAACTTTCCAAATACACTTGGTAATCAGGAACCCTCTCAATGCCTTCTGCAGAAAACCAAACTCCTCTTTGCCAGGCCAGTGATCCAAGGGGGTATTGCAGAAAGCAGGATAATTACAGGAAGCACATTTACCTTGATGCTGAGGAACGGGCTCCCGCAGAGTGTTTTCCGCGTCGGATCCGCGTAGCTGCTCTGCGTAGCTGTGCTTGTCATCCTGCCAGGCCTGCCAAAATAAATCAGCCAGCACAATGCTCAGTTCCTCTGCCTGAATTGCCCTTGCTCAGCACGGCAAGATGTTGTTGTGCTCTGTGAACACCCACACAACGAGCACAAGAAAGTACTAATTATTCCTGGGTTTCATTCTCTCGGAGCACTTTGCTCCCGCAAAGCAACAAAGCAGCCCTGCAAAACATTGATCACCAGGAGGCCTGGGAGTTTACATGCTGTGCCACAGAACCAAGGACAATGTGTATAAACATTATCTGGGATAATCTGACATCCTTATCGATGACCTGGGTGAGGGGGCAGAGTGCAGATGGCAGAAGAAAAAAAGACTGGGAGGAGCAACTGGCAAAGCTGATGGTTGTGCTGCCATCCAGAGGGACCTCAACAGGCTGGAGAAATGGGCACTGGGGGATCTCAGTGGGCTGGAGAAAGGGGAATCCAGAGAGATCTCAAAGGGATGGAGAAACGGACACTGAGGGACCTTAACGGGCTGGAAAAATGGGCATCCAGAGGGATCTCAAAGGGAGGGAGAAACGGGCACTGAGGGAGCAAATGGGCTGGAGAAACAGGCATCCAAGGGGAAAAGGGCATTGAGGGATGCAAATGGGCTGGAGAAACGGGCACCTAAATTTAACAGTGGAAAGAAAGAGGGTGGGAAGCCACCCCACCCCCCTCCCTGCACTGTTTACCTCCTTCCCTTCTCTCTGAACCCCCACTCCTTCTTTCCTGAGTGGCCCATGATGTCTGTTGGGATTTTAGGCTTCCCACTCAGGAAGCTGCATTGTTTGGAGGCACGCTGAAGCCATTAGGCTTTAAATTCAGCACACTGTAATAGATGTTTTCATCTCTGCAAGCGCCAAGGCAAATGGGGTGAAAGGCTTTCCATTATTATTTCGTGTAATTCCATTTCCCCCATGATGGGAAGCAAAGGAGCGAGGACCCGTAGCCTCAAACAAATTAAAAAATGCAGGGGTTGATGTAAATTCTAGCAGGAGGAGACTGTCTTAACTGTGGTGTTTATAAACCCTTAAGCACAGCGCACAGGAGAGGTAAATTCCAGAGGGGCCCTGCTCATCCCTGAGTTACAAGCTCCACAGCATCTTCGGCAAAAAGCAATTGCTGCCCTCAGCCCGATTTCCAGAGATATTGCTGCAACAAAATCCGGGGTGAGATCAATAAAGTAAATTTGATCATAAATTAAAGCAGCCACAAAAAGCTCTCCTGAACCTCTGGAGGGTTCAGCAGTGCTGGAGCAAAAGCACCTGCCTGTCTCCAGCCCACGGGGTCTGATATCCTGACTCTGGAGCAGGGCTGGGAGGAATTATTTACAGCCACTGAGCCCCTTGAAAGCTCAGGGGTGACACAGTGGGGAAGAAAAGGGTGGAAAACCACAGGGAGGAAACCAAGAGGAGCCTAAGCCTAGACTTCCACGTTCATGGAGTTGGGAACCACTGTAGGATTAATGCCCTGGTTTAACTGTGTTAATGGCTTTGCCAGCCCTCCTCACCAAACATGCATTTAGTTAGACCTGCAAACCACAAATCCCACGGGGTGTTGGGAGTATTTTAGTCCTCCTGCCCATCCTTTCCAGGCCCTGCTTTAAATGTGTGCATCCTTTAACCAATCCTTTAACACTGGGATTAGTCCAAGCTCTTCCATAATCAGCTTTCAGAGTCTTCTTGGGAGAAGAAAATGCTAGAAAGCACCAGTAGAAACGTTTTCACTAATCCCTGCCCAAGCAGGGGGTAAAAGCCCCTCACCCTTTGCTGTGCACCAGAATGTCCCCAAATTTCCCACACTGCTCTGGAGGAACTCAGTTCTTCTTTCCCCAGGGATGACCTTTGGATTAATGACAACCTGCACCACCTGTCAGCAGCCAAGGAGGCACAGCCAGGTCTGGCTCCATCCCACCATCCACACCTTCACCTCACTCCAGTGAGTTGTCCTGCTCCCATATTACCTGTGGAAGAGGGAATGTGGCTGAGCCCCGAGGGGAAAAGCTCAGCAGGGATCTCAAATGCTGCAGAGCTTTGCCAGCAGTTCAGAACGAGAATAAACCTATTAAATCTATTCATCCACAACACTCCTTAAAGAACAGGAGGAAAAGTACTTTGATCCAGCACAGAGGACAACGAGCAGATCAAACAAAAAGCCAGATAAGATTTAATTGATTTTAAAAAAAAAATTGCATGAAGAGAGCAGCACACTCAGGTCAGTCTGAGTTCCCTGTGGCTGGATCGAGCCCAGATGTGGCAGCACCCTCTGGGAATGGCATTGGCTTGGCAAGAGCCACGTTTTTCTCCATCTCTGGATGGAAAGAAGGATTATTTTCGTTCAATACAATTTCTCCCAGGTAAGGTCAAGAGATGTGAGTGAATCTGCTCCTCTGCAGGAAGGAGGCAGAACAGGATTAGTGCTGTGGGCTGGGGAAGGAGGAAAAGGAGGGACGAGATGGCAAATCCCAGAAGATATCCTCAGGTCAGAGGAAGGAGAGAGCAGAAAGAGCAAAACCAGGTGACTGGGGGGGACACACCTGCCTGTATCAGATCTGCAGCCCTCAGCTCCCTGATGGCCCAGGTGTCCTCCAACACTCTAAAAAGGAAGATACACAGTGGGAATTGCTCTTCCTGCCTTTCTCCAGGCATCCCAGCATGTTTGCCATGGAGCATGGGAAAAGGTGAGAAATAGCCAATCCCAGAGTGACATCCCTGGATTCCAGAGACCCTGACCCAGACACACTCCCAGACCTGCCCTGCAGGATCAGGACCAACAGCAGCCACTTCCCATCCTCAGCTCCACAGCCAGCTACTTCCCATCTTTGTGCCTCAGCTTCCCCAGGAACAAGTCAGGGAATAGATCTGAGCCCATCGACCTGTCAGAAGGGTTTGGGGAGCAGGAGGGGAACTGGGCCAGGCAGAGGCTGCGGGTTGGGACAGCAGGGACTGACTTTTCCCAAGGCTGAGGCATTTTGCAAAGCCTTTTTGGGTGTCTGAGGCACCACAAGGAGGGAGCTGGCCCTGGTCCAGGCTCTGGCAGACACAGATGGGAAAGGATATGTACATGAAGGATATTCCCTCATGTACAGGGTAGAGGTGCCACCCCAGCCCAGCCAGGTATTTCTAACACCAAACACTGCTGTCTCAGAGCGCTCAGTGGTGTCTCTCACCTCTTCTCCCACAGATCACAGGAGCGTGAAATTGGTTTTTTAGGGAGACACAGACACGGAGAGCCTGGTGCAGGGTGGGACACAGGGTGACAGGTAGGGGTGGCAGGGTCTGTGACTGACAGGTAGGGGTGGCAGGGTCTGTGACAGCCAGTGGTGTCCCTGACTCTGACACAAAGCCCTTGGAAACCAGTGCTGCACCCTGATGGAGCAGAATATTGCCTCCTTGTGCACCTGCAAGGGAACTCTCTGGTGAAATAAACTCCCATAAAACAAAGAGAGACTTTCCATGCCCACCTGGTGTGTTTGGGAGCCTGCTGGGGTGCACAGGTGGCTAGGTTTCACCAGGGGTCACCTCTGATGTTCTCACTGCAGGGGCTTGGTGGCAGCTACACACAGGCTGTGTTCAGATACCCCAGGGAAGGTGATGGATGGATGGTTGTTCAGACAGCAAAGGTGCCTGATGCTGCACATCCATCAGCTGGTGGAGAATTTGTCCTCAAACACTGTTTTCTCCCTGCTTCTGTCTTGGGTCACTGCACCCCTCAGAAAGGCAGGGCCTGGCATGACAAACCCAGGATGGAGTGGGCACAAAGAACTCAGCTTGGAGGGGCAGCAGCTCAGCCCCACACCAAGTGATGCCAGAAAACATTGCCATTAATTCCAGCCTTGCTTGCCTGACATTTCCTCACTGCTCCTGGGGACCTGCAAAGCGGCAGAGCAGGGGAATAACCCCCATCTGTGCAGAGCCTGGGGACATAAACACAGATGGAAAAGAGGGATTGGATGTAACCTCAGTCCAACCACCCACCACCACCCTGGTACCCCTCCCAGCAGGGCTTTTCCAGATGTATATCAAAAAAGTTATGCTGAAAAAAATTATGTCAAAAGCAAAAGTAACGTTATGGAAGAGCAGAGAGAGAGGACTGATGAAAGATCACAGAATTCCACATTGGTTTGGGCTGGAAGGGACCTGAAAGCCCACCCAGTTCCACCCCCTGCCATGGGCAGGGACACCTTCCACTAGCCCAGGTTGCTCCAAGCCCTGTCCAACCTGGCCTTGGACACTTCCAGGGATCCAGGGGCAGCCACAGCTTCTCTGGGCAACCTGTGCCAGGGCCTCCCCACCCTCATAGGGAAGGATTTCTTCCCAATATCCCCTCTAACCCTGCCCTCTGGCAGTGGGAAGCCATTCCCCCTTGTCCAGTCACTCCATGCCCATATCTGAGATAATCTCACAGACCTTTGCAGCACAGATTAAGATGCTCCACTTCTCCCCACGCTGCCCTTTCCTTGACACCGGGGCAGCAGAAATCCCTCCAAACCTCTCCCAGCTTCTCTGGGACCTGCACAATAGTCCTGGCTGCCACAGCAGGGGACCAGGCTCGGTGCCACCAGCATCCTGTCCCATTCCAAGGACATCAATCTATCCAATGGCTTTATTAATGGCAGCTCCTGCGAGCTGAGCAAGGAAAAGCACCCGCTGGGCTCAGCGGAGCACGAGTAAATAACAGTGAATGTAACACAGCAAATTAAATCCCAGCAGGGGAGTTGAAATGCCAGCAAATATTCCCTAATCTGTCTTCCTTCTGCAGGATAATTTTCATTCACTGGCAGTAAAGCTGAGATGGCGTCAGTGTGTGTATTTATGAGTGTGCCTGTGTTAAAGGGGAAGCTGGTTTGGAAAATGTGGGGGCAAAGATGACTGATAACACAACAGGAGGAAAGAACAGTGGATACTCATCATGCCCTCCCAGGAAAAGACTGAGGAAGGAAAAAAGGGATGCGTAGATGTGCTCAAAAAGCTGCTTCTGTCTTGAACCAACTGGCAAAAAGAAAGTGAAAATGAGATTAGCCCAGCTCAGGGATTCTGTGTAAGGAGAAATGGCCTGCGATGACACATCCCAGAAACCCTAGAAGAAGTTAGACACAAAGAAAAATGTTACTTCAATTTAAAAGATTAGAAGAAAGAGGAAAATTAGTGTTGAAACCCATGGCATGCAAACAGAGGCCATGAGGGAGAGGCTTCAGCTCTGCTCTGGCACAGGGCAGGACTGGCTGCTCTCCAGAGGTCCCTGCCAGCCCTGACCCCCATGACTTGGGAAGGATGAAACCCTCCTCCCCATTTCTGTGACAAGGTCCCACAGAGCTCCCCCCCTCCTTGGCACACCCTGCCAGGTGCTGGAGCCCTCCCTGGAAGGGTCCTCACCTGCTCCAGACGTGGTGAAGGAGTTGGAGCTCACCTGGTGGTACCAAAAAGAGATGGGACCTCTCACAACATCCCCTGTGGATGGGGCAGCCACAGCTTCTCTGGGCAACCTGTGCCAGGGCCTCACCACCCTCACAGCCAACAATTCCTTCCCAATATCCCCTCTAACCCTACCCTCTGGCAGTCCCTCCATCCCTTGTCCCCAGTCCCTCTCCAGCTCTCCTGGAGCCCCTTTAGGCCCTGCCAGGGGCTCTCAGCTCTCCCTGGAGCCTTCTCTTCTCCAGGTGAACCCCCCCAGCTCTCCCAGCCTGGCTCCAGAGCAGAGGGGCTCCAGCCCTGGCAGCATCTCCGGGGCCTCCTCTGGACTCTCTCCAGCAGCTCCACGTCCTTGTGCTGCTGTTCCCAGGGCTGGAGGCAGCTCTGCAGGGGGGTCTCACCTGAGGGGCAGAGGGGCAGAATTCTCCCCTGCCCTGCTGGATCAGCCCAGGGCACGGGGGGGTTCTGGATGCCAGAGCACATGGACAGGGCACATCCAGCTTTTCATCCCCCAGCACCCCCAAACCCTCCTCAGTACTGCTCTCCTTCCATTCCTGCATCCTTGCAAGGCAGTCCCATCACTGGGCTGGGGCAGCTTTTCCTTCCAGAGCATAAAGCACCCAAAAGCAGCATTGGAGAGGTTCCAGCCGAGGGAGGTGTTGTGCAGTTACATAAGCAGTGAGGCTGGGAATTGCATCATTCCGTGAATCACTTGCTCAGTTTTGCTTTCAAACACTGTCCAGGGCTATGGAGCCCTCGGGGTCTGCTCCCTCCCCACCACCCCCTGCTCAACTGCTTCTGCTGCTTCCCAGGCTTTCATGGGATGCATCCTATTCTGTGCACAAGCAGCATCCCATTAAACCTCCTGCCCTTCCTGCCCTTGTGACCCCTGGGTTAGTTTGTGCTGGCACTTGTGCTGTGTCTGAGAGCAGCTCAGCTCAGGGATGTGTGAGACATTTCCCAGGGCAGGATCTCATGGCTTTGCAGGTTTTACTCCTCCTCTGGAAGGTTTTATGCAGGATATTGAATAAAAAAGTCAGCCCTCCCTCTCCTCGTGCCAGATGCTGAACATCCTCCTGATGGGGACGGGCAGATGTGGTGAGTGCTACAGAAAAGCCATATCTGGTGTCCTCAGTGGGGATTTTCTATTTAAGTAACACCTCCTGTGTGTTTGGCAGAGAATTAGTCCCTGCCTCAAGCAGCTGAAAACCCCTGGATAGGAGTTAAAATGATGAATGAAGTATGAAGAGCCTGTTCCCCAGGAGACACCTGCCTTTCCATAGGCTGCAGACAGTGTTTGGCTCTATGGACAAACACCTGCCAATATAAGTCTGGTCCCAAACCAGAGTTTGCCTGATTTGGGGTTTTATACACCATAAATACCTTCCTGATATTTTTCTTCCTCTGTACTTTCCTGCTGCTTGGACAGGAGTGAAGATTGAGAAAAACACGGAATCTTTGCTGAGTCCTTCAGCAGAGTTGTAAGACTTGGCAGTGCCTGGAGCAGCTGGAGGAAACAGGCAGAGCCAGAGTGGCTCCAGTGAGCGACAGATGCAGCCACTCCAATGAAAAAAACCTAACTTTTAGAAGGGGAAGCTCTTGCAAAATGAAGAGCAGGAGCCACTGCAAAAGCCTCGTGCCTTGAACACAGAGCCCGAGTGAAAACCACAGCAGTTCCCTGGAGCTGAGGCTTCCTGGAGCAATCCAAAGGTTGTTTGCTGTGTATTATTTATAACTTCAAAAAAAAAAGATATCCCAACAAACCCAGTATTCTCTATCTGCACATCTGGTCTGCCCAGGGTCAGGACTTGCTCCCCAGCAAATGCTTAGTATTCCATGAGGAGCACCTACACTCCAATTCACTTGCTTCCTATCCTTTTATGTCCAGGGGACATCCAAGGGCAGCTCTTTTCTCCCTCCACACTAACCCTGAGATAAACAAGCAAAGCATCCCCAAAAGTTTGGGGGAGACTAGTAAGATTTGCTTCACCAGGAGCTGGGAATGCTGCCAGCCACCTGCACACAAGAGGGATGGATGGAAGAGTAGGAGCAGGGGAATGCTGCTGCCATGAAAGGGAACTGAGCAGAGCTTAGGAAGTGAGAAACTTCCGTAGCCAGCAAGAGAGGAGCTGCTTTCAAAGCTCAGGAGGAAACACTGTGGACAGGAGAGAACTGGTGACATTTTGGCAATGTTGGGACAAGCAGCAAAGCCCCAGTTCAGAGCAGCCATTGGAGGCTGCAGCTGGCACAGGATATTTTGGGCAGCAATGGGAATTAATTCATGTCCTTCTCCCATTATTTAAAATTAATGGACTGCAAAGTCATCTGTATCATGGAGGAATGTTGCTTCTTTTCTTTCTGCTGTCAGATGTTTCACATCCTTTGGAAGAGGCATCTCCTGCTCAGCCCGAGGGCAGTTCCAGGCTGACACATTCAGACGGGTCAAGAAAGTCCAGTGAAAATGGAGATTATTTTCTGGAAGTCCCCAGGCCTGCAGCTGGAGCCACATCTGGCCCCAGCCAAGCTGCTTGACAGCAACAAGCCCTTTCCTGCATCCCTGGGAGCGAGCCTGTCCCGGGGTTTCTCACTCTCAATTTCCCCCAGATAACATTTCAGAGCCTCGCAGCGTTTGAATCGAGTTTCAAGCCAGAAATTCCCCTCATCCCCTGCCATGTCCTACACACTGCCTCCATTTCATTAGGAAATGAACTTTTCCAAATCTTGGGGGCTAAAGATGGGTAATGAAGCTCCCAAGCCATCCCTCAAGTCCACATTTAGCCACCTCATGGCTCGAAACACTGCACATTGCATCCACCTCAATCCAGGGCACACGCGGCAGGTTCGGGATAAAACTGGGATGCGCTGCCGAGCTGCAGCACGGGGCAGACCAGCACCCCCAGTGAACCCCTGGGACCAAACTGGGAGCCAGGAAACACGGAGAAAGCGGGGTTAGGATCTATTTTTGACCAGACCAAGGTCCCACGGAGAAGCTCAGCCCCGAACACGGGGCTTGTCCCCAGGTTAAAGCCCACACCTCTCCGGAGCAGCACAACCAAGAAAGGGATGCAGCCCGGCACCGGGGGCTCTGGGCTGCTCCCAGATTCCCTGCACAGCAGCACAAAGGCTTCCCCCTTTTCCCGGACTTAACCCTTTCCTGCCCCCTGCCCCCAAATCGCTCAGAGCCAGGAGGTCACCTTTGTGGAACCACCACTGGGATCCCGCTCTGGATCACTGGGAAGTTCTGGTGGAAGGTGACCCTGCTCCGGGCACGGGGGTGGAACTGGGAGAGCTCTGAGGTCTCTCCAAACACACACCATTTCACGATTGCACTGCTGCAGAAGCCGGGGCTTGGCCAGGGTGCCCCTGAGCCGGCCCAGGCACAGGTCAGGTCCGTGCCCGCCTGGCATTTCCACAAGGTCTGGGCTGGGAAGAGGCGTTGCCATAGTAGAAGAAGCAAAACGGTACAAGAGACCCGCCGCGGCAGCCTCAGGCATCGGGAAAACTGGGAAACTCCCTGCGAAGGGAGAAATAAGTGGAGCTGCCTCACTGGGGAAAAAAAAAAAAAAGGAAAAACAAGACCCAAACACCTTAAATAAATAAGCACAGAGAGGAAGCGACAAAACACGTGCAGAAAGCCGGCAGGGAACAGGCGTGTAATCACTCCTTGTTTTTTCCCCTTCGCTTTTTAAGTTGCTGGGAAAATCCAGCTCCCGAGCCAAAGTGGCTCAAGGAGTCTTGCAAAAGAAGCCGGGGAAAAGCAGCTTGAGAAACTTCACCTTTCCCAACCCCTAAAGCCGGGAGGCAGCCCGCGAGCTCGGGACCACAGTCCTCCTCAGCATCTCCTCGCAGCGAGCAGGTGCTGCCATACTCACAATTCCAGGACTCTCCTGATCCCAATCCCACCGCGCTGGGAGCGAAAGTTTCCCTCTGCCAGCAGCTGCTGGGACCATTCACCACTTTCCCTCCCCGGGCTGGAGGTGGGAATGGGTGTGTGGAGGTGGGGCTTCGGCTGCAATCTCAAAAGCTGGAGCACGTTTCGACTGAAACTTTTGCAATCCCTTTCCAAAGGATTTCTTTTATTTTTGCTTTTGCCTTCTCCTGGAACTGCAGTCCCAAACCGGCGGAGCTGCCCGTGTGGTTTGCTGACCCAGGGCTTTGGGAGCTGCTGACGCAGTCCCAGTCCAAACTGGTCGCTCCATCCCCCGGCTCCAGTCCCGTCTCCCCTCCCCGCAAGGGTCCCGTTCCTCCAGGGCATATGCCTTGCATTCGTGTTCTTGTTCAGTTCGCTTTATCTGCATTTATTCTTGTATATTTTGAAGCTGTGCTGTAACCCTGGGGTTTGTGAAAGGGAAGCTTTCTTTATCTAACCCCGGATGGTTTATTTTTCAATGTCTCCCCAGAGCTCTCTTGCTCTGAGCACGGAGGCGTTTCCAGAGGACAAACGGGGTTCACAAGCAGGTGGCCCCAGTTAAAGCCACGAAGAAAAACCAGGATTCCTCCCTTTGGGGTTCTTCTGGTGCCTTTGGATGCCTGGGTTCTGTTTTGGGATGTGATCTGTGTGTGCCAACAGTGCCATGGATGGAGCTGGCCTCAGCCCTGGCCATCTCTGTGCTGCAGGGAGATCATACAATCATGGGCTGGTTTGGCTTTGGAGGGATCTCAGAGCTTGCCCAGTTCCACTCCTGTGCCAGGTCACCTTCCACCAGACCTTCCCAGAGATCCAGGGCAGGATCCCTGGAGGAACCAGTGGTGGTTCCTCCTGGCTCTGAGCAATTTGGGGTGCAGCGAGCGAGGAAGGGGGGAAGCCTTTGTGCTGCTGCGCAGGGAATGTGCCAACAGCCCAGGGATCATGGGCTGCATCCCTTTCTTTGCTGTGCACATTTGCTACTCTGAGGGGTGTGGGCTTAACCTGGGCACGAGGTGGAGCTGGTGTGTCCCTGAAACCAGCTTAAAGCATTGGGGGTGAGCATATTCCCCTGTCTTTCTGAAACCCTGATTTTTAAGTTCGAGGTGAGATGAAATGCTGTAAGAAGTCTGGGAGAATCTACCCTTTTCCAGTGGGAAGCCATTCCCTGTGTCCTGTCCCTCCATCCCTTGTCCCAGGTCTCTCTCCAGATCTCCTGGAGCCCCTTTAGGCACTGGAAGGGGCTCTCAGCTCTCCCTGGAGCCTTCTCTTCTCCAGGTGAACCCCCCCAGCTCTCCCAGGGCTGCCTTGAACACGGGTACCATGGGCTGTCTCAGCTGCAAACAGGTGCACAAACACAGCTCAGGTTTTCAGGAGAAATTCACACTCGGACTTCATGAAGTTGCAGCTTGGAGACCAGGACAGCTGCAAAGTCACATTTGAGGGGAATATGGAGAGACCTCAGGTGAGCTCCCTGTCCTCTTTTCATCCCAAAGAGCTCTTAGATGAAATCCCCAAATGGGATATTTTCCGACTCAGGTGCAGCAAGAACACAGAAAGGCACAGCCACTTTTCCCACCTGGCATTCCTTGTTGGGGTCTGATGGATGGGACAACCAACAGGACATGCTGGGCAGATGTTTCCCAAGGGAAGATTATCTGCTTCCCCTGCACGAGCTCATTAAATAATAATTAAACAACCCCTTTATTAGCTCTGGCAGCAGAGAAACATTTTACTGAGCAGGAGACAGCCAAACCAGCGTGTCCCAACGCCCTCTGTGCCCAAGTGACCCTGAGCTGTCCTCCCAAGCAGGGCTGCTCCAGCCAGATAATGCACTGCAGAGAAAATAAACATTATCAGCTCTCATCGGCTCTGCAGTGTCTCAGGAAGGCATTACTGGATTGAAAACCCATATTATTAATATTTTACACCTGCAGAGCTCCTTTCTTTCCAGGCAGGCTCTGTGGTGTGCACAGACAGTCCGGGGGGAACTAGAAAAGCACAAAACACTGTTTGTTTGGGGGTGGGAGGTCACAGCTCCTTGGGAGGGGGAAGAGGAAACTCTCCAGCTGCAGAGGAGCATGAGATACCCCCAAAATGGCCAGGATGAGGGGGGTCCTCACGCCCCATGCCTGGAGAGAGGCAGGGAAAGATGGACATCCCTTCCAGCAGGACTGTCACGCTGGGATATTGCATGAAAGGAGAGCACCATCTATTGACTCCTCTTCCTCAGCACCTCGGTTGGAGCTGCTCTGAGCTGGCACAGCTGCAAGTCCTGCTCCATCCCAGGTCCAGGGTGTTGGCCAGAGAATCTTTATCCCACGGGTCCAAGGTAGCTCCTCGATGTCCCATTGCATCCCCGTGGTCTCCCCAAAAGCTGCACATCCATTCAAGGCCAGGTTGGACAGGGCTTGGGGCAGCCTGGTCTAGTGGAAGGTGTGACACAGCGTGGAACAAGATGAGCTTTAAAATCCCTTCAACCCAAGCCATCCTGTGATTCTAAAACGCCTGTGAACTCCTTGGAAGGGAAGTGTTTCCCCTGCTGCTGTAACCTCGTGTGTCCCAGAGCCATCTCCTGCCTGCTGCTGCCACTTTGTGGCCAAAGCTTTCCCGCAGCTCTTTCGGCTTTTAGGTCCTTGCAAGCCTTTGACCTTCAGATATTTGGACATGCAGACCCCAAGTGCATCCTGGGTGAGTGAAAAGGAGAATTCCTACTAAAATCCAAGCGTTCAGACAGTCCTAGTGACTAAAACTGAGTGGGTGACACGAAGTGCTCAGCCAGGTGAGGGGTGTTAAATCCTCTGGAGGACACAGAGGGAGGACTATTCCTTGGAACACTCAAAAGCAGTCTGCAGGAAATGATAGAAGCACTTATCTTGTGCAGAAAATCTCATGTGTCTGAGGTTATAGATGTCCACAGATGAAGAAATTGAGGCTTCCAGCCTGGAAAAGGCCTCATTAGGAAGCCTATATTTTCCCAGGTTCTGCTGCTTTCTCCAACTCTGCTCTTGGTCCAAGAGTTAAACTGGGACTGCAAAGGAGCAGCTCAGTGCCCTGCATGGGAAATGAGACACATCTCCACTTGTGGGGCTGAGGCTGATCCTCTTCTGCATGTGGGGTTAGGAAAAAAACAGCTGGATTAGGGCTGGGATTTTCCAGCTGGGCTCTGCTGACGTCTCACAGAGGGCCAGCCAAAAGCTGGGACACAAATGTTTGGAATTCTGCAAGGAAGTGTTTGCAGAGCAGGGATTTCAACTGGGTGGCTGAAGGCCACTGGTGGAAATTTTATATATTTTGGGGCTGCTTTGCGAATCCCTGCCTGAATCCTGCCTTTTGACGTGTGTAGGAGCTGCCCTGGGAGCTGTTGGCAGCCCTGGGGATGTCGCTGCTGAGCCCACAAGAGGAAAACCGAACCAGGCTGAACACGTAGTTCCCTTTGCTGTCCTCAGCCACGGGACTTTCCCTCCCGTTCTGAAGAAAGAGGAATCTCGTGGGCTGTGCAAACACAGTGAGAATTATCCTCATTATTCTACTGCTGAGTGTCATCCTGGAATTCTTCTGTATCAGCGGAGGAGGGAAGTTTTGAGGCGGATATTTAACTGGAATTTCAATTCTGGTGAGCAGACAGTGCTAGAGAGACAGGCAGGGGGAGGAATTGCAGCAGGGCTGGGGTTCAACATCTGCAGCAACAGCTGAGAAGGAGCAGGGAGAAATCCTGCCCTAGGTGAGGAGGAAAGGAAAAGAAAGGGAAAAAGTACAACTTTCCCCCACTTTGTTCTTGGGGAACTGCCAGTCCAGTCCCTTGATGGCAGTATTTTGGGACAGCATCACCTGTGAGGTGAGAGATGTCTCCAGTCTCAGAAAACCCTCCAAAATATGAGGATGTTTTTTCTGAATCACACAAAAGGAATAATTTCTCCTGAAAGTTGTATATGACTTGACAACCTTCCAGCTGGGGATTAACACGGAGGCTGCCTGAGCTCAGAGCGTTTCTGTTGCTGCAGAATTGCACCAGATGCACCTTTTGGGGAGTTCTGAGTCTGTTAATGCAATTCATCCCTTGGGAATGTGGGGTTAAAGAGCAAGATTTATGGACAGTGGCCTCTGTGCTTTTAGGAATTCAGTTTAAAAAAAACAGCTGGCAAGTGATGATCCTTCACAGCCCCATCCAGCCATCCCCCCTTGCTGCATGTGCTGGGAATTAACTGGGAGTCCTCAGGGAAATATTCTGCCCTCTGGGAGTGGGGAGGCCCTGGCACAGGTTGCCCAGAGAAGCTGTGGCTGCCCCATCCCTGGGAGTGTCCAAGGCCAGGTTGGAGCAACCTGGGCTAGTGGAAGGTGTCCCTGCCCAGGGCAGGGGTGGAACGAAATGATCCTTAAAGTCCCTCCCAACCCAAACCATTCTGGGATTCTATGAAATAGTATTTGTAATAATGCTCATTCAGAACACACTTTCTAAGGATACCATTAAGGAATAGTTTTCCTTTATACTGGATATTGTGGGCACGAATAGACCCTATTCCACAGAGGTTTTGATTAAGGGGTGTGAGATACCCCAGTGACAGGATTTGCAAAGCACAAGGTAAACTATAATCTCATTTTAGTTTCAGGACAGTGTTTTGACTTGCTACCTACAGAACACTTAATTAGACAGGGATTCCAGGATGGATTATCATTTTCCTGGCTGTATTTGGAGTTGCTTTGGAGAGGAAACTGAGGAATGAACCAGCTGATAAAATACTTCGTTCTGGGAACATCAAGCAGAGCAAAGCCACTGAATGATCACTGCTCACTAGGAGATCTGGAGGTTATGTTTATAAGGTTCACTAGAATCTGAACGTTTGCTTGTACACAGTTTTGAACAGCAAAAATAGTGTGTGAATGTAGTGGTTTCTTTCCCCTGGGAGAAATTTCTCCTGGGTGCTCCAGTAAAAAGGAGCTTTCAGCTCTCTATATATCTGCAGATGTATAAAAAATAAAACAAGGATTCAGATGAAAACTATCCGTAATTTTTTAGGTTCTAACAGAATTTTAAGGCTTCCTGTAATTTGTGCATTTTTTGCTAATGGAAAACTGATTTACCAGCATAATGTTCCAAAATTAGAAGGTCAAAATGAATGTATTTGTAATGCCTATAGAGGACATCAGAAAAGGGTCATCTACTTTTGGGATTTCAGTCAGCACCAAATTAAATAAGGAGCTCCTTTGTTTGTTGTCTCAGGTTTTTTAGTAAAAAAACCCCAAACCACCACCGAAGTGAATAAACCCAGGATGTGTCAGATTCTGGAAGGCAGAAATCAGGAAATCACAGGATTTCCACATCAAAAAAAAAAAAAAAAGACTTTTCTGTTATTTTCTTAACAGGAAAAGAGGTTTCTAGTTTTGTTACAATGGAAATTTATCTTTTTTGTTTTGGGGGGTCAACCAGTTTCTGCAAAATTGGCTGTCCCATCCCTGGAAGTGTTCAAGGACAGCCTGGAGCAACCTGGGCTAGTGAAAGGTGGCCCTGCCCACGGCAGGGGGTGGAACTGGATGAGCTTTAAGGTCCCTCCCAACTCAAACCATTCTGTGATTCTGTGGCTTTTCATCAAAAACATCTGTTAATTCGGGATGGGAGTGGTGGGGAGACAACTAGGAATTGGTCCAACTCTGTCACTCATCTTTTGGGAAGCCTGGACAACTTTCCTTCCTCAAATGTCGCCTCTCCAGTGGCTCCTCTCGTGGTTTGAACTGGCCCGGTTTGTTTCTGGTTTAAAACCACAGGTGGCAGCACCGTCCTGTGTCTTGCCTTCCCTGCTGCTTCCCGACGTGGGAACCACCATCCCGGCTTGGTTTAAAGAAAAAAAAAAACAACCCCAAAAACTAGCAGAAAAGTGAATTTAAATTATTTGTAGAAAAATCAGCACAACCCTCTGCAGAACCCCAGGACCTGAAGCACCAGGAGCAGCTGAGAGAGCTGAGATTTGGTTGTGATAAAATAGATCCTTAATTATAACAATATAGATTTAGTTATAATAAAATAGATCTTTGAGTGTCTAATTATTTTGCTGAGCAACTATGGGAGTATCTTTGCTGTTAGTGCTATGCCAGATTAAGCCTAAGAGTGTACAATAAATGAAGTTACAAGCTCTTATGTCAGTGGTGGGCTGACTCTTCGTATTGTTTTCAGTTGTTCCCACAGATAAAATACTTGAAAATTCTGTGACACACAGGTTCTTCTTTATCTATTGTCCCTCATCAGCTTAAAAAAACCCAATTTTTTTAGTTCATGTGTGTTTTTTGCCATAATTTCCAAAACCCACAATCATCTTTTTATAAAACTCAGTAATGAAAGTGCTTTGAGGGATGTTAATGTGATTGAAAAATTACAAGCTGGACTGAAAAACAGCTTTTTGGTTGAACAATATGTAGAAAAGTCTTTGTTCTTGAGGTATTAAAATGCAAATGTTGAAACTTTGAGTACACAGCCTGAAACATTGATGGAACCTGGAATACAGCACATTAATCCTTCTTTTCTCCTCTTCTGTTCTGTTGAGGTGAAGATCAGGTGTCTGATCCCCAAAAAATTCTTTGTTGTCTGGAGTGCCCTGTGGAGCTCTTAACGGGGAGAAAATAAACTGGGAGGAGGAAGGCTCAGTGCTGCAACTGAGGCACTCACCTGGGAATTCCAACACTTCCCAAGGTATTTATCCCTGGAGGTGTTCAAGGAAAGACTGGACGTGGCACTCGGTGGTGTCCAGTCACAGGTTGGACTCGATGATCTCAAAGGTCTTTTCCAACCTCGTTGATTCTGTGATTTGGTGATTTTCTTATGGCTGACTCAAAAATTTAGGGAATCTATTAATGAAAAAGCCCTTTATCCCAAGAATCCAGCTGCTGAGCATCGCTGGGATTCTGGGTTTGTCTCCCAGAGGAGCTGGGATTTGAGGCTCGGGCTCAACCAGCTGCTGCTCAGGGTTGGCTTTTGGGCGTTGCAGCTTTTTGATGTGCAAATCTTTCCAGGGAAAGCTTTTTAGGGGAGAAATGTGGTCTCCCATCCCATGGCAGGAGGTCCAAATTGTTCATTCATCTCCTCCAGGTGACTGGGAAAACAGTCCTGTTGGTACTGAGTCCTGGCTGTCTCTGCTGAGGTCCTGTCTGGAAAAAACAATCCTTGGATCTTGCTCTCACAGCAGAAACCAAGTTGCAGCAGCTGGAGACAGAGTCACTCCAGCTGATGCATTTGTGCATGTTTGCAAAAAAAATCCTTTAAAAGGCAAATTATTGATAAGCAGCAGCAGTTTTGATTTTCCCCTTGAATGTCAAGTCAGACTGAGCAGTGCTGGGGAATGTTTGATGTCCCAGGACACCACGACATCCTTCATGCTCAGAAGCACTGGCACAGCCCCTGCTCGTGTTGGTGAGTATCTAAGGAAGGGAAAAGCCCTTTACACAGGCTTTCTCTTTTCATAATGTCCTTTTTTTTTGCCTTTCTCTTCCTCCCAATTTGCAACTCATCATCCAAAAGAAGAATCTGCTTCCCATATGTGCTGCAGAACCCTCATCCTGGAGCATCACCACTCAAGCCTGGGAATTAGTAAGATCCAGGACTCTCCTGTTCACTCCAATGTGATTCATGGTTTTTTTCTATATAAATCGTAAAAATATTGTGCAAGACTTAAGAGAAGTCCTGTGCTTTTGCTGATATTCTTCTGCTCTTTTTATCCCCTTTCAAACCTATGTTGTGCTGTTCAGGTGGGAAGTAAAACCCATGAAAAAAAAAGTGATGCAATACTGGTCATGACTCCTCACAGTTTTTAAAATGACTTCACACAATGGCTTAACTAAATATTTACAGAACATCTCAACTTCTTAATTTTTCAACAGTCAAACAGCAGCTGGAGCTTCCAAAAAGCTGAACAACCAGCCTCTGGTTTGCTGATATTTTTTTTCCACTCCAAAATTAAACGTGAGGATTAAGGATCTTCCTCGTTATTCACACTGTTTTTTCTTGTTCCTTTCAAAGGCCAAGAGTTGTGACAGGATCCACTGGGAAAAAAAATAATCTCACGATTCAATTGACATTAACAGACCTCTTGATAAAAATGGAGATTATTAAGTGGGGCTGTATAAGCTTTAATTAGGAAAGGTGGTGGAGAAAGGAACGTTTCTAAACAGTTTCTTAATCCTGAGCTGTCTTCCTCAAGGGGGGAAGGAAGATCTCATCCTAATCCTTGTATTATATGAATAACATTTATGTTACAAAGGCACTGCACAAAAATCAAGATGTCAGAAGCCACACTGGAAATGTTCATTTTTATTCACTGAGGATTCTTTTTCTTGTGTTTATTTGCTGTATATAAAATGTCTTTTTCCTTTTGACCTTTCCTTCCTCCTCTGAATAAAACCCTAGATAATTTTTACTATTCTGTCCAGCCTTATGTGCTCTTTAAGAAAACAATCCAGATTAAGAAAAGTTTAATTCTAGCTCACTGGCAGCAAACTAAGTTGAAAACAGTTCAAAACTCTTATTGAACTTCAGGAAATTACTTTCCCATAGACTTTGCCTCTATTGAAGCAATTGGAATAATTCAGGAACAGATAAACCAAGATAACCATCACTAACAATGATGTAAAATAAAGGGGTTTCTATGGTGGAAAGTGCAAGGAATTTAAAATGGATTGTGAAATAGAGTTTGATCTTCTCCTAATGTGGCTGATTAAGAAGGGTCTTTATTCTGACCAAAGGTGCCCTGTCTCATGGCCACCATGGAATCCCTCCAACAACAAATAGGTTTGAAGTGACTTCTTAGTCTATAAGAACACCTGACCATCTTAAAAGAGTTGCTGTATTTCTGATTTTTTTTTAAAAGTGTCCCTACTGCAAAGAATTTACAATAAACCCAGACATGTTTGATAGGAGGGGCTGGAGCACAAGACCTGTGAGGAGCAGCTGAGGGAGCTGGGGGGGCTCAGCCTGGAGAAGAGGAGGCTCAGGGGGGACCTTCTCCCTCTACAACTCCCTGACAGGAGGGATTTTCTCTCTTCTCCCAAGTAACAAGTGACAGGACGAGAGGAAACAGCCTCAAGTTGCACCAGAGGAGGTTTAAATGGGATATTAGGAAGTTTTTTTTCATGCACAGGGTTGTCCAGCCCTGACACAGGATGCCCAGGGAGGAGGTGGAATCACCATCCCCAGAGGGATTTAGAAGATGTGTGGATGTGTCCCTTGGGGACATGGGTTCATGAAAGCCAGGTTTGGGGCTGGTCTTGATCTCAGAGGTCTTTCCCAACCTAAACAATTCCCTGATCCTATAGCTCTCCCTCTCCCATGAGAAGTCTGGCCCAAAGAGAATTATATTCCTGTCACCATAACGATGTTTTAAAAGAAGCACAGGCAGGGGCTCTGATGCATTTTAACTCTTCCCTGAGGAGAGGATTGTTCCAACCCTCTGCCAGAGGATATTTGTGCACTTTCCTTTTCCTCCTCAGACCTTTGTACAGGTCTGAAATGCTCTGACTGGGAGGAGGAGAAGGAAAAGGGGAAGCAAACAGCTGCCTGCCAGAGGCAGGTCAGGCTCCCCTAATCTTCCGTTTTGTACATACAAGATTAAAGATCTGCTTTGAGTTTTGATTAAGAATGCAAAGTTAAAAGATTAAATACCGGGAAGCCAAATTAAAGAGGTTTAAGTCAATCTCAAAACTCATCAAAGTACCAAATTTTTAAGCTGTCATTACAACACAGGATTAGTGCAAAGCTTCCCTGAACCCTGATTTGATGTCCTTCAGTCAACAATGTTATTCCCCCTGCAGCTCTGTGCTCTCCACATAAACCCAGCTATTGTCTTGTATTTTGAGCTCATCTCACCTAGATCCTTCTCTGACTTCCCCTTTTTTCACCTATGTGCCCCAGTTAGGCTGGGAAGCCCCATTTTGCTGGGCCCCCCAGCCTGTGTTTCAGCAGGGATGTCCTGCCCTGTGTGATGCACCATCACCAAATGCATCAAAGCTCAGGACATGGGGCTGCTGGAGAAAAATGGCCTCAGTCACTCAGATAATTGCAGCCTGTTCCTGGGAGTCCCAAGGAGTAAATACATCCCAATGCCTTCTGATGTTTTGATTCCGAAGACCCAGGAAGAAGGAAAATGTAATGAGCAACCAGAGCGAGATGAGGGTGACGTGGTTGTCACCATCACGGGTCTGAAAATGAGTTTGAACAGCCCAGAACTGATGGTCAAACCTTTTTGGGGCCAGCTGAAATTAGTGAAGGCCTGGGGTGGGAAGGAATTCTGCAGGGTGGTTATATCCAGGGATCTGCTAATGCAAATAACCACCCTGGCAATACAATTTAATGTTATTTAAAGCTCATGCTGTAATGCATTAAAGTGAATGTTCCCCTGGTTTTCAGTGTAATAAATCGTGGCCTTTCCATTTTTTATTTATAGAATTTGGGCTGTCTCAGCTACATGAAGGCTGTGCGTTCCAGGGTTGCCTCCACAAAAGACAACTTAATAATGTTCCTAAATGCTGTACTAATTAAAGTTTTAATTTGAATTTATTCCCCCTGTGCCAAGAGAGCTATTTCAAAATTTTTTGTAAGAGTTAGAAACAACAATTCAGCTTTTTGAACTCACATTTGACCCTTCCCGTGTACCTGTCTTATCCAAAACATCAAACCTATACCCTAAATCACACAGGGTTCTTTTTGGAAAGAGGAAAAGTAAAATTTGTGTTCTTTATTGCAATTTATTATCTTCATTTATATATTTATGTATTATAATAATATCTAATTATAATATATAATTACATATAAGGATAATATATAAATATAAGGACTTTTTTCTGCCTGCTCTGTATCTTGTGATCATTTTTGAGGCTGTTTCTTTATTAAGGGACATTTAAAAATACTATATAAGTATATATACATATAAGTACCTATTATACATATATATAGTACACATACACACACATATATATATACACAAGTGATATAAAAATGCCATTCTCTTGTTAGTACCTAGAAATGTTCTTCTACTTGGTGGAAGACAAGGGATAAATTCCTGAGCTTTGGAAAAAAGGTACATTTGTTCCTTGTCATTATTTTCCACCATTTTTTGGAAACTGGTTCCTGATCTCATTTGTTTTGGGTACATAACCTGAAAATGCTTTCATTCAGCAAATAAAATTCAAACTATCTGGGTTTTCATAAAAAAGAACTTTCTATGTGCCTTTGGAATAAAGATGAGAGGGAAATGACTATAGAAGAACAGGGAGAATAACGGAGGAGGAAAAACAGTTATTGCTTAAGAATTTCTTGGCATCCTGCTCCTGTCAGGCTTTTTAATATCTGAATTTCCCTTGTTGATGGTTTCAATTACTGGTGCTCAAGTTGCAGGTAGAGCTGGAAAAGGGAGAATGTGATTTCCAACCCACAACAACCATGGCAGGGAAGGGACTCACAGCAACCTCCAATACTCTCCACCCTGTTTCTTTTAGAGCATTTTATATCAAATCTATTTATTATCAATTTTTATTTGCTGCCAAATTTACTTAATGTCAAATTCCTTATTTGATTCATTGGCTGGTCTATGGGATCTCATAATTTTTTCCTTTGGCAATAAATATTCCCAAGGAAAGCTACTGAGTAGAGAAAGAAAAGGCTCCGAGTTCCTTTTTCAAAGAACCGTTTACAAACACAGTTATTATTAGTATATTTTTACTTCTGGAAAAACCAGAAGTATTAGAATTAAGCTTTTAATTATACAGAATTATTTTAATAATTGCACAATACATCCAATTCAGCTGCTGCATTGTGCTGGTTCTTTCAAGTGCATTAGAGCCCTCGATCTTGTTGGGCACTAGAGGTCTCTAATTAACTCTTTTTCAAAATCCTACCAGTTCATTTGCATTCTCAACACCACGTTGCACTTGCTCTCTACTTTATTATGTGCATTATGCACCACAGACCAAAAAATACCATCAATTAAGAGCCCTAGTTATTGAATGTTGATCCTTCCTGCACAAGCAGTGGGCACAGTTCCACCTGCAGGAACAAAGCTTAAAAAAATATTTTATTTTTCTTAAGAAAAAATAAAACTATATAGGACAAACCAGCTTTTGTGCCTTTGGGAAGAGGAGTTTGAAGTTCTCTTAAAAGGAGTTCTCTTCCTTACCTGGCTGAGCACTTGAGCTTTGATAGAGTCTTTTAGGTAATTGAGTGTGTAATGACTCTTTCTGGCCCACTGACAGAAAAAGAATAAGGACAAAGGAGTTATACATAAATTAATATATTTTATCTTATAAATATGATTCCATTCAATTTTTGTTAAAGATAAGATCTGGGGACTTCAAAATATGGCACTATGAGGGAGAAATACACACTTGCAATGAATCCTGGAGCATTTTGGGGTGTATATTTGCTGTGAATTTTTTGGTACCTAAAAGGAGCCTACAAGAAAGATGGAGAATATTTACAAGGCCTGGAGGGACAGGACAAGGGGGATTGGCTTCCCACTGCCAGAGGGCAGGTTTGGATGGAATATTGGGAAGGAATTCTTCACTGTGAGGGTGGGCAGGCCCTGGCACAGGTTGCCCAGAGAAGCTGTGGCTGCCCCATCCCTGAAGTGTCCAAGGCCAGGTTGGAGCAACCTGGGCTGGTGGAAGGTGTCCCTGCCCATGGCAGGGGTGGAACAAGATGATTTTTAGTGTCCCTTCCAACCCGAACTGCTCTGTGATTCCGAGCACTTGACATTTTCCTTCTGCCCAGCAACAATTTGTTACAGCCTTTGCCTCAAAGACAGCCAGGGGGAGGTTATCAGACACTGCTCCAAGATGTCATCTGCAGATATTGCTTACAGTTCTTCTCTTTATCTGTATTTTCCTCCTCTCTTCACCCTGGGGGAAGATAGAAAATGGATTAAAATTGATTGAGCTGACGAGTTTTGGAAAAAGTGCTGAAATGCACGTTTCCCACGAATCCACAAAGGGACCTCCCCCTGGCTGCAGCCTAGCAGGGCACTCTCAGCATAGCAACGCTCAGGGACATTCTTTTTCCTTAATTATCACAGGAGGAACATGTTCCCTCTCATCTCCGGCAACCTTTCATTTGGAAATCTAAAAGCTTCTTACGCACCTGAATGACTGAACGACAGAGATCAAACAGCCACTTCAGATGAACATTCATCTGAGGCTCCCAAACCCCATAACACCTGTTCTGATGCATGGGGGTCTGGCAAGGGTAGGGTTATGATCTGGGTTTCTTGTCACCCAATTCCTGCTTCCCAGTTAATGTTTTTTCGCCTTTAAAGGTGGGATTGGTTCATTGGGAATCTGTGCTGAAAACCTCTTCAAGTTCCAGCAGCAGACCCAACTCAAGACTGCAACCTCCACCCTTGGAGAGGATTCCAAGACCCAACTGAGCAGAGCTTGGAGCAGTCTGGTGTGATCCCAGAGCTGGCCTTGCTTTGGGTGGTAAGAAGAACCAGAGTCCTCCAGGTTTCCCTGCAGCCCAAATCCCCCGGGATGCTCTGAGCGCTTCGTGGAGCTCTGTGTTTGGAGTGGGAGGTGCAGAGCTGGCCATGGGCACAACGTGCCAGCCTCTGCCTTCCCATCTGCACACTCTGGCTGCCTGATCTGGAGGCAGAGTAAAAAAAAAACCAAAAAGAGATGAGGTGTGTGACAAGTCATCTTGTCTCAGGTACAGTTGTCCTATGATGGATGGACATAGCCCAGGGCAGGGCAGCCCTCCTGGATTTGCCAGCATTGGGCCATATTTAGCCTCTCCCCTTATTTGTTGCCCTACAAAAGGCTGATAAATGATACTTGTCCACTTTAGAATTGAAGAGTTATTAGTAAATTGCTATATAATGTATCTTCAATGTGTTATTAAAAAGAAGGGCAGAGATGAGCTCGGAATAAACGCGGGGTAGGAGTGGTTTTTTGCTTCCCACAAATATTTGTATTCCTGGCTGCTTTTACCCTTCTACTTCAGAACTGGAAGAAAGAGAGCATCCCTCAAGCCTGGAATGACATCTCTGGTGATGCCAGATCAAATCCTGATGGGAAGGGGCCCTGGCAGGAAAACCAACATTGCAGGCACCCAGGTGATTGCACTGGATGAGTTTTAAGGTCCCTTCCAACTCAAACCATCTTATGATTCTATGATGATAATACATCCATTTTGCCTTCTCTTAAAATCACACATACAACAAATCTCTGCCTGGTCCCACTAACAAAAGGAAGGTTGATCCATGGGCTCTGAGCCCTGGGATGCTGCTGTTGCCTGTGCTTGGAACATTAACTTTAGAGGTTTGTATTTTTGACTCACTGGATTTGTAGCTGCATTACAAGTCTCTGCACGTTTTTCCAGTTAAACTAAATGACTATTATTTCCTCCTCCTCCTCTCTCCTCCACCCAACTGTTGTTGTTTAATTAATGATAACGTGCTGCTCTTCAGTGGGTGTTTGTTTATAGCCAGATAAATGTCAGTAATATGCTGTAGTGTAAAGCCTTTTAGCTGGGAATAGTCAAGTTCTTTTAACTACTGCTACATCTGTAAATAAGAAAAGTTGCCTTAAAATCTCTTTTTCTGACGATTTTTAAAAATATTTTAATTATTATTTTAAAAGAAAAGTCCAGAGGAGGCACCAAGATGATCAGAGGGATGGAGCAGCTCTGCTGGGAGGAAAGGATGGGAGAACTGGGATTGTTCAGCCTGGAGACGAAAAGCTTTGGGGTGACCTAACTGTGGCCTTCCAGGACCTGAAGGGAGCCTGCAAGAAAGGTGGAGAGAGACTATTTCCAAGGGCCTGGAGTGACAGGATAAGGGAGAATGGCTTCAAAATGAGAGTAGATTTAGAGTGGATATTAGGAAGAAATTCTTGGTTGTGAGGGTGGTGAGGCCCTGGAACAAGCTGCCCAGAGAAGCTGTGGCTGCCCCATCCCTGGAAGTGTCCAAGGCCAGGTTGGATGGACCTCTGAGCACTTTGGTCTAGTGGAAGGTTGAGTAGGAATTAGATGATCTTTAAGGTCCCTTCCAATCCAAACCATCCTATGTTTCCATGATGAAATGAAGTGTCAGCTCTCATCACTGCAGTTGTTGTACCACGAGTGCCCCTGCACTGGCATGTTCATGGCCAGTGTCCGTGTTCACATCACACATCTTCACTCCAGGACCCTCTTTCCAGAGCCAGGCCATGGTTTTTCCATCAGTGTGTGTCCAAGCCCCACGGAAGAACATGTGGCACAACCTGGCTGTGCAGCAGTGTGGCAGCACTGGCCCTTCCTGGGCACTCTGTCTCAGGGATGTTCCCATCACCCTGGGTGTTCTGGAGTTTCTGGAGTGGGAAATCCTGATGTGCATCTCCAGGAGGTCCTGGGAGTACCTCCTTGAGAGTGGGAGGTGGGCAGTGTGTGAGCAGAGCCCTTCTGCCACTGCTGCCCCAGGAGCTGCAGGTGTTGCTGGAAGCTTTGTCATCAGCATCACCTCTGGATTATTTTCTCCATGACAGAATAGTAGGACACTGCACAGTAATCACCCCAAATAACATATGTTGGCATGACATCTAATTTGGCAGCTCTGTATGTGACTTTCACAGTGGTTTTTGATGCAGTTTTCTCCCTCTAATACACAGTTTCTTAAGATTTATGGTCAGAAACCAAAAATTAGTGAGCATGATGTTCAAACCCATCTTTCCCCAGGATTTCAGAGTGGTTTCTCCCAAGGCCAGATCCTGAGCTCCCTCCCCGTTTTGTTACTTTTAGGAAGATTTTTCTTTCCCTAGCTACAGGCAGAGCAGGGGCTGATGAATCTTTCGGTTGTGTCATGCACCGTATGTGCAATTTCCTGGCAAAAAAGGAACTCTCCATGTTTTATGAGATGAAATGCTGCTCCTGACCATGCTATTGATCACAGATATAAAGCCATGAGGAAGACAGGGAAGGGGAATGATGCTGGAAACAGGGAGGAAAACCAGTTTGAGGAAAGTAATTGACTTTCTGCAGTCCTCAGATCCCTGCAAGTGGGAAGATTGTCAGCTGGGATCTTCCCAGGTTTAAAAGATGTGATGGTTGGATCCAGCCATGGATCCCCATGGAGCAAACCTGGGTCTGTCCCTCCCAGGGGGCAGCACAAAAGCCACTGATTCCCATGTCAAAACTGAGGGATGAGCAGAACCAAAGGGGAGCTTTCCTGGGAAAAGGCACACATTGCAGAGCAGCCTCTCTGCAGGGCCTCTGGGCTCTTCTGGAGCCTCCAGCAGGCAGAGTTTGTGCTCAAGCCAGAACTAGGAACACTGAATTTTTCCACTGGATGGCAAAATCCATATTTTTCACATGGGTCTTTGAGGCTGAACAAATGCATTTTACATCATCTCTGCCATGTAAGATTTTACACTGCTTTGCCTTTTCCTCTGTATGAAGCAAAAGGTTTTGTGCCCCTTTACACAAGTCAGTGCATCTGCTTTGCTTAAATCACCTTAAAAATGAAGGAAAAACTAATTTAGAAGGTGTCTCTAATTGTCTTTATTTTTTAAATAAAGACAATTCTTTCTTATCTTAACCAAAATTAGAGAAAAGTAGGCCTGTCTGTGTGACATAAAGCCTCTACAATACAGACTTTAACACTATCAATTAACTCTATCATTTTGGGTATGTTAGTTATGACTTTGCCCTCATTATTTAAGGATTTAAATAATGAGAAGACAAAGCAGTTTGGAAATTCCTATGAGACTTTGCTATTCTTTGGTTCTTGGCCAGCAGCGTCTGATGTGACCTTGATCAAACTGCTTCACACCTCTGGGATGGGTCACTATGTGTAATTTACAATTAGTGGGAAGAGATTTCTCTCTGCTTTCACTTGCACTTTCTATTTTAAGTGGATGGGAAGTGTCATCTGCTCACTTTGGCTCCATATTTCACTCCTGAGCAATGTTTAGCATAATGTGACCTGATCAGCTAAGCCTTTGGTAGCCTTACACTCCTATAAAACCTGAACAGTTCAATTTAAAGGATGTAATAAATGATGAGTGCTTGAAAACCTGATATGAGAGACAACCACATTTTAATTCTCTGTGAGAAACATGGTTTGGGTTTTTTTTAATGCATACCTTTCCTAATGAAAAGCTGTAAATTCATGCTTCTATCTGAGGTGGAGCAGCCTGAAGGTTCAAAGTGCTGCATCTCAGAGGCTGTGATCAATCACAGTCCTTCTGATTTAGCCAAACAAAGACAGAAACTCTCAGGGGGGGTCTCTCTTCCATGGAATTTGGAGACCAGTTTTTCGGGCACTGAGTGTTGCTGGGAAGTCACACACCTACCAAGAATTATTACCTTTGAGACTTTTATATAGCTGCACAAACCCACAAGGCCCCCTTGGCTGTTTTAGGGCCTTCTTGGGTCGTTTGTTGAGGTGCAAAATCAAATTTTCTGTCACCTTTTATATTAGTTGAGAAAATTCCTTTGAACCCTCCCCTTTTGTTTCTTCCATAACACTCCAGACTTAATTTCCTCAGCTGCTCTCCAGCAAAGACCTCAAAGATCAGTTTGGAATATGGAGTTAGAGGTGGGATGGGCAGGATCTGAGTAAAGGTGAAAAATTTTTGGCTTGTAAACCCAAAATTGTGGCTTGCAACAGTTCAAAGGCTGTCTGGCCTTGCTGTGATATGTTTTGCAACCAAAATTAAGGCAGAAATGACTTTTTTTGGAGAGTGGAGAGGGTTGTCTCCATATATTGCAGATAGAGGTTGATGTTTTCTTCCTCTCTTCCCATGGGCTTTCCTTAGTTTATGGAATTACATTTCTGACCCAAATATCCTATTTCTTCTCCTTCCTCTGCTACAGCATCCAAAAAAGTTACGATTTATTTCTTGTTTTGATATCCTAAGGAAAACCCTCAGGAACCACTAATATTCCCATTTCTTGTCCAGAAGGGGACCCCCCCCCAAGACTTTTAGGATTCTCTTTGACTGGAGGAATTAAATATCAACATCTGTCAGGAATACGTGGATATCTGCAGCTCTGCTTTGGTGCAGGGGAACTAAGTGACCTCTCATGACTCCTTCCAGTCCAATTTTCTGGCCTCCCTGTATAGCATTGCAATATATCCAGAAAGAGCAGAAAAGATCCTGCCTAAACATATATATATATATATATATATATATATATGTATGTATGTATCCAACTATTGTGGTCTTTCCAATAATCCTAGAAGGTCAGATTTAAAGGGAAAATGCCCATAACAACCTTTAACTCCCAAGCTGCTGTTGATACATTAATCTTCTATATTCTTTCAAAGATCACAACAAGAAGCAGTGGAATATAGGGAGGTGTAAGGCAGTTCCCTGGGGAAACTCAGGGAGATGTTTCACCGGGAGCAGAGATTTCACAGGATCACAGGATGTAGAAGTGCAGTCATTTATTAAAATAAACCCCAACACTGCCTAAGTTGAAGAAACATTGATCATCTATTAATATTAAGAATGACACATCTTGCTGCTGCTTTGGCACTGGATCAGCATCGTTGTTTATTAATATCTTGAAACAGCACTGCAGGATGGATG
This sequence comes from Manacus vitellinus, assembly GCF_001715985.3. Lineage (NCBI taxonomy): Eukaryota > Metazoa > Chordata > Aves > Passeriformes > Pipridae > Manacus > Manacus vitellinus. The sequence goes on along the minus strand of NW_021940498.1, from coordinate 8,280,846 downwards.
AGGCTCAGATCTGTACCTGAGAAATCCACCCAAATCTTCCTGCAGGGAACTTGGGAAGTGAGGAAAGCAGGAGGAGAAAGGACGCCCAGCTCCCAGACAAGACTGATGCAGTGAGTTCAGCACCTCATTTTACCCACTTTGTATGCATTTTTGTATAAATCAAAGGTCGCGTTTTAAGGCTGTGTTAAATCATCAAACAGCTCTTTTCAAAATGTCAGCAATTCCCTGCACAAATAGCCTGCCAAATAATAGTTAATCCATTGCAAATGACATGCAGATTCTCCTGGAAACTTTGGGGAAATTGGTAACCTCAGCTAAATGTAGACAGCATTTTTCATGGCAAGTCACTTCACACACTCACCTTGGCTGAATTAAGACGGGGCAAAGCTCTGATATAAATAATTTCAGAACTGTGGATTAGGCTGAAAAGTCATGTTTGATTTTATGAGCATAACTGTGCTCGTCACAGCTCCAGCCAAGAGTTGCTTGATGCTTCAAACCAGCAGATCCATGTCACAGGTTTGCAGAATCTCTCTTACAGTCCCTGCATTATTTAAATTTTGGGATGTGTTGTCAGCTACTTCATCTTCAAACTCTTTCACAGAACGGCTGCACATGATCCAAGCAGACAACACAACACAGGAACAATTTATATGTCACTTTTCAGACTTAATTGTTCACCTGCCTGAAATCTGCATTTAAATATTAAGGGTGAGTTTGCAGGAGTTGGAGTTTCTCAAGGCTTGACAGACACTGGCACTGGCTGTGTGTCTCTGCAGCAAAAGAGAGTCAAAAGCAGGAACAAACAAGCCCAGCTGCTGCCCCTGCATGATGTACCTAGTTTAGATGCATTAAATGAGGAATTGCCTCCACCCTTGGTGCTGGTGTGTCCTGCAGTGGCTCATCCTCACCCAGTGTCCCTCCCAAACACTGGTCCATGTCCATATCAAAGCCAGGAGCAAAAGCCCCTCCAGCCTCACTGCCTTTGACTCCAGGTCAGGGAAATACCCCGAAGTGCTGTTGGGAATATTCCCTTCCACTGTGGCATTTCCTACAGAGATAAACCACTGTGGGCATGTTCTTCCAGCTTTGTTTAAAAAAATCATGCATGTGAGGTGGATCTATTAGTGATCCACTGGTAACTCCCCACAGAGATAAAGCTGAAAGCAATCTAAATAATTAATGTAGTCCTCCTGTTGGACTTCTCTTTCTTAGCAGTAGCTCTCATTAAAATCAATAGAAAGAACACAGAACAAAAGGGCATATTTACTGAATTTAGCCTGTAGATAATTAAGTGGCAAATAGGTCACGCTCGTTAGGGATTTATTTAAAGTGATTTTATTTTGATAATGTCAGCTGTCACCAAGTGCTGCTGTCAGCGAGCATCTTCCAGGGAATTTTTCTTCATACCTGAGCAAGTCTTGACCCTTGAAATACCAGTGTGGTGGCTCTGGGGTGTCAGTCAAACTCTGTGCAGGGGTGTGGAGGTGTGGGCACTTTGCATGCTAAGAACAGAAACTGGGAGAGATAATTTAGCCATCAATAGTTGGACAAGTTTGCTGTCTTTAATTAAATAGTCAGATAAAGCTTTGTATTTGGCTTTATCCTACTGGGCCTTCTGGATGGATTACAGTTGCTGAGCTCCAGATATGCACTGAAGTGAGGAGGTAACTTTGGGGTCCAGTGGGGAGCAAAGATCACCTTGTGGGGCTCAGTCTGGGGTGACATTTTTGTATGGAGAAAGGTAGGTAATCATTTGGGAAAAGTAGGGGCAGTGACAGCATGCTGGAAAAGCCTCAGAGCCTCCCCTAGAGATGCTCACACTGATTTAATCAGCACAGGAAGATTATTTAATCAATCATGGATCTGGGGTTTAATTTTTTAGAGAGAGGTAGTTTTCTATTCATTCAGAAAGGGAAGCAGAAAACAAGTGTGTGGTACAGAAAGCTGCCATGTCGGGGGACTTAGTGTGGTGACATCCTTTTGACAAGAGGAGCCTTTGTGAAAAGCACGTGAAACTCGCTCCCTGTGCTTTTTTTTTCTCTCCTCAAAAGCGGTAGAACCTCTTAATTTTGTTGTTCTGGCGGAGATGCAGATTCACGATGTTTGTTAGGAATAAACGGCAGCCCGGTCAACGCCTCGGGGTGTGAAATCCGCTGGAAGGATTTGCAGGATGCAGATGTTCTCCGCAGCCCTCTGCCCTGGCCGGGAGTGGGGGGGACCCAACCCCGACCCCTGCCTTGGGAGCAGGACATTAATCTGACGTGCGACCTGATTGAATGGAGCGGGGTAAATCCCTGCCGCATAACAAACCGCTAGATTAGCAGTTAGGAAACCTCGTGATTAGAGAGATTAACTGCTAAAGACATCATTCCTTCGGATGGAAAGCCTCCATTCTCATTTAGAGCTGGTAGCCCGTGAAAAACTACTGCGCTGGCAGTGAGGAAACCACAAAGGTGCTGACCTGCAGAAGGGTGACTAAGTTTGAGGCAGCTCTGGTAGCAGTGTTTCTTGCTGTTTACTTGCTAGGCAACCCGGTTTTCTTTCTCTGGATATTTAAGGTTTTGCCTTCTCAAAAGATTCTGTTTTCTTTGAAGAAAGGGGGATTCGGTGCTGGCTGCAACAAGGAGCAACAGCCCCTCTCTTTGGCTTTATCATTTCCATAGATTCATAGAATGATTTGAGGTGGAAGGGACCTTAAAGATCATTAATTCCAACCCCCTGCCATGGGCAGAGTCACCTGCCACTATCCCAGGTTGTTCCAAGCCCTATCCAACCTGGACACCTTGGACACTTCCAAGGATGGGGCAGCCACAGCTTCTCTGTGCCAGGGCCTCAGCACCCTCACAGCCAAGAATTCCTTCCTAATATCCAATCTATACCTTGTTTAAAGCCATTCCCCCTTATCCTGTCACTGCAGGCCCTTCTAAATAATCTCTCTCCATCTCTCTTGTAGCCCCTTCAGGTCCTTGAAGGCCACAATTAGGTCACCCTGAAGTTTGTCTTCTCCAAGCTGAACAATCCCAGTTCTCTCAGCCTTTCCTCCCAGCAGAGGTGCTCCATCCCTCTGATAATCTTGGTGTCCTCCTCTGGAACTGAACTGAAAGCTTACAGACCTGTGTTTATACCAAGTTCCCTATTTCCACAGAACAAAGATTCTTAAAAATGAGAACAGGGAATGCAGAACAAGAAAAAACCAAAACCCCACAACTTTCCAGGTGGGTGTACTGGGGGTACATTTACCAGGCAGCATTAAATGTGGTTTCTCACATTTGCCCCTTTCCAGAGACACAGTAGATAGGTAACTCTAATTAAGTTAAATCACAGAGTTGTGATTTTGGGGTTTAAAAACAAATCCCAAACAAAAAAAACCCCACAATCACATTGATTTAAGCAACTGCTTTTGAATATTCTACAAGGCTCTACCTGTGTCTTTGGGCTTCTAAGTTCTCTAAACAACACAGCTCCTATTTGGCACAGACTTTAGCTGGACAGCCAAAATAGAAATGCAAGGGAGAGCTTCACACCTTAATAGCTGCATTACATTTGTGCTGATGATGACGGGGTTTGGATCTGGGGAGGTGACTTGAGTGTGTCTCGAGTCAATTCATCAGCAGGCAAAACCAGCTGCATCTTTATCAATCAGTAAAATAAAACTGTGAGTGATCGATCTCTAAATTGTGGCTGTCCTGATCACTGAGGAATCAGCTCGTGAGTGATTAAAAGCCAAGCTCAACAGTCAATAAACACCCCATTTATTGTCTGTTCACCACAGACCCACAAGATGCAGCCCCCTGACAGAAGCCCCAAAAGGGAGTGAGCTGATCCTCGTTTGTTCTGGGATACCTTCTGAATCACACTCTGGGCTGGGCCCTTAAAAGTCACTTAGATATTTCCAACATTCCTTCTTTTCCACTGTGCCTGTCTCCCCACTTTCTCAAGAAAGTTAAGGGTGTTAAATAAGGATGTTAAAACCTTCCTAAGCCCACAGGGTGTAGGAGAAAGATCACTGACACTAAAACAAAGGCATTCCTGGAATGAAACACATTCAGAAGCATCTGTCAATATTGTATTTCTCTTTTATAACCAACAGGGATGCTGAGTTGCTGCTGCTGCCAAGACAGAGATCTAATGAGGGCATTGGATTTCCTAATGGGTAATCCCTAACCAGGCTTCTCCTCATGCTCTGAAAAACAGGCAGGAAAAGAGTATTTGTTGGGATAGAGTGAGAAGGTCACTGCAATCATCTCTGCTGCTACATCAATAAGTACAACTCCCTGTGCTTGTCCCTCCTTCCTCAGGACAAAGTAGTTGTCTCAGTCATGGAGTGAATTTTTAAGTAGCATCTGAAACCAAGGGAAAAAAAAACAACCAGGGATGCAGCTTGGTTTGCATCAGGGAAGGTTCTTTAGGAAAGGATTTGGGTTTGCTTTAAGCACATTTACATGCAGAAAAGAGGGAGGGTGGCCTGGCTGGGAATCCAGCGGGCACAGAGGAGTGTTTGTGCATGGATGTGTGGGGCTGGGGCCGGCCCGAGCAGTGTTTGAGCCGAGCTGGCAACCTAAACACGTTTGGAGAGGGGTAGGAAAGGTCACAGCTCTGAATCAGGACAGCCCAGAGCTGAATCCTTAAATACCAGCGGGATATAAATGCATCCCTGAGCATTTTCCTCTGCTGCAGTATCAGCTGGCTGAAATATAAAATATTCTGTTGGCTCAGGGTGAGAGACAAGGTGGTTCTAAGCTCCCCACAGGTCTGTGGGTGCTCTGAGCTGTGCCAAGGCCAGGGGAGCACAGGGACATCCCAGGAAAGTGGGAAAAGGTCCCCACAGGGCGGTGGGTCACTGAGGCAGGGGCATCACTGGGAACAAATGTCCTTTGAACTCCTTCACAGCCTCATCTTAACCCTTTCTGTGCTTTCCCAAAAGGAGGCCAATTAGCATGAGAGCCACAGGCCAACAAAGTGGTGCTGTGCTGCTCAATTTATATATATACATTTTCTTCCCAGACAGCAAAAGGAGCTTCATTTTTTCCCCAGCACCTTTTTATAAGTGTTAGAGACCACTAATACTGATGGGGGAAAAAAAAATCAAAAAAACCAGCTTGATCATAAATCTTTTATCACTTTCAGCCTAGTCATTTAAAAATATCTTGGCTGGAGGCCGTGGACGGCAGAGCAATAGAGTTAACACAGACTGAAAAATAATAACCTGCTTTTCAATCATGGCATTAGAATGGTGCTGGTGGCCTGGATGGCCTGTTTGCTACCTGATGATGACATAAATAAATGAAACTACCTATTATGAGATTCTCTCTGAGATCTCACAGCCAGGGGCTGCTTTTCTTAATCATTGCTTACCAGCCCGATGCATACAGCAGATTAAACTTCCCAAAAGCAAGCACTGATGTTTGAGCCTCCTACTGAAGACACTTTAAAGACACCCTTCTCTTTCCTTTCCCAGAGAACTCACTGCTCCAAACCTCCTGAGAGAAACTCCTGAAGGATAGACAAAGTCCAGAAGAAATGCTGGAAAACAGCAATAATAATTCCTGCCTTCGAAGACAGGGAAAGAAGAATCCAGTTTGGCTTACTTGCATGAAATAACTGGTTCTTAATTAAGTGGTAGGAAATGAGCAAGAATTAATATGAATCTGGCAAAACCTGGTCTTGTTAATCTGATGAATTTCTTTAAGAGCTTTAAGGGCCCTGTGGGTGAGGGAAAGGGTCTTTAATAAACCTTTGATCCGGCCCTCATGACATTTCCAGATACAAATAGGGCACTGGGTCAGAAGACAGTGGCAGCCAAAAGTGCTGTTAAATGTCCTATTCTCCAACTGAGGGGTCTACAGAGCTCCATCCCCTCTCTGAGTCTCCTTTCTGGATGGTTTTTAGGAAGTGTGTTTGCTATATTTACAGGCACCACCCAGCTGGTTCAGGCAACCAGCAGGACTGGGTACAAACTGCCCTTGGCACTTTGGGGAAACTGTTCAGAATAATAAAAACCCCAACAACCCAACCCAAAAATGTGCCATTCCACATGGTGATGCCCCTAAACTCGGGCTGAAGTTCTCATTGCCTGCATGGCCTTCAAGACACAAGATGTTTTCCCACCCAGCTCAACATGGGTGGAAAAGCAGATCTAGTTTTGAGCGTCGCATTTTGAGAAGGATGGGGAGTAATCACAGAGAGCCTTGGGGAAAATGGGTCTAATAGCTGGAGTTTTAGAGTTTGGATCCCTGTGGAAAGGCTGAATGGAGGGAGAGGGGTTCTAGTCTATAATAACATTGAATTATCACATCTGAAGCAGAGCTTTGTAAGCAAGCCCATCCACTGCAGGCTGCCAGGGGGCTGTGGGAGTGGTGGTGGGGGGTGAAGGTGGAGGAGAGATTTTCCACTCAAAGGCTTTCACTTCACTTTCTCCTTTTGCAGAGGAAATGTCCATGGATACAGGGATACAAGGGAAAGGTAATCAATGGTAAGCATGAAGTTCCCTGGGGGGAAGGAATGTCAGAGGGACAATAAAACTTAACACTTGGTTGAAGCAGCTGGGTAATGAACCTTGCCACGAGCTGAAGCAAATACTATTGACACAGCTCTCTGTGCTGTGCAGGAGAGCAATCAGTGGCTCCAGTCCCCTTTTTCCAGCCTTGCCTTAAGATTTGAGGTGGTAGTATAGCCCTGGAAGAGCAGGTCTATTTATATATAACCTGTGTTGGAAGGCAGGGATACAGGGAGCGTGAGAGGCACGTGTGTCCTACACCCATTCTCATCCCTTGGAGTGTGGACATGCCTGAATTCCACCCCTTTTCCTTCCACAGCATCTCCAGAGCAGACCAGCTGGCACAACAAAGCCCCTGGAACACCAGGATTAATCACAGAGACAACACAGAAATAAGTACAAATGTGTTTCACCTCACTGCAATATAAAGGTACAGCTTTTCATGGGGAGGGAAGGGGAAGATCTGCTGCTCTAATGCATCACTTCTTCAGAGTTTGCTTCACAAAAAAAAAAAATAAAAAGACTAAAATTCTCCTTTGCTGCTAAAACATTTTGTTGGTGCCCCCCCCTTAGCTGCAGGAAAAGGTTTCAATTCCTGAGCTGTGTCCCTGTCAAATTTGATATCTCTGTGGTCAAGGTTTGTTATAAATTGAATATTCTCAGCCCTGATTTCTAGGAGTCAAGAATTGCTTTATTGGCATCAGGAGAAGGAGGATGAAGGAGTGTGATCATGTCAACCCTGCTCACTGATCATTCCTTGGGTGATTTTGATTTTTGTTTTTCAACACACAGCACCCGCAGTCATGGCATTTTAAAAGCAGTGGAAAGGGGATAAGGAAAAACAGGTTTCTCACAGAAATGAGCCTGAAGAGGCTATGATGTCGTCCTATCCTTATAATATCAGAGAAAATAAAAAATCCTCATTGTTGTATTTAATACATTTTTGTAGTCATGGTTTATGAGTCAATGGTATGAATTAGGTTTTCTGGGACCTGGTTTCTAAACAACTCAGTAGTTCTTTGTGCTCAGTAGAACTGCAATCTTTTGTTCAGAGGGGGAAAAACACAAGTTCCACTCCCAGATTATTGGAAAAAAGAACCCTGTCTCTTGTTTATTGATTTATTTAGAAAGCACACACAGCGATGCACGGGGAGGGGGGGAGAGATGCAAACCAGGTGAGCGTACAAATCCATCCCAAAAGAAAGAGTGAGCCACTTCCCAGAGGATTAGTAGTACATCAGTCCAGGAGAGCATTCCAACTGCTGTACCTCTAGGTTAAAAAAAAAAAAAGAAACCACAGAGAATTCCTGAAGAACAACGTGAAAAGTCTCTTTTTCAGAAATCCCACCACCTCTAGGCAGCAATGTTTGTGTTTTGCTTTGTCTTGTTTCCATTCTGTTTTGGTTTTGTTTTGTCTGGTTGTTTTTGTTTGGCTCCCGCTGTCCCCCGGTGCTCAGGCGATGGTTTCCTTCCTCAGGGTCCTCCTCTGGTGACACGTGAGGATGCTCGTGAAGGAGGATTTCCCCTTCGTCCTCGACCTCTTCTTCAGCTTCTTCTGGTGCTTGAGGGAAATTCCGAGCTCCTCCATGATGGCATTGAAAGAAAGACACTGGTGGGAGATGGAAATGGCATTAAAACCCTGCCCAGCACAGGCCAAGCCCCTGGCTGAGGGAAGCAGAGACCTGAGCTGGGCTCAGGGGGCTTCTCTGCTGAGACCCAGCTTTGAACAAGCCCCCCAGGGTGCAACAGGTGACTCTACACATCATTTTTAACTTCCCAACTTGGCCTCCACTAAGTTTAGCTGATTATGAATGTTTCTGGAATTCTACACATTTGCCATATCATAAAACTTACCCTTTTTCATTTCCTCCTGACCTTAAAAGAAAAGAGATCTTGTTTTAAATGCCATGAACCTCAGTCACAAAAAAACAAAAGCCAAAAAACAAAACAAAAAACCCCAACCAAACAAAAACATAACAATGACAAAAACCAACCAAACAAAAAGTTTATACAGGAGAAAACAAAGAATACAGGTTTTGAAGATTTTTTTTTTTGTGGTTTAGTTATTTTCCCCTCATGAAATGTTCCCCTCATGAAATTATTTCTACCATACAGCACAGCCCTCAATCCTCTTCTTTCTTAGGAAAGAATCTTTTCAAATACTGTGTGTTGGAAAAATGAGATAATTGCCACAGGAATAAGGGAGCTGAATAGTTTAGAGAGAAAGAAGAGATCTTTTCTCTTCCCACCATCACAACATTAACAAAGACATTTCAGGGTACGTGGAAACATCTTTTAAAATCTACAGCTGGAATGATTACACGTAACACAAATAAAATACAAAAGGAGGCATTAGGTGGAAGTATCTCACAATGCAAATAAAAAATTGTTCCATGCAAATATATATGAATAGATTATTTATGTATAAAATGAAGTGATGGCAGCAGTGTGAACCAAAACTTAAACCACCTTGCCTTCATCAAGCTGAATAAATCCTTCCTACCAAACCCTTCTAGAACTGACCAGCTTTAACACAGGACAAAACTACAGTTCTTGTCAAGTGGCAGTGGCAGCAGAGATTTATTTATTTCTCTGTATCAAACATAAATTCCCTTCTAAAGTGAAACCAGTGCAAGGTGAGCAATGTCCAGTTCATAATCAGGAATTATCCAACAGTGACCTCAGCTACCCAGGGCTAAAAAAGGTAAAATCAGATATATGATTTAAAAAGCAAAACCCCCAAAGATTTCCTAGTACCCATCTATTCTACAGGAATATTTTCAGATGCAAACCAGAGCCTGAGGGTAGCCTGGATCAAGGGTAAATAATTTGCTTGAGGGAGCAAAGGAATCACAGAGAAGTGAATCCCACAGGCTTGAAGTCTTGCTGAAAATTTTTATTTTCAAATTCAAACCAGTTGGAAGTGGAACCATTGGGCACTTCACAACTCAGGGAGTCAGATATTAAAAACAGGCTGTGCTCCTTCTTTTCCAGTGTAATTTCTCCCTGTAATGTGGGTAACACAGGCTGAGATCCCAGAATATTTCAAATTTATACTCCAATATGCTCTTTCTTTGAGATGCTTCATTTTTGTTCTGAGTTATGCACCAATTAAACTCTAATTAATTCATGTCAACCCCTAAATGTAATAGGAATAGGCACTGCTTTTGTTTCCAAATCACTCCCCTCTGGAAGCAGCAGGAAAAGCAGGTATCATCCTAGCAGGGACACTATTTCTACACTGCTCCAGGCTGTTTTTAGAGAGTAGCATCACTTATTTCCAAAGTAATAAACCCAAATGCTCTAAGTGGCTGACTTGGTGTGGATTATTGCTCTCTGCTGCCTTAGTTTTAATTGAGCTTTTAAAATCTAGATTACAAAGTGAATCCAGAACTCCATGGTAGATAATGAAAGGATTATATTAACCCTCTGTGGGATTGATCAGGTTTATTTTTATTTTCTTTCCCTGTTGCTCTTGCTAACCTACTGATGTTGTGTATTTAATCACAGCCATCAGTCTCTGCAAAGTGCAGTCAGGGATGATTTCTGCACATGAAATAGTACATTTTACTGCCTTGTTAATAGGCTTGGATTTTAATTTTCCAAACAGATTCCTGTTATTCAGCCTGTGCAATTATCATAATGCCTTTCAATGTCACAGCCACAAAAGAGTCCCATGAAGATCACTTTACATCTGCAGACAGATGCCTGAAACCCAGTGCTGACATTACCTGTGTCAGGGTTTTAATATCTGACTCCGTGATTTGTGAAGTGCCCAATGGTTCCACTTCCAACTGCCTTGAATTTTAAAACAAATATTATCAGAAAGACTTCAAGTTATTCTTAGGGATGGCTTTGATATTTAGGTCTTGCCTAAAAATTAGGCTTTTGCCCAGTTGTTCATCAATAGCCTGCCAGCCCTCTGAACAGCACCTTTAAAGTCATCTTTAAAGGGAGAGGTTGACATTAAAATTCAGTTTCAAAGGGTAATATGCTGTTCTTTTAGTCTCATATTCAGGCAGCCAAACTGAAAGGGTTTCTTTAAAAACCTCTTTTTTTGCCTGCTGTTCAGTGCACCTTTGAGATCTCGTCCAGCATGAGAGGACAGTGGGCACAGAGTGATCCCTTTTACAACAGAGTGATAAGTTTAACATTTTGCTTTTAGCCAGCTTAACTTTCTCATTCTGGCAGTGTCAAAATGCTGCAGGCCATGGCATGTAAGAGGAAACGTCATCCTTTAAAAGCAGAGCAGATTTTGCTCTCCTTGTGATGTGCGAATCTTTCTCTCTCCCCTTTGGTCACTCCAGCAGGCTATTAAAGTCATGGAGCTCCCAAATCCTTCCATACACAGGTCTGTGTTAAGCTTGAGGATAATTACAGATTCAGAATTTAAAAAAAAAAACACACCAAAACCGTAAAATAAAGTACAAACAAGACTGAAAAAAAAGAACCTACAGCCAGGATTTATCAATCTGCTGTTTATGCCGCTGGGCTACCACTGGGGACAAGATTTTTCAATTGCATTTTATTAATACCTTGCAAAACCCAGCAAATGATAATAAAAAAGCCACCCCAAGCCCAGTGTGTTATGCTGAAGGACTGAGAACTATGAAAATCCAAGGATGTGGGCCAGGTTTTATTGTGGAAGAACCTCTGACCAGCTCAGGGAGAGAGGGTGAAGTGCAAGTCAGGATTTTCCTTCTGCAGTGCCCTCATTGCTCTGAAGGACCCAGAGCTGGGACATTGATGTGTCTTCTGCTGAAAATAAGTGATTTATTTGTGCCTAGTGCACCATAGGAAGAATATCCATAATAGTTTCTCCTAGTGAGCAAACTGCTGTTGCAGCACATTAAGAATCCATGTGAGTACTCTGTCACTGGTGGCTAATTGCACGAGGACATCAGCAAATTAACTTTTAACCTGTCAGAGTCTATTGAGCAGAGATTGCCAAAACAGTATGATAATAATCCATGGATTAATTTAAGTCTTCCCCAGTTATAGAAACTGGTCCTCTGCTTCCTCTCTGCAAGAAAAAAAAAAATCACTAAAGCTGCTTGCTGGTCTCCCAAACCTTCTAAATGCAAATAAGACTTCCCAGTGAAGCCACAGCCATGCTTGGAAGGGAATTCCACGGGAAATTTCACACATTTCACAGGATATTCTGATTTGGAAGGGACACACAAGGATCATTAAGTCCAGCTCTTGAGTGAATGGCCCATACAAGGATCAAACCTGAAAACAGAGGTGCTTGAGCTGATGTTTGCTGCAGAGAGGGAATTTGCACACTAGACAACTCCACAAAAAATCCTATTTTGCAAGACCCTCACTGAAACAGGGCATGTTTTCCTTCTCCCCCTTCTCCTCCTGCTTTTTTCCCAAAGAGCTACAAATGTGAAGCTTCAGGGCTTTGTTCCAGGGAGATTTGAAGCCTGTAGTGTCTCTGCAGGAGTTGTCCCAGGAGTCACACACTTCCCAGGGGATGCTGTGCCTTCCTCCAGCACCTGCCTTTCCCTGGAGCCACAGCAAATCTGGAAAAACTGCCTCTACAAACCTGGATTTGTTAGAACTGTGGGCTGGCACATCAGCTCTCCCTGCCTCAGCTCTAAGGAGCAAGTGAGGCTGTTTGATAACTCTTTTTGTAGCTGGGGATGGGGCTGTGCTAGGGAAGGGAGGAGCTGCTTTGTCATTCCCACAGGGAATTCCTCACAGCCTGGCAAGTTGTCTGCAGGGACAAGTGGACACAGGGAAAGTATGGATGTTACCAACAGTGGGACTATTTCCTTGACAGATGAGAAAATGTTTACCCAAAAGGTGACAGAAATTCTCTGGGTTCTTCATTAATCTGAGAAACAATTAGAAAACTGGTCGAAGCTGCAACCCAGAAGATTTCCTGCATAGAGCAATGATGGAGATAAACACATTAGGCATTTTCCTTCTCCTCTGAGACTTGAGAGGAGCTGAATTTAATTAGTTTTAAGTCTCTTCTACTGGGAAAGCTGCAAATAAAAAGTGGTCCCTTAAATCAGATATACAGAACATCTAATTCAGGTCTTTGCTGGTAAGAAGGAGCATTTTATGAAGAACCAAAGCTTTCAAGGCCCTATTCAAACAAACTGAAAGGCCATTTTGAGCCAGACAATTTCTTGCAGCATCTGGAGTGGAGCATAAACACTCACATCCACGGATGAGCAGAGAAGAATTGGTATAGCCACAAAAAAACCTTCAGCCTGCTGGCAGCACAACGACTGCTGATCAAAAATTGCAACAGGAATGGAAAGAAAAAACAGCTCCCTCCATGCTCTGGCTTTTCCCAGGAGCCAGGTATGAGAGAAACAACTGAAGAGGAGAGTAGAGCTTTGCTGCAGCACCTCGGCAATTGGGTGTGAAGGCACCCACTCGAACAAGTTCTCTAATTGCAGAGAAGTGCAGAAATGGCCCTCAATAAAACAGGTCATTAACTTGTGTGATGAGCAGGAACTTCATTGGGCAAGGAAACATAAAGTAGGTGTGAGAGGGGGGAGATAAATTGGTGAAGCTGGTGGTAACCTGGGATACAGTCAAAGGCAGATAAAAGGTGATCAGGTTTTGAAAACACAGGTTTGTCACAGTTCATGACATTCTAGAGCTGGCATTTCTATACACTTTGTGTATCTCAGATTGTTGTCATATGTTTTCTTCGTGGCCAAACCAGATGGAGTCCATTGTCTCCTGCCCTGTCAGACCCCCAACTGGCTGAGGACTGGAGAAAATCCAACTGTTATCCTTCCAAAGCATCCAGTGGCAACCTGCTACACAAAAAATTCCAAAAGTGTTTCAATATGCAAAGCTTTACTGCTTGATATAAATTGATATCCTGATTTTTTTCCACAAAGGAGTTTTCTATGTTACAAAGCCTTACAATGAACATCATGAATTGCTCAAGCAAGACAACGGATTTATCCTGTTAATGGTATATCCGGGTGCTGCCTGAGGGTGCTCCTGTTGAACATGTTCTTAATGGTTACATGGCATAAAATTTAACTGATAGATATGATTTTGTGGTGTGATAGTTACTTGGAGGCTTTGACTAATGAATTTTAAATGGATGAATTAAAATTCATTAAATATTGACACTGGGAATAAGACATGCCAGCTAAAAATCTCCGGCTGCTTGTAACAGGGGTTCAGAAAGTTAATGGAGCCCTGCAGGTTGTTTTTGGAGGTTTATAAAGAGCTGCCTGGCCCACTTGCTGAATGCTTCAGCAGAGACCAAGCTAAATGTTTCTCCATGCTTTTAGTAATGAGGCTTTTATTGTTTCACTCGGGTTGGGGAGGAGATGAAAAGGAGGCAAAGAATTTTTCTTACCTGAAAGAGGTGAATTACCCCACGAAATGGCAAGGTGGTAATTGTACATAAGAGAATGTGATAATTCTTAAAAACTACTCCAGTGTACTGCACTCCCTCGTGGCTGTGGGGGTGACTATTTTCTGTGATATGCATTTAAACTGCCCAGATTTCAGGGACTCGGCCAATTTACGTCACACACGCTGCTCTCCTGCTGAAGCAGGAGGCACTTTGGAGCTGTGCTTGTGGGTACAACCTTGGCCATTCTGTGCCAACTGTTTGGGTTTCATGTTTTCCGTGGGACACACCTTTTTTTTCCTCTCCTGACTACACAGTGTGAATTGAGGGCTGTGTCCGAATCCCTCGCTCGTCTCGGATTAACTTGCCACAGTCTAAATCCGTAGATAAGGTGGTGCCAGAGGTGGAGTTGGACGGGTGGGTTTGCTTACACTGCAGTCCGTAAAAGAAACAAAAGGCCTTGCATGCAAGAAAAGAAAAATGGAGAAAATAAATAAACCAAAGAGGCAAAATCGAAAGCAAACATGAGAATGAGATTCCAAAGCTGTTTAAACCAAAAGAGGCTCTAGTTATGGAAACAGAAAAGTCACAGGTTGTATTCAATGCTTTGGATTAGCTCAGGGTGAACAGCACTAAGCTTCTTATTTCACCAGGTGAAATGGAAAACTATCTGACAGAAACCAGAAAGTGACACTGAAATAATTGGTTTTCAACTCTCTGTAAAATTGCTTCTGCAAAAGAAACCACATTAAAGCATCTAAAGATTTTAATTATTAAGAAACACCTTGCAGTGCAGTGCCAGAAATGTGTATGTACACACATATATGGAACCCTGAATACTGTGATGTTCACCCAACATATTGCTCAGTAAAGGAACACTCCCTGCTGGTTTAAAGCTGTAGGTCTGCTTTAGTCATGACTTTGGGAACCCATTGCCTTTCACAGACTCCTGAAAAGTTTCCAGGATATTCTGCACCATATTAGCATTTATATCAAACATCTTAATTAGCTGCAATTGTTCTTTAAAATGTATTTGAATAGAAGATCTCCTGAGACATGAATGAAACAAAGATATAAATATATTCTTTATGCATTTTGTGCTGAAACAGGTTAAAGTATTACTCAGAAAGCTGCAATATGTGCAAATATGTCCTTTATCTCTGACTTGTTCCAAAACAGGGACACTTTGATTTATATGTCCTGAGATGGCTCCACATGAGCTGTGTCTGTTCCTGGACATTGTTTTCAGTGAGGGCTTGCTCAGGCAGATGTGGGGATGCTCCTGCATGGCCAGGAGCTGCCCTCTCCTGCAGGATACTGAGAGGACCAAGCCCACTGACAGGACATTAGGTGTCAGGGACCCAAAACAGCACCACTGGGGAAATGAAGATGCCTGGTAGGAACCAGCTCCCTTCCCTTCAGCAGGTGTGAGCTTTGGTTTGCCCATTCTCTTCCTGGCAGCAAGGACCTGCAGCTGATGTATCCTATCCAAAATCAGGTGTTGTTGTCTCCAGGCCCTCAGCCCTGGCTGCTGGGTCACTCAGGTGTCAATCCCTCCCATGTGTCACCCTGACTGCTGTACATGGTTCAAAATGCACCTCCCAGAGTGAGTTCAAAACGTTCTCCTCCTCCTCCCACCCATCCCTGCTGCCTTTGTTAAGGGCATTTTTCTCAACAGTCGTTTCTAGGGCTTATCAGCCTTGCAGGATCACACCTTGGACTAGGAGGATGAATGGCCCATGGAAAAGCTCCTTTGGCATCTCAAAGTGCAAAATGAGCTTAAAAAACTCCCTTGGAAGGAGAGGCCTCCTGTCTTAGAAGTCTAAGTGAGGAGATATGAACCTCTTGGTGATTCAGGGGCCACCCTGGTCATCAGGGGCACCCACCAACCCTTCGGTGTGGCATGAGGCTTGTCCCTGTGGCAAATCCTGCTGAAGGGAAGAGGATCAGGGCATCACAGGAGAGCCACCTCAGGGTCTAGGACATGGCCAGGACAAACAGCCCCAGGGCAGGCTGCCAGAGGAAGAGAGTTGGCAGCTTCAGGAACAGACTCCAAGTCCCTGCTCGAGCCTTGCTTTGTTTGCAGTGTTTGTGGGCCAGTAAATGGGTGTTTACACTCAATTTTAATGATTGATTCTTTCTCACAAACTGCTGGAATGCTCAAGGATTGATTTATACACAGCATTTCCTTTGTTTTCCCTCTGCCCTTTCAAATTGCTCATTACACTTCAGTGGAGCTATAACCAGAATTTCTTTGGCTCCATAATCTTCTTTTACAGTGGCATTCATCACCTTTCAGGAGTTCTCCTGAATGCTTTGAAGTGCATCCTTCAGCACAGCTTGTAAACCCCTGATTCTGAAAAAAATTGCTCTGTAGAGCAAGAGGAAAATCACACTTGGGGATTTGGACATTCATTCCCGTGTTACTCAAAGGGATGACGTTAATGCCACATTAAAATAAAGAAACACACAAACCCAAAACAAAAAACCAAACAACAACCCCCCGAAACAAACAAACAAAAACCAAAACCCAAATGAAACAAACAAACCCCCCAAAACAAACAGAACAAAAAAAAACCACAAAGCAAACAAAAAACCACAAAAAAACAAATAACCACAGACCCAAACTCAAATAAACAAACCAAGCCAAAACAAAAAACCCCAAACACAAAACAAAAAACAAACACAAAAAAAAAAAAACCAAAAAAAAAACCACCCAAAACCAAAAACACAAACAAAAAACCACACAAAAATCCAAAAACCAAAATCCCAGGTGTGTTTTCTTCCATTCCAACCTTATCTCTGCTTGAAGTCTTAAAGATCAAGCAGAAACTCTTTGAGAAATTAATTGCCCTTGTTGTGCACTGCCCTACTAAGCAGCACTAATTGGACTGTGAGTGAAGCACTTCCCTGTTCCTATTAATAAATTATTTGTTATTAGAGCCAGAAACACCTGCTGAGAATTCAGCAACACACAACCTACACTCCAGCAAAGAGAACTACAGCACAGTTACCCCCCCATTCCCAACCCTCATCCTGCTGGGAGCACAGGAATGCTGGAAGGGGTTGACTCACCTGCTCAATGTCGCTGTTTTTCCTGGATTTGTATATAAACTCCCCAATGGCTACAAACACTGACAGAACCAGCCCTGCAGCCAGCACGATGAAGATGCCCCCAATATTCTCCACCCCGAGGGCACTGGCTTCTTTGCTGTCCTCCTCGGGGCACCCATTGCCTCTCCACCACTTCTCCTTCATCATGTGCAGCTTTCCCTCCTCCTGGAGCTGCAGGATGGCAATGGTGATCTTGTCTCTGTAAGGAGATCCTGCAAGGGGAGGGCAAGGCCTGTCAGTGCCACCATCTGCAGCCAAAGTGCTGCCTCATCACAAGGTTGATTATTGCTTGTTTTCTCTATGGCACAGGTGGGAAGTTGGTGTCCACCCTGGGGACTTAAAACCAGAAGGCTCCACTGGTGCAGTTATTTGAGAATTCATTATCATTTCTAAGGTCTCCTCCTGAGGTTTATTTAAGCCTTGGCAGTGGGTTTTCTTGCTCAGTAATTCCTCCATATCATATTTGAATATTGCTTTAGGCATCCTTGGAGAATTTCCTCTTTGTATCTCCTCTCTTGACTTCAACATCTGTTTATTTTTCCTACTGCATGTAAATGAGTGGCTGCTGAGAAAAGTCCACAGTCACACAGAGACTTTCTCCTCTTGTTTATATCTGGATCAACCCACAACTCCACTTCAGCTACTTATAAGAACATGGGGTTGCCCAGTCCTTTTTTGCTGTGACTTGCAACAATAGTGGCACTGCAAGCTCAAAATAGCAACTATTTCATGCTTTGCAGGCCAGCAACAGCTTTGGAAATGATGTGTGTGCAGGTCCTGCAGCACTAATGGGCCTGTACAGTAACTGGGGGGGTCACACTGAGTGTGCTCTGGCTCTCTCCATCCTCCCAAATCTCTGCAGTCTGTGCCTGGGAGAGAGACTTTTCTTTATGGGACCAGAGTTTTATGACAGCAAGCAGGACAGGTTTACAAGAATGGTTCTATGAGTCTATGAAAGGCTCTTTGGCTCCAAAGGCCCCCAAATCCTGCCATGGTGGACTTCCTACAACTAGAAGCATTTAGTGTCTGGGCTGAAATACAGTGGTGAAAGCCCTTTGTCCACGTAGCTGACTCCTGTCCATCCTTTCCTCTCCTTTAGCACATCAATGAGACCATGCAGGACAAGGGGGAATGGTTTCAAACTGACAGGTTGGTTTAGGTTGGATATTAGGAAAAAATCACTCCCTGGGAGGGTGGGGAGGCCCTGGCACAGGTTGCCCAGAGAAGCTGTGGCTGCCCCATCCCTGGAAGTGTCCAAGGCCAGCTTGGAGCAACCTGGGATTGTAGAAGGTATCCCTGCCCATGGCAGGGAATGGAACTGAGTGACCTGTAAGGTTCCTTCCAGCCCAGCCCATTCTCTGATTCTGTGATTCCAAGCTTTTCTTAAGCTGCCATTTCACCAAAAAAGTCACATTTTGCTGCAAATTAAAGCTGTTGCAACTCTCAACATGATCAAGGTAAACAAACTTTTAAGGCAGATCATGTGCCAGAATTCCAGAGAACTTGTGGTCCACATAGACACAGACTTCTTAGAAAAATCTCACTAAGGCACCACTGTTGTGTCTTTATACATCAAAAGAGCCTTGGAAATTCAGCCTCACAGCTTCAGGTTTCTTTGTTACATTGCTGTGCAGGACATTATTAAAAACAATTGTACCATGAACCCAAGTGCCCCTCCCTGCTTTCCATTTCCTTTAGCCCCCAGCCCTGTCTGAGGAGAATCAGCAGGACAAACACTGCAGTTCTTCATTTGTTGTGCCAACACTCAGCTGTTTTTCAGTGCATCCTCCTGCCAGCACCAGGCCATGCTGTGACCACAGATGCCAAGAGACGCCTGTCAGACTATCCAAAATCCATCTGGGAAGCCAGCACTCAGCAGCCACTGCTTGAGGTAGCCAGCTTTGAAAGGAAAATATGCCTGCTGTAAGAAGAGATGATTTGTATGCTCGTTATTAAAGACCCCAAAATAACACAGCAGAAAACAAACCAGAAACACCTTCACAACTGGCTTTACACAGAGAAGTGAATTATTGCCAGTGAAAACAGAAGAGAGAGAAGAATTGTTTCTACCTTAGGAGGTATTTGTGGCCCTGATAGACTGTGGGACTCATATATTTTCCCCTGTCTGAAGGGACAGAGCTGTTGGGTAAAGTGGAGCAGGCAGAGTCACAACACAGGATTTGCTGGGATGTTCATCCTTTCTCTGATGTTTGTGTTGCCATCACCATTGTCACAATTTACCCTGAGGGTAACAGGTACATCCATATTTCTTTGTGCTTTTAAAGTTTGTCAGGTGTGCCTGGAGTGCTGGGTTGGTGGTGTTTTATTGGTGAGGTAAAAAAACAAACACAAATCCATCTCAACACCTCTTTGAGTATTCAGCACATAATTTCTGGCCCCTGAGCTATTAACAAACTACCTCTTAAGCCAAGAACTGCATTTATCTCCTTTCTTAACACTCTCCCAAGTAACTGGTAATAGCTTTAGTGTTGGAATTACCTGCATCAGCACTCTCAGTGATACTGGATTTGGAGAACCTTCAAAAATTATCCTTTCCTGTGTCTTTGGGAGCCATTTAGTGTTATTCAGCTCATTCACTGGAAATTTTAGAGTGTAAGTCATATTTTGCTGCGAGAAACCCTGGTCCTGAGGTTGTATATTCTCCTGAAGGAATAACTTCAGGAGACCAGTTAAGACTTGCTGAAACTTTGAGGCCAAGGGTCACAGACAAGCCTTTTTTGTCTCTTTTATTTTCCATACAGCCTCTACAATCAATACTCTGGAATGCTATGAGAAAAATAACAGAGCCTTTGGGGTCCACCTGCATAGTGGAAGGTTTATCTTGTTCATGAAATCAATCCTTTATAAGATGCTGGATGGTACTGAATTATTTCACAGGGCTTGGGGGTATTTATTCCCCTGAATTTTGCTAGGCTTCTTTAAGAAAAAATAAAGGTGCATTTATCATACAAGAAACATCTTATAAATATATTTCACAGCTGTTATTTCCAATGGATGCACTCTCTCTGAGGATTACCATCTGTTCCAATTATTCCTTCATTGTTCTTGCTTTAAAGCGTGGCAGCTTTATAACTGCAGTGAAACTCTTGCCATGCATTTGTCTTTCTTCAGGATTTTAGCTTTTGTATCATTTTCCTCGGGGTGTGAAGGCTGTTCTCACAAAGCCAGTGGAAAAAATACACTTTAAATGTTGTCTGTGTGATGATCTGTCTGAGCTACTCAGCAGCAGAAAGAATGACAGTTCGAAGTGCAGGGGTGTTTCTCCCTTATTTATATCAGCCCTACCAAGCAGTGGATGAACCAGGCCCACCACCTGGTCTAGTGGAAGGTGTCCCTGCCCATGGCAGAGGGTGGAGTGAGATGATCTTTACGGTCCCTTCCAACCCAAGCCATTCCATAATTCTACCTGCACCCCAAAGAGAGATGCATGAAAGGAGATGGATTTCTGATTCATTTTATGACCCCAAAGCAACACATAAGAAGAGTGAGAATCAGCTGCAAGGTTCTGCATCAATCTCTCTGAAGTCTTTCCAGTAGACCTTTTCTAGCATATCCTTTTTGAGATATGCTAGCAGAGCCCTTTTTGAGATCTGATTTTAGAGAATTAAAATTTGTGTCAGTTTTTTGTGCTGTGTGCTTGGGAATAATCACAGAATCACAGAATCAGTTGGGTTGGAAAGGACCTCCAATCATCAAGTCCAACCCTTGATCCACTACCACTGTGGTTCCCAGCCCATGGCACTGATGTCTCATCTTAAAAAACTCCAGGGACAGAGAATCCACCACTTCCCTGGGCAGCCCATTCCAATGCCTGATTACCCTCTCTGTAAAGAATTTCTTCCTAATATCCAACATAAACCTCCCCTGGCAGAGCTTAAGACCTTGCCCTCTTGTCTTATTGATAGTTGCCTGGGAGAAGAGACCAAGCCCCACCTGGCTCCCCCCTCCTGTCAGCACCGGGGAGCCAGAATTTTTACTGTTCCATGGAATCATAGAATCACAGGATGGTTTGCGTTGGAAGGGACCTTAAAGATCATCCAATTCCACTGTCCTGCCACAGGCAGGGACACCTTCCACTAGCTCAGGTTGCTCCAGCCTGGCCTTGGACACTCCCAGGGATGGGGCAGCCACAGCTTCTCTGGGCAAACTTTGCCAGGGCCTCCCCACCCTCCCAGGGAAGGATTTCCTCCCAATATCCCATCTCACCCCGGCTTTGCCAGTGTGAAGCCATTCCCCCTTGTCCTGTTTCTAGGAGCCCAGGACTGACTCAGATGGCCACCTCAGCTTCTGGGTGAGCTCCACCACAGCTGGGCCCCAAAGCACCTTACCAATGGGGGTTCCCACGCCGTAGCCTTTGGAGTCGATGAGCCCCCCGATCTGGGTGAGGTTGCAGTTCCTCTGGGTCACATACTCGATGCTGGTGGACTCCATGAGCAGGGCATAGTCTGTGGTGAGCACCCTCTGGATCCCCTCGTCGTTGTTCTTCACCAGGGCCGTCTGCTGCCGGCTGCTCATGAATGCCCACATCTTCTCGTACGTGGAGATTTTGGATTTCTGAGCGGGGAAAGGAGGGCAGAGAGTCACACCAGCACCCAAATTGCACTTCTCAAATACTCCTTGACCTGGATCACAGGAAAGGTCCTGTATCATAGATAGGTCCTTTCACTCCATCTCAGTTTCTCCAGCCCTCGAGTCGCAGCTTCATGGCTTTTGGGTACCCCTGGGCGTGGGGGTGTCCCCAGGGCAGGTGTCTGGCCAGCCCAGGTCAGGGCTTCAGAGTTCCCAAAAAAAGGGGCAGAGTTACCTCTAGAATGTTATGGCAAAGGTGCTTTTTCCTTAAATGTACTGTAACACAGGTGGAGTGCAGGGATGGAGTAACTTTGCCCAGAAATCCCTGCTCCTGCCTTCCCCTAATTCCCAGGTCTCTCCCTGTGTCTCCCTGTGTGTGTGCTTAGCTCAGGAGGTATATGCAGTATTTTACAGCCTGAGGGAGGCAACGCTGTACCCTCGCAGAGCACAGAGTCTTCCTTTGGCATAAAGAAGTACCTGTCACATTTATTGTACAGAGACCCACTCCAGGATTTTTTATTTTAAATTTTGTACAGCACAAAGAGCTCCTAATCTTGTGAGGATCTGGAGGGGCTTCTGCAAAAAAAATAAAAGCATCTTTTATTTGTTTGTTTGTACTGTGTGTGTTTACAAGTGTGAGATATTGTATTTTTCATGCATCTTTCACTGTGTCACCTTCACTCTGCCAGGGACTCCATCCCCAATTTCTGTACAAAATTAGTGTACTTTCCCTTGTGTTTGTGTACACTTGTATTTCAGGCACAAGTAAGCCAGCATGTGCAGTGTATAAATATTTAATCACCTCATCTGAAATGTTTCTTTTAAAGGCCTATGCATTCTTTTAAGCCTACACATATTTCAGCCTGAGGGATTAATGGTGCAAAAAGAAAATCAGTGTAAAGCTGAAAACAGCTCTAGGAATTTGCTTGAACTTCTCATATTGAACCTCAGAAGTTATTTCCTCTAAAACTACATGTAAGCAACAGGTTTTGAGGTTTTGTCTCTGATGCTGGGTTTGACTTCAGAATATCAATGGCAGTGACTGTCTTTGGGCATGGAAGAGCTCTCGAGTCAAGGGATTTTCCCAGAGTCTTTCAGAAGATGGCACAGCTGGTCCCTGCTGCCTTATACTCCTGAGGAGAGTCTGGTACTCGCCTTACAAAGCTCCCAGGAATATCTCCATGTGGGTTTCCATCTTAATGGAGATGTCAGCTCATCCTTTCAAGAACTGTCTATAAAGGAAACCACTGGAGTTTGTGCCTTTCTTTGAGCACAGGAACGTTTCTATTCAGCCACACGAGAGCCATTACAAGGGCAGATCACCCTGGGCAGCTCCAGCAGGGACAGACTACACAAAATCCCAGAATTCCAGAATAGCTGGGGTTGGAAGGGACCTCTGGAGATCACCCAGTCCAACCCCCCTGCCAAGGCAGGGTCACCTGGAGCAGGGGACACAGGAACTCATCCAGGTGGGTTTGGAATGTCTCCAGACAGGGAGACTCCACACCCTCCCCTGGCAGCTGTTCCTGTGCTCTGCCACCCTCCATGGAAAGAAGTTCTTCCTCATGGTGAGGGGGCACTTGCTGTGTTTCAGTTTATGGCCATTGCTCCTCGTCCTGTCACTGGCACCACTGAAGAGCCTGGCACCATCCTCTGACAGCCCTTGGAGATATTTGTGTGGGCTGATGAGATCCCCTCTCAGTCTTCTCTTCACCAGACTAACCACAGTCTCACACAGTCTCTCCTCATCAGAGAGATGCTCCAGACCCCTCATCATCTTTGTGGCCTCTGCTGGACCCTCACATCTATCACGGGATTGACACATTCTGGATGAGAGTTATACCTTTTTGTCTCATCAGGGCTTCTGGTTAAAGCAGGGCAGGGGCTCAGGCTGGAGCAGCTCATGTTATTTTGCCCCAGATGCTGCTTCCCCACAGTGTCTCATCCCCTTCAAAGGCACTGCATGTTTGACTGTCTACAAACACCGTCCTTAGATGCTCCAGGGAGAAGCCTGACACCAGTTCATCCCGTGCTTAACTTCCCTGCTGAGACTGCTGATGGAGCTGCTAATTAATTCTGACTGTCACAGGATTTTTAGGCATGTATTCTATATTTATAGCTTGCTGGCTTTTACATTGACATTTTATGAGATTATCCATTTTGCAGGTAATTAATACTAATAATTTAAAAAAAAAAAAAGAACACAGTTATCTACAAAGCAATTAGCCACAGAAAACTGTCTTTTACTTACTGATGAGTTCATGTGTTTATGCAGCCCTTGTATTAAGAGTCTGTGTAATATTGACCATGGAGCACTTAAAAAAGGGACAAATAAAGTTGCATTTGGATTGCTGGCAGTATTATCAGTGTGCAAATGTGACTTTCAGAAGGTGAAGCAGAATTTTCCAGCCAAGTGGCTGGAAGAAAATGAGATCCCACCCTGAAGCAACCTGGAGGAGAATATCCCCAGGCTCCCTTCAGATCCCCCCATCACAGGCAGGTGGGTTTGGCCCTCACAGCAGTACAGCTGTGACTGTTTTTCCACGTGCCTTGGGGGAAAAACCTCCCAGCTTTCGTACTGCTGGATTTGGGTAAATGATGTATTTACCTACTCTGCTAATCCTGCCAAATGCTGTGATTCCTCCTCACTGTTTATCCTGGAGCGCCGGGAGTCTCTGACCGGCCAGGCCTGGCTGGTGCCATCTTACCTTGAAGAAGGTCATTGTGGATCCATCTCTAACAGCCCCATACTCTATCTTGGTTTGCTTTGCCAAATCATCTGCTGAATCGATGGGGGACTCCATCCTCTCCACGGTCAGAAAGGCAGCCAGGTTGGCAGTATAGGATGAGATTATGATTAAGGTGAAAAACCACCATATTCCTCCAACTATTCTGGTAGAAAGAGCTTTGGGCATCAGCTCTGATCCTGTTACGATACCACCAAAACAAGCATATTAAAATGATGCTGAGAGATGCCCTTCCTGAGATGCCACAGACGGTTTTTAGGCACAGAATGCTTTTATGAGCTGTAGGATGATAAAATGATTTAAACAATAATCTCACAGATGCACAGCTAACATTTATAATGGGAACACACTGTGAAGGGGATGTATGCCATGATACATGACAAATGGAATTATCCTTGGGTCTAAGCCCCTTTACATCCCTGAGCTAACCATCATTGTAATATTAACCTCTTCTGCCCCCAGCAGGCTATCCTAGTATTTTTGGTTGTTTCCTGAATCCTTTTTTGCCTGTACACTGTAATCAATTTTTAAACCAGAGATCTTAACAGAATCTTACAAGCTGCCTGACAGAAATATCTTACAGGAGAAACCTGCCCTCTGCATCCTATTGACGTATCTGAGCAGAGACAGGGAGATCAATGCAGTCCCAGTGAACTCATCAGCTGTGTGAACCTCAGCTCCAGCCCCAGAAAACCTCTTTTTATAAATGTGAGCTTCACATTTGAAAGTTCAGGGGGTGAATGGACACATCCTTTGGATCTACAGGGCAAAGTTTTGGATGGTGTCCTCAACACTCATTGTTGCTGAAAAGGGTTTAGCAGATCTGCCTGCAGGTCACACCTTATGTTTTGCTTCTGTTCAAATGTTAAATCCTCAAGCAGTGTCTCCGATTCTCCAAGTTTTCGAAGTAAAAAGCTGCCTTGGCTCTGAAGTGCATTGTTTAAACTGTCATTGCCATAAAACCCCACAGAGCAGCACGTGTGCACCAAAATGGTTTCTAAACAGCTCAGATCACCTGTATTTAAGGCACACAAGTATTTCTAAGCATTCTGATACAAATTTTGTGCTCTTTTTTTTTTAGGTGCATCCCCACCTTATATGGGTTACCAAAATCTGGTTCAGCAAAGCTCCTAGGCAGCCACCTGAGTACTTTTGACTTCAAAGTTAAGCCTTTGCATAATTATTTTCCTGATGAAGGATGGACTTAAGAAAACACCTGAGTGCCTGTGAAGGGAGATCTCAGCACAGTAAAGCTTTTGATGTGACAAACATATTTTTATTCCTGGAAAAACCTGTTGATATATTATCTCTCCCCAGCTATTTCACAAGTTCTGCAAGAAATTTCAACATGTTGCAGAGAATATTTTTAGATTTTGCAAGAACTTCAAAAGTGACTTTTGGGGCAGAGACTGAAAAGGTAAAAACTTCCCAAACAACTAGCAAACACATCTAACTTAGCTTTGTAAACACATAGACAGGTCCTTAAAGTCAAAGCTAAGCATAGCCCAAGGGGTGACAGGACTGTCAAACTGTGAGAGCAGTCTAAAAGCAAAAACTCTCACTTTAAATTTTCGAGGCCAAATGTACTTGTTCCCAGAGCTGTAGCTCTGTCTGGGTTTATATTTGTGGTCTGCCGTACTTTCTAGCTTTTCAGAATCGATTTTTTTAAAAATACAACGAAATATTTTCTCTCACTTTTTCTTTTGGTGTTATTGCTTTTAAGCTTAGACAATGACACAAATAGAATTTCTGCTCTTGGACCCCGATGCAATACCTGACTCTGACATCCCAGGAATGCACAACAGCAGGGACCTTGCGGACCCCCAAACCAGCAGCCCTGAAATCTGTCAGTGCTGCACAAGAGGAGGTGAAGAAGCCCTGAGTGCTGCCCTTGTGGGGTGAGACACCAAACCTCCCGTGGTCTCCTACAGCAAAATATGCTTTGTGGAAAGCAGCAGAGTACATTTTTAAGCTTTGAACCCACAGCCTGCTAATTATGCAGTGAGTGACTGTTTGGGGAGGAGCAGAGCCCACCGTGGGCAGGGACACCTCCCACTAGCTCAGCTTGCTCCAAGCCCCGTCCAACCTGGCCTTGGACCCTCCCAGGGATGGGGCAGCCACAGTTTTTCTGATGTGTGGCCTCACCACCCTCCCAGCCAGGAATTCCTTCCCAATATCCCATCTAACCCTGCCCTCTGGCAGTGGGAAGCCACTCCTTCTTGTCTTGTCACTGCCGGCTCTTGTAAAAAGTCCCTCTCCGTCTTTCCCATAGTGTCCCTTCAGGTCCTGGAAGGCCACGATTATGTCACCCTGGAGCCTTCTCTTCTCCAGGTGAACCCCCCAGCTCTCCCAGCCTGGCTCCAGAGCAGAGGGGCTCCAGCCCTGGCAGCATCTCTGGGGCCTCCTCTGGACTCTCTCCAGCAGCTCCAGGTCCTTGTGCTGTTGTTCCCAGGGCTGGAGCAGCCCTGCAGGGGGGTCTCACCTGAAGAGGCAGAGGGGCAGAATCTCCCCCTCTCCTGCTTCCGACGCTGTGGGATCAGCCCAGGATACGATCCATGCTCACCCCCTTCACCCTACACACTCTCCTGAACCAGATGCTCCTGGTCTGACCCGCTCCCTGGCTGAACTGGGGCTCTGAGGGAAAGCTTTCCTTTCTGAAAGTGCTAATTTCTCTGAATGAATTGGATGAAATGTGCCCTGTTTGGATGCTTTCAGAATATGAATAACACATCCAAGATTTCCAGGGGAAAACAGGGGAAGCAGCATCTAAATAAAAATGTTGCCAGCAAGACTCGGGGGCAGAGACAATACTTGCTGAAGTCTCTCTAGTGCCTTTTTATGGCAGACATGACAGCCAATCCTGATCCAGACTTTGCTCACGCTCTGTAGAAAAGAGAAAGTCTGATCATCACATTTTAAAATTTAAAAAAAACAAGTGGCTTCCAATCAAGCACAACAAGCAGCTGCTGCCAACAGGAAAGAGCCCAACGCTGGACGCAGAGTTTCCCAACCATTCCCATCATGTCCAAACTCTTCACATTGACAATGATGCACAGACAGTCACACGCACCACAAGTTTGTACATGGAAACATTTGTGTTGCCTTACAAATGTTTGGGTTTTTTCTTTTTCTTTCTTTCCTTTTCTTTCTTTCCTTGTTTTGTTTTGGTTTTAGTCTCCTTAAAAGACAAGCAGAGTCTGGTTGGGGCTGACTGTCATGTACCCAAGGTAGTGGTAACGAGCAGACACTGCATCCCACAGTTTGCTGTGGATGATGGTAAACTCCAAAAAAGGCAGTACAGGGAAACACAAAATCCTGGGGCACTTTCACACACAGGGCAACCACAGTTAGATACACACACCTGCCTGATACTGTAAAACCTCAGCCTGTGTTTTACTGATAAATTGGAAGGAAAACAAACAGGAAAAGCAATGCAGAAATGCTCTTCTTTCATCCAACCTCCTTCAAAGTAATTTCTGTGGGGAAGCTCTGTGTCCTCTAAATATATTAGTGCACCACTAAAAGCAGGTGCATCCTAGGTTCAATACCAACTTTATTCTCTACCATAGCTAGGAAAAAATCCTCCTCATGTTTTTCGTGGTTTTTTTTTTTTTTCGCTGCTATTCATGTCTGTTAAAGAGGAAAGAATAAACTGTACCTGTATGAATGCTTTAATTTTAATTTTACTTTAATGCTTAGGAATTAAATACCAAGGTACTGCTGGGCTTTTCTCTGGATTCCTTTTTGGTTGTTGTTGTGAGGTGGTTGGGGTTCTTTTGGGTTTTTTTGTTCAGCTTTGATTCAACTTGAAATGTTTGTCAGAAAATATTTTCATTCTTTTCAGTGGAGCCCAGTTTTGGTGAATAGTGACTTATTTGGAAACCTTAGAACATAAACAAGTGTGTTTAGTACATATGTCTGACTTCCCACATGGAGTAAACTTCACTGCCCTTCCTTGTCAACTGAGTAAAATGTCAGCTCTTTCCAAAATCATCAGCAACAGAGACTTATGACTGGGGTAAGGCTCCTAGAGTTGGATACCTTTACAGAAGGATAGGGCTCATACCTGCAGAAAAGCCATAAAAAAAGGGTTTGGTTTTGGTTTTGAACAATGAGTTTGACAAGTGCCAGCAAACTTAACAACCCTTCTGAAGAAAGAGCATCTTTCCTTGTTGGGCAGATAGAACAGTTTTTTTAGGGTAGCTAAGGCTGGTTACTGTTGGGATGGAGCCCAACATTCTCCTATTGCCAAACCTCTTATACCAATAAACTCAAACATGAAGCACTTCATAGCCCTCTTGCAAATATTTTCCATTTCAGCTCCAGAAACTCCCGTCTGGCCCTGTCTGCTTCCCTTTCTCTCAGACGCTTCCCCTCCTTCCTCCTGCTCTGGGTTCCACGGCTTCCTCTCCTCTGCCTGCTCCCGGTTGCAGTGGCACATCCTTTTCTTCCCTTCTTCTGTCCTTAGTCTCTCTGAGATCAGGTTTTACAGTATAAGTTGCATTTACAGAGGGTGGAGTTTACCAGCACAGAAGCCCTTGAGCAGACTGTGGGACGTGTGCGATAACGAAGTGTAACCGGTGTACCTTGCTGCATGAGAGCTCCAACTCCAAACCAGAAACTATTTAGTAAAGTAAAATTGTTTTCCACCACATCTGAGTCTGGGTTGCACGGGTGGGGGTTATACCACTCGTATGGTGTAAACCTGTGGCAGTCAACAGAAACAGTCTGTAAACAGCGAGTACACACAGCGAGCCTGCTGAACACCGCGCGGGGAGGGGAGGGGAGGGGGGAGAGGGCACAAGGAGGAGGAAACCTCAGCTGAAAGGGTGTCCTCGGGACATCTCGCAGCTGCCTCATGCCTGGATCTAGGACAGGGCTACTCCTGGATCTAGGACAGGGCTATTCCCATGTAGAACCCTCAAGGGAGAGGCTGCAGCCCTGCTTGCTCCGCTGACAGGCATCTGCAGGGCCCGGGGGACAACTGGAAGCCACGTAGCTGCTCCTTGGGAGAGCATGTAGGAGTTGGGAAGGAGTAGCAGCCCTCTAAAGGCAGCCAGAGTGAGCTGTCTGTGGTTGAGATGCATCCAGCAGACATCCTCTCCCTGAACAAAAAGCTACCCACAACTGGAAGGCATTCGGGGCAACTGCAGGGCCCGAAAGCCACAGGGACACGTGTCTGTCACTGCTGAGAGAGAATTCTGCCTTTAGTGGGAGAACTTGTGGTCTAACTACACACTGTGCCCCTCCTGCTCTGCACAGCACCTGGCAGGACCATGTGAAGAGCCACTTCTCCCCAAGGCACCTTTGCCTGCTGTTGTTTCCCACTGCTGCGTGGCTTCCTGCATATTCCTCATAAAGTTTAGGAATACTCTTTGACAATGTCATGCCAATGCATTCTAATTACTGCTCCAACAATATAAATAAGCACTGAGTTTGCTCAGCTGAAGTGATGAATTCTGGTAAAAACAAACCCACTAACTGGAGCAGAGTGTGGAGTGCCATCAGCTGCACAATATCACTGCCACCACAATGAGAGTCTCAAAAATCATGACAAAACATGCAGTTTTCAGGTTCAAGACACAACAGGTCTGCACACACCCCTTAAAAGAAAAGCAGTTACCAAGTTATGTGTTTCAGATTTATGCCAGAACAATGGAAGCAGGTGTTGTGTAGTAACCAAATTGTTCCCAGCTCTGTTCATGCACACCTGGGGAAACACATCCTTAGCAAGAGCCCCACAATTAGGATCAGTAGGTTGCTGACAGCCATAGGAGTGAAGAGGTCCCCTCCACAGCATCCCAGAGTGCTCACAGAGACTTCTTACTGTAAGAACTGTAAGAAGTTCTCTGTCTGATCTGCCCAGGAATCCCAAGACTGGGATCTTGCAGAGTTTCAGACAACCACCACATTCAGTAGGTTGGATACAAACATCTCCATCGTGGAAAGAGTAAAACAGCCATTGCTGGGAAGTGGCAATAAAATTCTGGCAGCAAAACTCTTTCTGCCAGACTGGAAAGATTTTTACAGCTCTGGGTATATATTTTAATGTGTCAGTAGGGTATAGATCTCCTTTCCACCTCTAAACAAAAGCTGATTTTCTGCTAGTGTTCCTATTGCTGTGCTGGGCTATAAGAAGAGGCTGGTTCCCAATTCAGCTCTATTTCACTGCTCAGATCTTCTCTTTCCCTGGCCTTTTTCCCATGTTTTTCTCCCTCTTCAGCAATAGCTGTGCTGAGGTTTCTGATAAAGATGAGATGCTCAAGGTCACCTAAGCACCTTTTTAGCACAGGCTCTGTGTGACATTATTCACCTCAGCTACTTGGCTCTCCCTTCATTGACGTAGCAGCACAGCTGACATGGCATTAGCAGGAAATTTTGGCAGAAAACACCTGGTTCATTCACTGTCAGTGTACTTGGAACAGAGCTTTGTCAGTCTGCAACCCTTCACAGTGATAAAAACTTCAGTGTTTGAGTTTAAAAATTAATGTTACTATTACAGGGCTACCCAAGGCTCAAAGACAAATGAGAAATTATTCAGCTGCTGAGAAGTCAAAAGAAATAACAGGAAGATTATCCCAGTCTATGGAAATTATTCCCTGGTATTTGTCTTCCATGAACTAATGTAAAAATACAGTTAACTGTTTGATTTACTGTGGCAGTGCTAAAAAGCGGATGGTTCCTGAGGTTCTTAAAACCAATCTAACCAATATTTGCTGAAAGACTTTGCAAATCTTACAGAAATCTTGATGCATTTGGAGATATGAGCAGGTCTAGATGTGGGCAGCAAGAAGGGCTTAGCTTAAAATTTGTAAATCTAAATTAACATGACACGTGAACACAATTTTTTGTACTTCTTCAACTTCTTCAGCAGTTGCATTTTAACAGAGCACTGCTTTTAGGTATCAGCTCAGTGAGAGCACTTGTGACAGAAAAAACCTAAGCATTCAGAAAATGATATTTTTTGCTGAACTGGGGCATTCTTTTTCTCTTTTCCTAAAAGAGGTGGGTTATAAAAATGAAATCTATTGATCTGTTCCCGTTGGTTCCGCTTGATCTGTTTCTGTTGTTGCAAGGTCTGGGTTTGTGCTGTGTGTTGTGAACATGTGTGTGGTGCCTGTACCTCTAGTGACATGTGAGCCTTTAGCTAATTTTAGCCATTAATTGGCCATTAATTTTAGCCATTTAATTTAGCCATGTTTGATGAATAGGCAGAGGCCTTAGAGGTTCTTGTGTTGTGAAACACTGCAGCAGGAGCCCCACCAGGAGAGGAGCTGCAGGATGAGCTCACCACTCCTTAGTTATCTGTTAATCAGAACCCCTATAAATCCTCCAGCTGCAGGAAAAGCAAATAAACACAAAGACTGACTTCAATCGGTGATCACAACCCACCAGGAGACACAGGTCTGTAGGGAAATTGGGCTTCACTGGTTATGCTGCTCCTGGAATTACTGTTTTTTAACAGAACACAGCTGGAAAAGGGCAAACCTATGGATTTACCAAAAGGCTGTATTTTGGGGCAATATTTAACAGCCAAGAAACAAAAGCAAATAGGCAATGATTTTTTTACCATGGTTCATTTCCTTTCACATGTCTGTGAGCAGACCAAGCACCCTGATACCTATTTAGTCTTCCAAAGTTGATGCCCTTTTTTTAAAAAATAGAAGCACTGAGGGTAACCTGGGTTTTGTTTTCCCTTCCACTGTGCTGAGCAATTGTGGGATATTTCCAGTCTTGGCACACAACTGCAGAAAAGTCAATCTGTCAGAGTCGAGCAGATTTAATATTAGTCATGAATGAGATCATGATTTGAGTACAGTAGGAGTTATTATTTATGGCACAGTGAGCCACTAAGAGCTTGTGGGAAGTCATAACTAATTGTACACAGCTCCACAGCTGCAAGGGATGGATCAGCTCCTCTTTTACCTGGGGCCAACACTGATAACTTAACCCATGGCCCCTCCTCCTTTAATTCACAGAATCATTCAGGTTGGAAAAGACCTCTAAGATAATCAAGTCCAACCTTGGACTGATCACCACCAGGTCAACTGGACTGTAATTCCCTTCTCCTTCTTCACACTCTCAGTGATTTAAAGGAAAAAAAGCAAATCCCACAAATGTCTCTGCTTTGGTATCAGTTTAAAAACATGGAAATGAGCAAAGCATTCACACAGGTTTGGCCCCCTGGGACCAGGGTTGTTCAGTGGGCCATGGGGAAATGTGTATTTGAGGCCAGTCTCCCCCAGCAGAACTGCTTGTGTGAGCTAAGGCTTTGCAGGGCTCTGTCTCTTGATTAAAAGAAAGCACTGAATTGGAGGATGAGCAGAAAGAGCTTAATTTGACCTGGTTCACACAGAAGTGAAAGTCAGACCCAATGTGCTGAATTACTAGAATTAATGGTTCAGATGACAGCTGGTTTATGACCTTTGAATCTGGGATATGTACGTGTACATTGGAATATATACATGGTTGTTGACTTCTTAAAGTTGAGCGCCGTCATCTGCAATAAAAACTGCAGCATTTCTGTTACTTTCATAGAATCACAGAATAGTTTGGGTTGGAAGGAGCCTTAAAGCTCACCCAGTTCCACCCCCTGCCATGGGCAGGGGCACCTTCCACTAGCCCAGGTTGCTCCAAGCCCCGTCCAACCTGGGCCTTGGACACTTCCAGGGATGGGGCAGCCACAGCTTCTCTGGGCAACCTGTGCCAGGGCCTCACCACCCTCACAGCCAAGAATTCCTTCCCAATATCCCAACTAACCCTGCCCTCTGGCAGTTTGAAGTCATTCCCCTTTGTCCTGTCACTCCAGGCTCTTGTAAATAATCTCTCTCCATCATTTTTGCAGGCTCCCTTTAGGTACTGGAAGGCCACAATTAGGTCACCCTGGAGCCTTCTCTTCTCCAGACTGAACATTCCCAGTTGTCTCAGCCTTTCTCCACAGGAAAAGTGCTCCATCCCTATTTTGCTGTGACCTGAATGTGTAATGGGCTTCCAATAATACATTACTTTTCTTCTTATATTTCATATGAAAAAAATGAAGGATAGGATGAGCTAAAAAAAAACAGCTGGGAATGAAATTCCAAGGCCACTATCTGAATAACTATGCCAGTTCAGAGTTTGGGTTTTTTCAGGAGTACAAAAAATAGTGTTCCTGAAATAGCAAAACCTCTGACAAGTTTCTAAGTTCATTTTCTTTCATGCTTGGTTCGCTCCTGTTCAAAGCCCTCAAGCAACTGCCTTTCCAGAATGTGGTCCATGGTCTCTGAGGCCAAGGGAAGTGTCTTGTACCCACTTTGTGAAACCACATCAGCTGTCTGGAGTTTCTAAGAGAAAGTTCAGTGACAAAGAGTTCTCTGTTGGCCCACTGGACATGTGACTGTGTCCACTAGTCCAGAAACTTTGTGAAGAGCCTTGGAAAGAGATACAAGCTTTGGGTTTATTTGGAAAAGTGGTATGTGCTTATTTCCTGCTGGTTTTGAACAGGGACGTCACCAGGACCCTGCCACTGGCAGGAATAGTGAACCCCAGGCAGAGCCTTGGGAGTGTTTCACCTTGAGATTGTCCCCTCAGGCTCCCAACCACTTTATCTTGCATTTCCAAGGGGGGAGGATTAGCTGAACTAATTAAAATCCTTCAGCATAAATATGTTCACATTCTCTTTTTTCCCCTTTTCACTATGTGCACTGTGAGTGGAAGGGAGAAGTGCCTACATGCAAGTCATATAAAATGCTTTTCAACATAGAGGTGGGGTGTGCAACAAAAATCCCATATTTCTCTTCCTTCAGCCCTTAAGGAAAGCAAAATCTTATCATATTGCAATGCATAAAAGTGATAGCAGTGTTGATGTGAAAATACCAAGGGACATTGCAGAACATTATGTTTTAGGACTGGATAAAACACTTCGGATAGTTTTATACCCTCTGGACTCCACAGAGCCCAACACCTACAGGAGGAGAGCTGGTTAATGTGGATGCATCCAAAACTATGTCTTGGACTTACCTTGCAATGACAAAGAGGACACAGCTGACCCCGAGGCAGGCTAGGAGGACATACATCCAAATATCAGGAGAAAGAGGGTTTAAAAAGGAGAAAACACCAGGGTTTGTGCCATTGGGCTTCCGGTACAAGATGCTGATTCCCAGCGTCATGAAGGGCTTGGAAAAATCAATTACTTTCTCTCTTACATAGGTAATGGTGAGAGGAGCAACAGCCAGATCAGCTTTCTGAAAACACAGATGGGAAAACACTCATTCTCTTTCATGTTCAGCAATGAAACAATTCCCTCCATTTCTTCCCCGAGTATTAAAAACTAAACCAAATTTGATTAAAAATCCGAAGCACGCGAGAAAATTTAACATTTCTGGGGTATTCTGGGGGCATGATAACTCTGTTTCCTCTTTCTGCAAGGCAGAAGGACATTTGTGACTTCCATGTGTGCAGACCAGAGGCTGCACAGGGCATGGGTAAGGTGGAATTCCAGCCTCCACTGGTGGATTTTGCAGCCAAGGGATGGGTAGGATGTGCCAGCTCAGCACCTGCTGCTGCTGGACATTCCCCCCACACCTGCAAACTGCTGGTTCAGATGTTCCTTCTCTGAAAAGTGGCCATAAAGACTCTATTATAATATAATATAATATAATATAATATAACATAATATAATATATATATATAATATAATATAATATAATATATATATAATATAATATAATATAATATAATAATAAAATTAGTGGCAATAAAGTGGCTCTAAAAAATGAAAACTAAAGCAAAGACCTCAATTGGGCTGGCTATATATAAAATACCACAGGTGAAAGTAGAATAAAAAGAGAAGGGTTCAGTCTTACATGATCTATGAGCTCTTTGACCATCCCATTCCACTCTCCTTTGTCATTCTGGGCTCCATATTTGCCATCAGAAACTAGTTTGACTTCATAGATGAAGCCTAAAATATTTGAGAGCTCCTTCAGTAAGTCCAGGCAATAACCCTCAAATCTGTCATTTCCATACAAGGGCTTGTCCGACTTCTTGTACATAACATAGGGATCTTCCTATAGAAAAAGACAGCAGACATGTAGGAGGAGAAATGAGGTTTGTATATCAGTTTCTCTACATCATATTGATATTTTCTAAATGGATTGCAAGCAGATGGAAACCAGTAATTTACTTCATCCATTAAAAACTGTTTTAGGTATGTTAACAAATTCACTGAATGAATTAGTGATAGTCACGAGGGCCCTAATTTTCAGTGGAACTGACCATTCATAGCTCCCAGAAGCTTTAATTACAGCTTAGCAGCTCCAAAATCCCACCCAAGATCTGGACCCTACATTGTCACACTCCAAGGGACAGGAAGGGATACAGGAGGAGAGGGAAGCCTAAATAACAGAAAAAGAACCATAAGGGGAACATAACATTTCACATTCTGTGAGAAATAAATCTTTACTGATAAAAAACTTCCAATGTAGCAAATATCTGTGAGTGGAACAGGTATTCACACAAGGGAATGGAGAATGGCATAGGTAGGGTGCAAAGTACCTTGTTGCTTTCCCCTTTAAAGGATTTTGGGTAGAAGAAGATCTGGGCAAGCAGGTTTCTGCAGTTTAATGTGGCAAAAGGCCTCTGGCAATAGAAAAGTAGTGTAGAAGGGAGCCTTTGAGCTCTTTCCCTCCTCCTGAGGAATTAGGCAGAGTAATTGAAAGCAGTGGCATTGCTGGGCAGGCAGAAAGCTCAGGGCAGAAAGACCCAGCTGCATATTTTCCATTCATCACAGTAAGGGCATAACTCAATCTGTCTGCCCAATGTTTGCTGCTCTCTTTCAGTCCTATTTGTCTCATTTTCAGTAAAAAGAGAAGGATGTATAAGAACTGACTATAAAGCTGAGTATTTCTGTGCGTCAACTCTTCTGGGAAGAAAAGTACACAGGGTTTGTCTGTGAAATATTGAAGCAATTTTGGAGGCAGAGGTTCCTGAGAGTCTTTCATTGGCAGTGGGGTATTTTTGAATCAATCTTGCGGACAGATTTTATGTCGATTCTGAGTCTGAATCAAAACATTTGCCTGAAAACAGACTGGTTTTACCCAGCAGTGTTTAGTGTGGAGGAGAACAAGGCTGGTGTGCGGGGTGGAGGTGGTGAAGGGGCTGATGGAGAGCCCTGCCAGCCTTACCAAAATCGTGGTGACGATGAGGGTCCGGTTTGCCAAGGAATCCGTGATGTTGGTGGATCTGTCCTTGTTGCTGTCAGTCATGTTAAGGCCACTGTATGAGTTCCAAACCCCAATCTGCACAGAGAGAAGTGGGTGAGAGGCCCCAGAGTGTCCCCAAACACTCCCCTCAGTGGCTCTGGGCACCACAGAGAGAGATAAAATGCTGGAGAAGGGGGACAGGTCTGAGTGAGGCAGCAACACCAAATTCAGAAAACACAGGGAATGGACTGCAAAATGCCACTGCATAAGCCCCTAGAGTATAAGGCCCATCAACACAGTGCTGTGTCACCATTTTGCTGCAAAAGTGGGACATGTAGACTTAGTTTCCTGATAAAAAAATGTCAAATGTCTATTTTTATGTTGTGGGGGTTTTTTGTTTTTTTTTTTTTTTTTAGATTTTGTAAATGATAGAGTTGAGACATATGGCAAGACCTCTCTCTTCTGATACAACAGACTAAAAGCTTGAGTAAATACTTTGAAGCAGATTGATGGATGTACTTGGCCTTTTGCTTCTGCTGTGCCTTCAGCAGGTTTAGCAAAGATTATTCTGTCATTCCTTGACTACTGTATATGACAGAGGCAATACCATTTCACACACTGAGCAGGATTTGTTCAGCAAATAAAAGTGGCCAAAGGCAAATTTCTTTCTAGCCCCAGAGACAGTGAAGAATTCCAGTATTTAATGCCCAATCCAAAGCTTCAAGGGAAATGTCTTTGTGATTTCAGCACATTTGGATGTACACCTTGTGGGGGCAGAAAATAGAACTATGTTGATTTGTTGAGATAAATATTTACTTGTATGGAGTCTGAAAGCATCTGCAGTATTTTTGCCTTTGGATTTACATACACAGCGTGGCTGAGGGCTGATGTGAGAGAACTCCAGGCAAGGAGCTGGCTCAGGCAGTTTGTGCCTGCTGAGTGTGGATTTGGGGTAATAACTCACCATTTCAAACAAACTTTGGGTTTGCGTCCCTGGGTGCCTTTCACAAACCTTTTTTCCCAAATTCTGCTTTGTGAGGACAGCCATGCCACTTAAAAAAAGGTTTATATCAAGCATTTGTCAGTCATTCCCTTTGTTTCCAAAACTAGATCAGGTTGGGAAACTGATCTGGAAAGTACACAGGAAATAAAACGTTGCATATTCTGATGGCCTGTGCCAGGAATACAGTAAATAACCAGTGTTATCCTTGGATTTGCACCAGGGTGCAGGAGCCGTTCTGCCCGTTGTTGCTGGCTTGAGAGGCTTTTGTTGGCTGGCAGCAGGGAGGAGGAGAACAACCATGAGGAACACTGAGCAACACAGTCACAGTGCATCCAAAATACACCAGGAGACCACTCCACATCCGGAGAAAGGAAGGACACCGCAAGTCAGCCTTGGTTAGAGGGATGGGGGAGGTCGGAGGGGCGCTGGAAGAACGAGGTCAAGGTTGTACATCACTGTGGGGAATCCAGGGGATTTATTGCAGTTTAGTGACAAGTTGGAGAGGTGTCATATGCCCTTCTCAGCAAGCCTGTGCTCTGAACCAACTGTAATTTGGTTTAAATCAATTCAGCATAACACAAAATGCCTACAGTCAGAAGGGAGATTGGTTCTGCATGTCAGGTAGGATGATCTATTCACCAGTAGCGAGGGAAAGAGGGGCCTTTGTGCCTTAGCCTGATCCACTGGAGATTGAAACAGGGTTATTAAGGATGTATGTGCTTTATAAGAACACAAAAAGAGCTCTGTAGGATGGTCTCCTCTGGGGTATTAAAATCCCTCACAAAAACAACACAAAACCAAACCCTTTTTTTACCCATGTGTGAGGGAGGGGAGGGGAATAATGAGATCTGTGGGAACTCTGTACAAAATACAATTCTAAGCATTACAAAAGATTCCTGTCCCACAACTGCAGAACATTTTAAACTTGGTGGATGTAGTTTTTATCTTCGCCTTAGAGAACAGCAAACCCAGGTTGTAACTCCAGCAGGGAGCCATGTGTGGAGCTGGTCTCTGACTCCCACTTTAAGCACCTCATGCTAAAAGAGGGATGGGGTAATTTCCATCTTTTATAAACAAGCCTAGTTCCAATTTCCATATGTTAGTGAATGACAGCACCCACTTAATCATCTGTATTATTTTCTGTAAGGAGCTAATAACACACTCAAACATTATTTGAGGCAATAATGCTCAAACATTGCCAGCCCTGAGCATTTTGTGTGAGGCAAAACACCCCCAGCCCTGCACATTAAAACAGTCCTTCCAGCTGATGCCAAAACACATCCAAAATAGTCTAAATTTACCCCTCATGGTGAATCTTAGGTGAATCAGGAAGGACAGCAGCTAAGGACTGATTTTACTGCAGCCTCTACTCAAAGAAGGGAAAAGCAGAGCCCTCAATAAATGAAATAATAATTAACACCCCTCAGTTTTGGTGAAAAAGATGAACTCTGCCAAGATTTTTTTTACTCTTTGGAATCACAGTGTTTTAAGATAAAATAAGTTCATCCTATCAGAAAAATTCCCGCTTTCAGACTGTTGTCTCTAAACTGCAATATGAGAATCACTACCAAAACCCAAAGGCTGAGTCTGCAGACGCAGCCCAAAGGTTTCTTGCATCACCTGTCTGTGTACAAACCTTCTTCCACACTTTATATAAGTGCTTAGAACCCTCTCCAGCAGCCTTGGTACAGAGAGAAATAAACAGAGTGCTTCATTAAAAATGAAAAGAGAGCCCGTCTGGAGAGCTGTGTGGGAGCAATTACAGTTAAAGTCTTAATTAACCCATCAGGAATTATCACTCAGAATTAAGCCAGTGTACACAGAGCTCTGTCTGCAGCTCCAGGAGCTGCTGGTGTCACCTGTGTGAGGGGTTTTTGGACACCAACAGCAGTGGAGGGAGCCCTGTGGAGCCCATTGAGAGCCCACGTCTGCAGGGGAAGGGCAAAAGAACTGATCTAACCTCAAAAACCTGGAGAACCTTCAACATCTCAACTCTTGCTGAGGTTGTTACTCGAGTACCTCCTTTCCTCTCTGCCCTGTGTCACATTTATCTCTATATATCCATATACGTTTCTCTGTCTCTATGTATGAATTGAACACCCCGAGTTGCAGCAGCAAGAACCGAAGATAACTTGCGCTTAAAATTATTATTATCTCCATCAGATAAGTGCTGCCAGTCCCAAATTCCTATCCCACACCTCAGAATGCATTGCAAAATAGCAAACCAATCTTAGTAGCTCTGTTTTAACTTTAACTCAAATAATCTTGAGAATAGTGGGGTTTTTACCCCAAGCACAGGAGATTCAAGCTGGCCTTGTCAAATCAGCTTTTTGTCATGTTTTTTTTTTTTTTACAAGACATGTGTTTACCTTTTCTGTTCCTTCCTCCTTGAGGCTGATAATGTCCAGATCAAAATCCTTCCTTAAGCCATCACTTTTGTTGAAGGTTATTCTCCCAGTCAGGCCATCCCACCGTGCCTGTGGGAACACAAAAACGCTCTGCCCTGTAACAATCAGCAGGAACTACTCTGAAGCCACAACATGTATTGAATGTTAAATTAAGCACAGCATTCAATCACTTCCAAATATCTTTTTAAGCATATGTGGCTTTGTTGCTTTGCTAAAAAAAAACCACTTTCTTCAACTCCAATATGTTTTGTATTTTACAAGTTTGCCACAGGTTAAATATATAGATTTACATATGTCTAGTACTGTATATAAAAAAAGACAGACTGAATAAAGAGAAAGAGAGCATAAAATATGTATTATTTGTGCCCAAAGACAGAGGGCTTTTGCACTGCATAAGAATTCATTAAGAAATAAAAAGAGGAGTCTGCTCTGTCCAAGCTGTGGGTCTGAACCTTGGAATGTGACAACATGAACCCACCAGCCTCACTTGAGTGATCCTCTTTGCCCCAGCTTGGAATGTTTTCAGTTCTCCAGGAAAAATGGGCAGCAGCTGGTAATCGGTGCTGAGCAGGAGCACCCTGAAGGTCCTTCCTGAAGGAGGGTATTTGCCCATCCCAAACCACCAAAGCTTTCTCAACACTTCAATCTTGTGTGACAGAATCTGCCTCTGCTACTCAGCGCCCAGAAATCCAGATTTTTCCAGGAAGAGATGAGCTTTTGTCATCCTTGCTTGGTCTCTTGGGCATCTTGAGGTCCAATGTCTCCCATCAGTGATGGACTTTCACTGTCCTGGACTTTGCTGGATTGTTTCACTAATCCCTACCCATTTTGCATTCCCCAAGGAAGAAGACACACATTCCCAACTAAGCAAACAAGGTGCATCATTCCTAACAGGAGCACTGCCACTGCCTGTGCTCTCAGGTATTGATGGCATGACAAGGATGGCTTTGAAACCCAGCTTCCAGGAAAAGTCCACCCAGTCACAGAGACCTAATAAAAGCTTCGTAGTGTGAGGTACACGTGAGTCCTGCATTCTTGTTTGAAGTACAGCGCACGAGTTGCATATGATCCATTTTGGTCCAGGCAGCATTTTGTAAATCAGTGAATTAATTAATTGTTTGAAACACTGGCAGCAGGAGGTGGACTCTGTCCATCACTCTGTACAGCCAGGATAATTCCCTATGCTGGGGAATGCTTCTGCAGGGCAGCAGGATCAACAAGAAGAATTAACTTTCTCCACCTGTTATAATTTTCTGTGTCTTGTAATCTTCCCACCCAGCTCGTTTTCCTTTAGAGAGCCACCTGTCTCTCATCCAGCCCCCACTTTGTCCCCAGAGCTAGGGCTTATCTATAAAAGAAAGTGTTTGATGGGTTTCCAACTGCAGACAATTTCGATAATCTATTTTTGGGGGCTCCCACATTAGATTAAGTTTCTCAAAGATACAAGGAAAGCTGACAATAAATGATGGTGTTGTTCCTTCACATGTGTCAGCCATATAATTTTAAATTACAGGCTTTTCTACTGCACATCGTTCTTTGCTTCATTTAATTTGTTTGAGACAGAGGACATAAGGAAAGCTGCATCAAAAATCACGAGGCTTCCAGACTGGTGTCTCCCCATCCTTTTAAATCTAAATTCCAGCCCTGAATCTGCAGAGTTTAATCTCGGATGCTGGGCTGTTATTACCACGTCTCAGATAAATCTGGTGCATCTGGAATTCTGTGGAAATACAGCAGGAGTTCAGAACATACTTAAGTAAAATAAGAATGGAAAAGCATAAATGCAACAAACTTGCTGTTTAATAATTCGGGAATACACAAAAATCTCTGCTGTAAACAGCTAAGCACTCGCAGGGTTATTCCTTATTTATTTATTACACTGAAATCATTAAGATAGCAGGAGGGGATACATACGGATGCATTTCATTCCATAATATCTCTTTTCCACTCTGTCTTTTCATTACTCTGACGTGACCCCCATCTCTTATTCACAGAGATGGAGCATTTTTTAAAATATGATCTTTAGAGATCAATCCCTCCACAGAGGGCAATTTGCTGCTGTGAAAGGCTCCCACTTATCGATTATACATCACACGCTCGGCTTCTCTGCTAACCTGATATGATCTGGGATAAAAACCCAACGTGTTATTTTGGGAAATGGCATCAGGAGCCTCCTTGAGGAAAAAAAAAAATAATAATTTCTGTGGTGAAATGCATCTCACTTTTGAAAGCAGGAATTGGTGCTCCTGCCTCCACACTAAAAAAGAAGGAAGGAAGAGGTGTTACAAGCTGCATAGGTGTATGTTTAAATTTGAAGGTACAGAGAAGAGCATATGGCCTTTGTCTCACTTCAGTCCCCTTAGACCATCAAATGACCCAAATATGATTTAAATTATAAACAGGAGCCAGGGTATGTTTGTCAGAAGAGTTAAATGTTGAAGGGGGTTTTCAGGCCCTTAATTCTGAGG
This sequence comes from Manacus vitellinus, assembly GCF_001715985.3. Lineage (NCBI taxonomy): Eukaryota > Metazoa > Chordata > Aves > Passeriformes > Pipridae > Manacus > Manacus vitellinus. The sequence continues at coordinate 8,238,493 of NW_021940498.1, read as the reverse complement.
CACATGCTTCAAATACCGTTTGAATTCTAAACTGAATTTCTGATGTTTATTTTATTGATTTTATTTCTTCTAAACAAAAACGGAGCGTTTGGGTTTGAGCGTGGTGAGTGTAATTGTATTTCTGAACTTCAAGGCCATGCTGGGGTCTGTGTGTTCACCATGTCTGGACAGACAGGTGATGTTTCCTTCCTGATCAGAAACAAAAGTCTTCCTTGAGAAACAAAGGGAGGGATGAGCTAGGAACAGTCCATGCCAGGCCTTCTGAATTGTGTGGTAAAATTTCCAAGCTTTTAATAGGAGTCCTACAGCAGCTGCCTGCTGCATGCAAAGACAGTGAAAAGCATCATTGCTCTGAAATCAGAGCCGTATCCCACCTGCCTGTCAGGGAAATCAGGGATGTGAGGCCTATTAGGGAACGTGTTCAGGCAAACAGAGAAAGAAGCAGTTGCACAATTCTCATTAATTAACAAACTGAAATGAAGCAGAACTTGCTGAACAGTCAGGAACTGTGTGACTGTGTAACCCAGTGATGAGATTTCGTGCTTTCCCACAGGATTTGCTGCAATTTTAATGTTTTTGGTGACATGGTAAATGTTACAGGATATAATGGAAGTGCAATCAGAACCTAATCATGTAATTCATCAAAAATAAACTTTACCAGGGCTGCTTCCCTGACTCCCCTGAGTGTTCCAATGATTCTGCTGCAGTGAGGAAAGTATCTCAAAGTGTCCTCCTGAATTCTTAAGTCAGGTCCCTGAGCACTGGACTGAGTACTCCTGTCTTTTCTTTATACTTGCAAAGAGAGAAGCTAACAAAAATCATGGAATGGTTTGGATTGGAAGGGGTCTTAAAGATCATCCAGTCCCACCCCCTGCCATGGGCAGGGACACCTTCCACTAGACCAGCTTGCTCAAAGCCCATCCAGCCTGGCCTTGGACACTTCCAGCTTCTCTGGGCAACCTGTGCCAGGGCCTTCCCACCCTCACAGGGAGGAATTCCTTCCCAATATCCTATCTATCCCTGCCCTCTGGCAGTTTGAAGCCATTTCCCCTTGTCCTGGCACTCCAGGCCCTTGGAAATAGCCTCTCTTCATCTTTCTTGCCTTGGCTCCCTTCAGGTCCTGGAAGGCCACAATCAGGTCACCCCAAAGCTTCTCTTCTCCAGGCTGAACAACCCCAACTCTCCCAGCCTTTCCTCCCAGCAGAGCTTCTCCATCCCTCTGATCCTCTTGGTGCCTCCTCTGGACTCTCTCCAGCAGCTCCATGTCCTTGCTGTGCTGTTCCCCAGGGCTGGAGCAGCTCTGCAGGGGGGTCTCACCTGAGGGGGCAGAGGGGCAGAATCCCCCCCTCCCCTGCTGCCCATGCTGTGGGATCAGCCCAGGAAATCTTAAAATTCCTAGAAGTTCTCAAATTCCTAAACCCCTGCAGCCTGGAGTTTCAGTAACTCCCAGTGCTTCCCGTGTAGGTGAATCACCACATCGTACATCGCCCGTGGCAACTCTAAAAACTGTTCTTGGAGAGGTTTGGGGAAGGTGCTGACAGCTCTTCAACATGTTCTGGAGCCACCACATGGCTCGTCTTTCGGTTTGCTCCTGCTGTATTTCTGGATTCAGGTGTTTGCCCTGACGTGCCACCACCACTCACCTTGTCCCTCAGCCCACAGGTCCTGCTGCACCCACACAAGTGCTAATGAATGCAGCTTTGGTAGGAATCGCACTGGCAAGGACTGGGAATGGGGGAAAAGTTAAAAGGCATGTAGGATGCTCCACGTAATTTCCTATTTTCATTTCCACACTCTTCCCCAAAGCAAAGCTTCCATTTGAAATTCATAATAAAACCTGAATTTTTGAAAGAGTGAAGGCATTTCAACTAAAATATGTATTTTTTAGGGCATCTCTGGATCAAGCCAGCTCAGTCATGGATTCTTATAGTGCAGTGCTTCATGAAGCAATTTCCTCCTTGAGAAACACTGGCTGCACTGTTTCCTGGATATTGATTACTGATTAAACAATGTGCAAAACAATTGGAATTACATAGTGAAGCAAGGACAGAGCTCCAGACTCACTTTTCTTTCAATTTCTAGAGTGGCTGTTGTTACTTTTATAAATTATCAACATCCATAATAAACACGAACTGAGCAAAAAACCTTGGAATTATTAAGATGTGTTAGGGATTTTGTCACACCCAGGGTTTAGCAGCTTCTTTTTTTGCAAGACCAGATAAAGTCTCCACCAGAATGGAGTCTGAAAATCAACGTTTCTCAGCTAGGAAAGGGTAGGAAGAACTTCATATCTGAGCACCAGAAACAAGAGCACAGCATGTGACAAGGAACAGGGAGCGGCCAGAGCGGCAAAGAAGAGAGGAAGGGCGATGCTGGCCACGAGCAGATGGTCTACACTTGCCTCTTTGATGAGGTTCATAAACCTGGGTCCAAAGCGCCAGGGTTTGTGCCGGTGGCACTGCAGGGAGCTCACGGTCAGCTGGGAGGCACGCTGGGAGGCCACCGCCACCATGTACACGGCGTCGTACATCAGAGCTGCAGCAGTCTGCAGGGAGAACAGAGAGGAATCCTTAGTGTCAGTCTGCAGGGAGAACAGAGAGGAATCCTGAGTGTCAGTCTGCAGGGAGAACAGAGAGGAACTCCTTAGTGTGCATCGTGGGGCCTGGGCCCTGACTGTCCCTGCTGACCTGGGCTGCTGTTACGAGAAAGGCCACTATGGGCTCTCCATGGAAACCTGAAACAGTTTATAATAATTTCACAGCATCTTCAGGTGAGTTTTGGGAAGGAAACCACATCAGGCAGCTGCAGGAAGAGAGAGGTCGGTGGGTGCAGCACAGAAAGGAGTGCACGGGCAGCTCTGTGGCTTGGAGAGGAGTTTTAAGAAGCCCCAGGTCACACAGCCCAGGTGTGTGAGGCCTCCATCACCATTCTTCTCATAGCACTCCTGGGATTGCTTCCTTTACCCCTTGATTTCCAGGGAAACCAATCCCACCAGGCAGGTATCTACTGTCTCTATGTGTCTACTCTCCTCAAGGATCTTGGCTTTTCTATATTAAATGGCCCCACCAAGATCTGGCTTTGGTTGCTCTCCTGTCACACCCCCCATGCTGTCCTAGGGAGAGGTGAACTGTCCTTTTGAGGTGTCTTTTTTTGGGATTAAGTTGGATTTACATATCTAAATTCTCACTGCAGATGGACACAGCCCTTAGGTACTTAAATATTACCAGATAGATTTATTTACTTTTTGCATCTGTTTCTTTTGAGAATGGATTTATTGGTTTAAAAAGCATGACCTCAAACTGAGATCACACACCCTGTCACCCTTTATCACTGGGAAGTTTTAGGAAAGTCTCCTCTTCACCTGCATTTGGCATAATGCACAGGGATGCTGAACACATGAAGTGCTTACCTTTCTTGTAAAGCTGATAAATAATTAAGCAGGGGCCTTAAAAAAAAAAAAGTACTAATTCTGCAGATGAGAAACTGGACTCATTTATAGGAACTAGAAAGCTAATAATTTTATAGTTTCTTTTCCATGCAATTACTTTGGGAAAATAATACATTTGATTCTTTGTCTGTGTCATTTACCTAAGGAAATTACAACAGCTTCAGTCTTATCAGCATTGGAGGTTTTTGCTGGCAGTCAAATGTATCTGAATCTATGGATTAATCTTAATATACTGCAGATGAGGAATTGCTCTCAATGTGCTAGTCAGGGTCTGCCCAAAATACTGCTCCCACAATTGGAGAAAATTGGGAAATCAGAAAACATTTTGAATGCTGAGTCAAGCAGGAGGAGACAATAACATCTGTTCTCACTGTCAAATGTCTTAAAACAGACAGTTGTTCCAACCACACTCAGTCAGATCCAAAATCCCTCAAAATCAATGGAAATATTCCCATCAACGTCAGCGGAATTCAGAGAGGTTTTTACCTTAGACTGGGCAGGTGTCCTTTCAGGACTGAATTTTACATGATCACTGCAATCCAGTCTGTCTATGTCCCAGGCCTGGAGACTCAGGAAGGAGATTCTTGGCCAAAGATGTCCAGTGTCCTCCCTTTGCTCTCCTCTCTGGGACCACTGATGCTTTTACTTGACAACATGGTGCATCCTCCAGTGATTTCATGTTGGCAGCACTGCCAGGCTTGGCTGCTTGAAACTTGTGCTTGTGCAACTTGCTCCTTATCCTTCCTTCCATGTAGCAACTAGGAAGTTGTACCACCTCCCTTGCCCTTTTATTTCTTGCCTCACTGTTGCTCTGTTTTAGGGTGCAACAGGTCACCTCGTTTTCCAAGGACAGTCACCTTACCCTGATGTCTGTATTGTCTGTAAGGTGAAAGGGGCTGAGAGTAAGCCCTTGTTTTTCTGACTTTTGTATCCTACTTAAACCACTGCAAAGAAGCCCAAAGATCTCATTAGAACAACTAGGCCTCTGTGTGCAGTTTGGGCATAAAGTGAGACATGAACTCAGAGCTGTTGTGGTCATGCCCTGCTGACTCCCCACAAGGGGACATCAAGGCAAGGGAGAAATCCTGAATTAACATATAATCCTGATCTCTTTGCACTGTGCAGCTTGTACAGCCTTATTGTTAAATGAAACAGAGCAGTGTTGCAGCTCTCCATCAAACTGAATAAGCAGAACCTGCTATGAATATTGAAATGATCACAGCCAGCTAGGAAGATGCTTTCCTTGGTGCTGGTGCTGCTTCAGAGCATCAAGGACACTGAGAGATTATGGAGAGGTAAAGCAGAGGATAAGAATCAGAGATACAAAGGAGAGAAGAAGAGTCTGGTGAGAACTTTGTTTTTCTGAGTGTTCCAGTTGGGTAATTTGTTGTGAATTCCCAGCAGGGGTTCCCAGGGACAGCTTTCTCCCCTGCCTTGCAGAGAGTGAGCACAATGTCACTGCCCAAACAAGCAATAATGTTTGAAAATGCTAGAGATAACAGACATAATGCATTTCTCTTCAGGATGTTAAGATATTTGAAATTTTTCCCTGCAATCATCTGCAATAAAGTCTATTTCCTATCACTTGGAAATGCCCTCAGAACAGGAGATATGTCATCTTATACTGCAAAAAAATGGCAATCCTTCACCCTGCAAAATCGAATGGAGTAATGTTGTCTACATACTTGTTCCTATTCTTCCCTTGACTTCTTGGGGGAGTACTAGGGAGGAAATCCTAATTTCCTGGCTTGATGACACCTTTTATCTCTCTTTAAATTATGTCTTAGAAGCCAGATTTCTGTAGAAATGGAAATTAAGAGAAAGGGCACTTTACCCATTTCAAAATGCTATTCCCTGCCCACATACACGATACCTTTCCCCGCAGGTTACAAACCTACTCCTGCTCTGAAAGTTCCTCTTTCCTGTTATTTTCCTCACTCCACACAGAATATAATCAGAGGAATGAAGCACCATTTTTTTCCTTTGAGAGCAATCAGATGAATGATGTCAGCTGGGCAGCACTGTGGCAGAGAACTGTCACTCAGTTCTAGAGGGGTTTGTCACAGAGGTGAGCACAACATTTGCTGAGGGGGCAAATGCACTTGTGTCGAAAGCAGCGAAAGGAATTCTGGCTTGGGGATGACGTTGCAGGGTTGGGATCAGCCCACACGTGCTGGGACAGATGCCCTGTGACACTGTGGTGGCTCACTTACTGTCATCATGCCATCGAGGAGCCCAGTCTCAGGTTTGGGGGGTGCCTGCAGCCTCTCCATCGACCATTTCTCCACGACGGACGACACGTGCGGGTTGTCGATGTTGAGGAGCCGAAAGCCCGTCATGTTCACCCCGCTGTACCTGTAGGGCTCCAGGTCTAGTGCAAAGAGGTCCTAAAAAAACCAAATTCAACCATATCTAGCATTTTTAAAGCAAGATAGCACCACTAGGCCCAGTTTGTGTTTGATTTTCAATCTAAAGCCCAAATATGTTTCTTTTTCCCCTGTGAACACCCTCAAAGTCTACTCATGACCACTTCAGTTTTAAGCCTGACTAAACCAAAGCTATGTGAAAATGGATGACAAACCACACATCTGCTTTTTGGAAGGAAAAAAATCAGCTCCCCCAAACAACACCGTATTTCAACCAACCTGCGCAGCACCATCTAATTCTGACTTATAGCTCTGACAACCCAACATGAGGAATTAGCTGGCCAATGTCAAGCTTATTTCTCAGCTCGGGGAAGGAAAATTCCAAGAGATGTCGAGAGCAATACACTTTTGCTAATTATGAATCCCATTTTTCTCCTGCCTTGGTGACTTGCTGCCAGGATGTCTGATGGATATATCAGCCATCAAAACAAACCATTTACAGGAGGAGATACCACCAGCACTGCTTAGTGCTTGTTCTGATATGTGCTCTGTACTATCTTCTACATATTGTTGTTGGTGGTTACTATTTTATGGTAGATTCCTGTATTGTTTATTGTATAAAATTTTAAGTTCCACAGTAAATCCTAAATTTTCACATTTTCCTTGGTGCTAAAATGGCCTCAAAGAAAACTACTTCGAGTTCCCAACAGCCAGAGCATCTCTTCTGACTAATAAACTGACTGTTGGATTCAAAACTTTTTTTCACTTCCACATAAAATTTTATTTGGAAAGGAAATAAAGAATAAACAGAGGATTATATAGGCTGATATAATCCAGCCCTCTAGGACTGTTCAAACAATATCAGTTCTTTGCTGTCTCTCTAGTCTACAATGCAAGTGAACCTTAAGCATAAATTGAGTTATATTTATATGTAATATGTAAGTCAAAATATAGGAAAAATGTGCTGAAATAAGTATTTATAGATTTACAGGTTTACTTTTACTTGAAAATTCCTGAGTGATTTTATATATTTGTGATTTTGTGTTTTGATAAGCAAATTAAACATTTTATTGATGACCTCAGCTCCATTGCAAAGCCATTGATTCGTTATTTCATTTCACTCTGATCCACCTGTACTGATGGTTCCTCCTTAATCCCAATACTGCAATTAATTTTCACTGTATTAAAGTGTTAACCAGCCCCACAGATATGGCCAAACAAAATTGTGGGTCCTGATATTAATAAGAAGTGTTAGAACTCGTTCTCCAGGAATTTCCTTGAATAATGGCAACAAAGAGCTCCGAGAAAAAGGGGGAATTTTTAGTTGTCTTTTCTGCAACAGGGAAAATTAACCCCCAAATCTTTAGTGTTTCTTACCAGTGTTGTAAAAAAGTAGTGGTAGTATTCTGTCATCATTCCCATGGAGAGGATCTGTTGGAAGAGATTGAAAGGTGAATGTACTTTACTCTGAAATATTCCACTGCCTTTTGAAAAGTAAGAGTTAATCTGGAACAACACATCCCAGGTCAGGAAAACTTGATTACAACAAACCCTATATTTTTCTTCAGGAGCCAAAAAATATCGTGTTGTATTTAAATTGTGTTTTTATCACCTCTGCTCAGGAAAGAGATTAAAGATTGCAAAGCTTCTAGGACAAGAAAAATTACTAGAGATAACGAGAAGCTGGTTTTTTAAAAGTGAAATTCTTTAGTCTGCAGTTCAGAAGTGTTAAAAAGGAATTTACTAGCAGACAACACAATTTGTAAGGAAAAGTGCTTAGGTGCAGGTTTTGTATTCTGGGATTTTGTGAAGAGAGGGAGGAATTATGAGCTGGGAAACTACTGAGGAATTCGTTATCATGACAGTAACACAGACAAAGGTTAACTCTTATTCAGTCTTGATCACTGTAATATCAGTAATTGCTATTAATACTATTTTAGGACATTTTTAGCAGTACCTGAATAGCTGTTTGAAAGACAGGGGAAAATAGTGTGATTTGGCTCACCAAAATTCTCTTTCATGGCAAAAGCCTCCAAAAATCAGTTGAGTGATTGTGTATGGCATTTCCTCACATTAAAAAACAAAATTAAAAAAAAAAAAAGAAAAGAAAAAGGAAGAAAGAAAGAACCCAAACTTTCTAAGCTGCAGTAGATAATAAAAACAGCTCTGTGTTCATCTCAAACAACCAATCCATTTTCAGCCACTAAAAGTCAAGCCAGAAGGCAAGTATTTTATTGAAATGCTCCACTGAATTTACACATCAAAATTGCCTTTTTTATTTCTTATTTTATTAATCTTCTTCTATTCTGTTTCTTAGAGTTATCATCTGTAGAAAGGAGCAATGTAGCAACCCTGGGGGCGGATGTTCCTGCCCTATTTACTCACAGATAACGAAATGTGGGAGCATCCACAGAAACTTCTGTGTGCTGTGCTTCCCAGCTGACCTGGCTGGACTCAGTTCCACTCCCTGGAGCCATTGGATTTCTGTGTCTGTGGGAAGGAGGTGCCAATTGGATGGGATTTTTATGATCTTTGAGCTGAAACCATATTGAAATAGCCCAATTGCTTCATACGGGGCATAGAACAGCTGCCGGGTTAAACAAACGTAGTCTGAGCCCAGGTGATCCTCTCTTAGGCCTAAATTTATTTGGTTTGCAGTTGGTCCATGGTGGTGCATTAGTATGAAGGCAAGTTCTTACTAATCAGTGTAAATGGGAGGATAAAAATGCTCAGATTTCAATTGTTGATTCCTCCCAGCTTTGATTCCACCTTGAAACAGGAGAGCTGACAAGCCATTGCACTTCTGTTACCAGAAGGTATAAACAGTCTGCCTGCATAGCAATAGCAAAACAATGGAAAAGCAGGACAATGCTACTCCACAGAGTGCCTTAAAATACAAACTGACGTTAAGCAGGCATGCATTTACTGCAATGATTGGAAAGTGTGTGGCCTGGATGTTTGGGAAGCACTGCTACTTGATCCAAGGGAGCCCAGCTGCTGCTTTCCTCTCAAATGCAAGGGTTGTAGCCTGAGAGGAGTGTTCACCTCCTGAACACATCTTTGATGAGCACTTTTTATGAGAATATTGATTGCCAAGTAATGTCCTATAAACAGAGCTGGCAGGACACACACACAGCTGGGAATAATAATGATTTCAAAAGTCGTGCTACAGGACTGTCCTTTTAAACAAAACAGAAAACCAAACCAAACCAACAAAACTTCACAAAGCCCCCACAAACAAACAAAATTCCCAAACAAATAGAAACAAACTCCCTGAAAGCTCAAGGCCACTTCATGGAAAAAGTGAGATTCACCTGCTCTAATCAAGACACAGGTTCCCAGTGGCAATTGCTGGAAGGAATTGCCAAGGACACTGCACCCAAAAGCTCCAGGAAAGATGCTCGTTGAAATTCTTCCAAATAAAGTGTTGCAGCAGCCCAGGAAAGCTTAATCAACATGTCACTTTTGTATTTTCTCTATTAACAGTGACTCAATTAAGATCTGAAGATACAGACAGCTGGAAGGGTAAGTGGCACACACACCTTAATAATGTCCTTGTCTGCTCAAGGAGTAAGAGTTGATGTTGGATCTGTCCCTGACCTGCCACTGAGCTCTGCCTTGGGCACAAGAACAGGCTTAACTGCTTGTCCTCCCCAGTATCAGCCATTAAGGATGATAATTAGTTAGCAGTTATTTAGCACTTAGACATGCCGGTGATATCTGAGTTAGATCTGTAGATTGACCTAAATAGGGTGCTTTTTATTCATGAATCAGAAAGACTTTCAACAATAATTTATGTACACTTAAGGGCAATATGGTCACTAAATAAAATTCCCAAAGAACAACTATTTAGTGCTCAGGAGATGAAAACAAGTTAAAGCAAAAGCAAGAGGGATGCTGAGAGTAATGCTGGACGTCCCCAAACATTAGTTACTCCCAAGCCTTAATTACTTGGATGCTCCTGTTAGTGTAAATAGGAGAGTTTTGAGGGCTCCTCTTCTGCTGTGTGTTTGCAACACAGCAGATCCAGGGAAAGCACTTCTGAACTCCCAGGAGTGACATAGTAAGAAAAGCCAGTTAGGAGCAAAGATGGATTTCAGGTTGGGACATCTCTGAAGCCCCTTGCAAAGCAGCTGCACGGGCACTTCCCACAGAGCAAGTGACCTCCCCACCAGAGAAAATGGGCCCAGCAGCCCAGAAGAGGGAAGGCAAGGCAGCATATGTGTATTTATAGCTGCCCACAGGAAACTGGAATGAGATTTCATTACACATTCCTATTTAAATAACTTTGCCTGTAATTTTGTAGCCAATTATGCACCTAATACAAATGTCCCATTTAAACAATAATAGCTTTTACTTACCGTGGAACTCAGATGAATCTAAACTAGTGAAATCAGCCTAAAATATTCTCCTTGTAGGACTCCTACCCATTTTACCCCGTATAAAATTTGTTCTTCAGCCAAACTCAGATATGGTTGGACAATAAATAATAACAATAAAAGATAAAGAGACTTCCATCTCTAATCACCCATTTCAGATCAGAAGTCTGGGCCTTGTCTTTTGCTTTTAGCTGTGGGTCATGAACAGCAATGTGTCAATGGTCAGATTATATATGACAGGCTGAGAGAAGCTAGATAAAAATATTCTCTCTTATGTCTGAAAATCTCTTTTGGGTGCCCTGTTCCTGGCTTGGATCATATCCCAGCTCCAACTTGATTTATTCAACGTGTAAAAAAATCCCTGCCTTATTTAGAGCTATTGTCAATCTTCCTTCAAGGGGGGATGGAACTGGAATGGTGGGGAAGGGTATTGGTGGGAACTGCATCAAATGCTTTGCTTTCTTTCACTCTGCATTTCCCTCACTCATGCTATTATTTAATTCCGTGGCCATTAAATGAATGCATTTCATTACCCAATTAATTAGTCCTACCACTCTTCTAAGATCAGCAAGACGCACCATAATGAATAAAAGCCCCTCTACCTCCTCACCTCCCAGGTGTCCCAAAGCTGAAGATTTATATTCTCACATTTATTATATTCTCACATTTATTACTGTACCAGCAAAGCACACCATGGTGACACTTAGTTTTCGTACTTCTGCAGGAACTGAATTAATTATTATTTTTTTTTCCTTGTCTGTCACATAGTGGAAGTGAACCCAGAAATCTTTACAGAATGCTCTCTGGTGTCCTAACCCTGATTAAACATACAGCACACTTCCTAGAATTTATTTTAGAGGTGTGAAGAAAGGAGTAGGTAATTTAAGGTTAGCAGGAACATAATTTCTGTTCCTGCAGTAAAGTCTATGTCAAGTCTTGGTGTGTTAGAACAGACGGAAGGTTAACCATTAAAACTTAACCTCTTCAGCTGAGTTCCTTGAACAAAAAGGCAATATCACACTAAATACAGCATGTGCAGGATATACTGGAAGATTTGTGCGTAAAACAGATTGCAATTTGCAACAGCTAGGTTTAATTTACTCAGGGACTTCTTATCTAATCTAGACAAAGCACCAAACTTCTGTCCACCAAATATTCCAGGTAAATGTCATAACCAGCAAATTTTTCCATAAGGAAGTGTTTCCATCTTCCATGTGTAAGGGACTCAGTCCTGCTGGTTTTAGGCAAGTTTGGAGGGTGCCTTATCATCTCACACTCTTTCAGATATATCTAGTTTAAGCTTGGAAAGGAGAGATATGTGGGGCACCCTCGGAGCAGAGCAGGACAGTCAGTGCTGAAGTCACACAGGGAGGTTCCTACAGAGCTTAAGCAGATCCTGAATGGCACTTTGGTAATCCCCGTTTTACCCTAAGAAACCACAGCTGCTCTCAGCTGCTGCTTCTGGCTTCTAATTCTCTGCTAGATCTCTCTCCTTGTCACATAATATTTCAGTCTTCACAAGCTTTAAAGCTCCACCAGCCAAGGTGTTCAAGGAGATGATGGGAGTGACAGACCTGGGGCAACTTCTTTCATCAGCTCTGCTGGTGTGGGATGCCTGGTTTGAAAAACCCTGAGGAACAGACCCTGACCCTTGTGAAGTAATACAGAGAGAAAATTCAAAGTGACTATTGGAAAAGGCAGCAATTAATAATCCCAGTTTCCTCTTGCTCCTTCCAGATCTGGGTGAGGAGAAGGCCAGGCCTCATTAAGATGGTCAGGGACTGTGCAGCATGTCAGAGAGAAGGGGAAATGTGTGAGTTTAGGGAATAGGTTGTTCAGCTCTGTGCAGGCTTTGTATTTTGTTTCAATTAGGTTATTGATTCTGCCTGCTCTTGTGCACAAGCTCAATGGTGTTTTAGCTGAAGCTATAAATAAGCAAAAGTTGGTCTTGTTTAAGAAAGGAAATCTGTCTTTTGAGCTGTTCTGTAAACCAAAGGCTGAAGGAGGCAAGTGGAGGAGTCACCTCCCCTGGTTCCACAACCCAGTCATGTGGCTGGGTCAGGGAGCTCCCTAGGATGACTCTTTCACCACATAATTAATTCTGTGCTAACACTTCTGCTCCCAGGAGGAGCTTTTGGCCATCCCTTGCCCTGGTGCCCCTGACCGCTCACACAAGCAGCCCCTGCTCGCGTGGGTTACAAAACATCTGCTGCTTTATTTAAATACAGAGGGAAGACAAGCAATTGTTGCTTAGGTGACTCTGATTCCTACCCCTGTTAGAAATCTTATATAATTAAACAACAATATGTATTTTTCCAATTTTTACGTATTGAATCATTTGCAAAGTCAAAAATATTCTCTACTAATATCGCCGAGTTTTCTTAACATAATTTCTCTTCCACATCTTGCTTTCATTCGGGGTAAAATTCTACAGGGGTTTGTGTGTGCAGGGAAGAGAATGTGAACCAGGGCACTTCATGTAGCCTCCAATCAGGTGGGTCCCCCATGAATTCAGAGCCCTCCACCCTGCACATTTCACAGCTGCCTTTGGCAGTGAGGAGCCTCCATCCCTGAGTTATTGCTGCCGCCACCTTTACTCAGCCACAGACCTGTCTCATAGAAAAGCCATTTTCCCTTTCTTTCTAGCCTATATTTATGTTGTTTCCTTTCCCTCAGCTCTGATCCACAGGTGCACCTCTCTTAATTCTCCTGTTTTCTCCCACACTGTCATTCCCCATCCTTCTCTGAGTTTTTAAGGCACTGCGGAGCATTATCTGTGTCTGCAGCCTGTCAGCTGTCTCCCTGATCCATATCCCACACAAACCCTTCTGCTGCTTTGCCCTGTTTAAGTGCATCTTTTAACACTCCCTCCTCTTCCTTTGACACTCAGATTTTGTTTTTTGGGTTTTTTTTCCATACTCTGTTTGGCATATTTGAAGCTTTGTGCCTCCTGCAGTGTTGCCAGACATCTGTACTTTCTTCTTGCAGGTACTTGAAAATCCATGTTGTGTTTAACTCTTCCCCCAGAAATCTCCTTTTGGAGCAGCTTGTCATGTTTTAATGCTTTTGGACAGCCCTGCAGGGAGCAAAGTGAGGGGAGAGCAGCTCCTGTCTAGCTCCTGACCTCCCCTTGCTTTTCCCTCACATTCCCGACGTCTTGCCTGCATCTGGCCCTGCTGTAGCTTGAATAAATAACTTGCACTTAGAAAATCCTAAAATTTAGTACAGGCCAGCTTCCTTACACTAGTAAATCTACCCTACAAGCTCACAGGAACTTGTGCTGCTCTGTGTTGCATCTGATTTAGGACATCATCCTGCAAGTCCATATTCTCAGGACCAAGATCCTCCAGCCTAGAGGGGAAGGTTTTAGGCTCCACAGACTAAGTTGTCTTACTAACTTTGACACAGAAAGCTACTCTGAATAGCTTAAATATTTCAGTGAAACATTCTGGGATGGAAGGAGAAAGGAACCTTTGTGGGACACAGGGATGTGAATGCAGATTTAGGCTTGCCTGCAGTGGGAAGCCTTGTGGCTGCTGCAACAGTTTCTGTCCCTGCCTTTGGCCTAACTGGGAGTGCATTCAGTTTTAGTGTATCCCAGCAAATGAAAGCTGACAACTTTTGGGATACAAGATCCCTGCTGTGCTTTGCCACCCCCTTCCCGTTACCTGCTTGAGGATTTCTGCGGCTGTTTCATGGGAGCAATCAAATATCACATAGAATTCCTTGCCCTTCTTCATCTCCTTGAGCAAAGGCCTGGCATCCTTGTTCCCAGAGGGCAGCTGGCGGATTTTGATTTTAATGTTGTACCTGGAAGGGGCTTTGATGAGCTCCTGCAGGCGAATTAGACCTGGAAAACGATAGGCAATTATACAACTCACCCTCCAGTGCCACGAGGATTGATTGCCACTGAAACAGGGTCTCTTACCAGTTCCCAACATATTTCACATTCCCTAAGGATAATTGTTAGCTCCCTATTTGCCAGCCTCCTACTAACATTATTAAAGCTTTTCATTTTCATGTTTGTACTTGGCTTCCACATCTGAATATTTTGAAAGGTATTTCTAACTGCTTGACCACAGGATGTGTTTGCATTGATGTAATACAATAAAAACATACTGTAATATGTTTAAATTTATATAGTTCATTGCAAAAAGCACATAAGGCTTCTTCCTTGGCAGCCAATTATTATTCCAACACCAACCAACAAGAATATAGAAGTAAAGAAACTTCCTTCCAACTCTCCTGCCTAATGTAAGGTCACTCAGGAAGTGTGAGACCTTATAAAGGACCAAAATATTTTGAGATCCAGCTTTACATCTGTAAACACATCTGTAAAGAACATGATTTCTTAGATTCTCTCTTCAGCTGGCACAGGTTTACCTCCCTTATTTGAAGTCAGTGGAGCTCAAGCAGTTGAAGACTTGTCCAAGTGTTTAAACACAGTGCAATTCCACCAGCTAATTCAGCACTCCTACATAATTTGTACTGCCTCCAAAACCTAAGGAAGACAGTTAAGAGCTCTTTGAGGTGTGTGATTACAGTCTCTTTCTCATTATCCATGAATGCAATTTACCCACAAAAAAACCCCGTGATCTCCCGCCGAGCAAAAGAAAAAGGCTGCCTTAAAAATATGTGTGAGGAGAGAGAGAGGGGGGGAATACAGGCAAGAAGCACTTCTTGAACAAAAATCAAACAAATTATTAAAATGAAAAAACCCTTGGCTCTCCTGCTGGGAGTGGGTATATTTGTCCTGGGTTGAATGGTCCAGTGGTATGGATAAGGCAAGACAAAACATCCCTGTTTCTTCTGGGGTTACTGAGGGTTCGCTGCGCTGAGGACTGTTGGCTTTCACTGAGTACTGGCAGAGTGCTTAGAAAAAACTAATCTTTCCTTCTGCCTGCAATGCTGGGCCTGTTCTTTGCAGGTTTTCAAGTATCAACAATCAATATAGAATATTAAGCATTATGAGCATTCAAATGTAAATTGCTGCTGGGGGATCGGAGCCTGGCCGGGAGCCAGGCTGGGGGACTATGGAACAACGTGAGCTCATTATTATGAGAATGGGGCACATGCTTCCAACATTGACTAACAAGGAGGGGAGTTGGTGAAATCTGGCTGTAAAGCTGCAGCTTGGTTGTACCAAGGGTTCAGCTGCAGTGTCTTGGCCACTATAATCAATGGCAGCTCCAAGAGGGAAAGCTGAGATTTGGGGGGAAGAGCCCAGAAATTTGCCTCTTATCCACAGCCTCAGACTGAGTACTGTTGTTTCTCTTTCCAGCAGCTAAAAGTACTTATGTGCAAGAGTGGTGAAGGGCAAAAGAAAAGGATTTGCCAACCCACCTCTACCTTCTTTTAGGGGAAAGAAATTACTGCGTGCCTTAAAATATCTACCTTGGTCACATCAGACTTGGACCTTGCACTTCCCAGCCCTTCCCACTGCCACATGAAGATAAAGCCCAGGAATGGTGTACTGAAGGAATCAAAGTGGCAGTGAAGAGAAGTGCAGTTATTTTTCTGGAGGACAAAGCAAAAGCCTGAATTAGCTGACTGCCAGATAATTAACAGCACAGGGGAACAACCTTCCTCTTCCTCCTGCTCAGCAAACCCAAACCCTTGGATATGATACCACCAAGCATTGATTTGGGACAGATTTTAAATGTGAAGTGCTCAGACTGGCTCCAGGTGGGAGTGAGGAAGGTCTGGGTAAGTGCAGTGCTTGGGGCACTCACCATTGAGAGGAAAGGTTCAGTTTAGGGCTTTGAAGCAAAATCAGTAAGGATGGAAACCTTCATTAACTTTCTTGGCCTACGGTAGTCTCTGAGATTAAAAAATAGGCTAATATGTTTTTCCTTCTTGTAGTGTAACAATGAGAAATAAAAAGAGCTTAAGTGGCATCACTCTAACCCAAAATCCAAAGACTATTTATATTGATCAAAGCTGACCTGTTTACTTTCCTAACTCTGAGTTAATAAGATGATTGATGACTAATTTACTTTGTAAATACATCTGCAAATGAAGTCTCTTTAATATCAGTCATTTTTGTAACTGAACACGTACACAGCACTTAGTGTTTTGGAATGCTAATTTGGTAATGGGGTGGGCTGAAAAAG
This sequence comes from Manacus vitellinus, assembly GCF_001715985.3. Classification (NCBI taxonomy): domain Eukaryota; kingdom Metazoa; phylum Chordata; class Aves; order Passeriformes; family Pipridae; genus Manacus; species Manacus vitellinus. The sequence continues at coordinate 8,222,187 of NW_021940498.1, read as the reverse complement.
GCCTGTCCTTGTTCCTGTTTTGACTGGGATATTTATGTAGGAGCTACTGCAGAATGTCCAGCAGAGGCCACGAAGATGATGAGGGGTCTGGAGCACCTTACTTATGAGGAGAGACTCCAGGAGCTGGGCCTGCTTAGTCTGGTGAAGAGAAGGCTGAGAGGGGATCTCATCAGCCCACACAAATATCTCCAGGGGCTGTCAGAGGATGGTGCCAGGCTCTTCAGTGGTGCCAGTGACAGGACAAGGAGCAATGGCCATAAACTGAAACACAAGTTCCTCCTCACCATGAGGAAGAACTTCTTTCCATGGAGGGTGGCAGAGCACAGGAACAGCTGCCAGGGGAGGGTGTGGAGTCTCCCTGTCTGGAGACATTCCAAACCCACCTGGATGAGTTCCTGTGTTACCTGCTCCAGGTGACCCTGCCTTGGCAGGGGGGTTGGACTGGGTGATCTCCAGAGGTCCCTTCCAACCCCAGCTATTCTGGAATTCCGGGATCGTGTGATCAGCTTGAAGCTGTGTTATCAGTTCCACAAATAGGAAGCAAAATGGGATTGAATATTCAGAATGCAGGGGCTGCCTCCTGCTGACGCCTTAAAGTCTGGTGGAGTGAACAACTTTCCAAAATCCACAGCAGCAGCAAGACAGCTGCACCTCACAGGTTTTTCCTCTGTATTCTGACAAACTGAACTATCACAGGCACTCTCTCCCACAGAATTCCATGTATGTACTTAAATAGAAGCCCACGACCTGCAGCGCACCAACCTGTGCTGTCTTCATACACCACTGTCACTATCTTCCAGTTGTAGTAGAGCACGAGGTCCAAGACTGCCCTGCTGATGGCTGTGTAGTCCGGGTAGAGGTTGATGTAAAACGCGTCCTTGTTGTCCACCGTGGGGTGCTTCCATCGGGTCTGGATGTGCGGGACCTCCAGGGCGTTGCAGATGGACTGCACGGCGCTGACGGAGGAGCTGTGGGAGGGCCCGAACAGGGCCGCCACCCCCAGAGCCAGCTGGTCACACGCTGAGGGCAGAGCAGGGGCACAGGAGGGCTTGGTTGGCAAGAACAAGGAACTTGTGTGATGCTTACTGAGATCTTTTATCCTCCACCCATCCCCACCATTTCACAGTGAGAGCGGGTCACTGTGTGGCTCCCAGACCCACCGAGAATGGTTCCTAAAGCATTTAGAGGTTATTTAGAGGGTGAGGTTATTTAGAGGAGCGGCTGAGGGAGCTGGGGGGGCTCAACCTGGAGAAAAGGAGGCTCAGGGAGGACCTTCTGGCTCTGGAACTCCCTGACAGGAGGGGGGAACCAGGGGGAGTCGGGCTCTGCTCCCAGGGAACAAGGGACAGGAGGAGAAGAATCAGCCTCATGCTGCACCAGAGGAGGTTCAGGTTCAGGTTGGACATCAGGACTAATTCCATCATGGAAAGGGGTTTTAAACATTGGAAAGGACTGCCCAGGCAGGTGATGGAGTCCCCATCCCTGGAGGTATCCAAGGAAGGCCTGGCCGCCCAGGCAGGTGGTGGAGTGCCCATCCCTGGAGGTGTCCAAGGAAGGACTGGACGTGGCACTCAGTGCTCTGGACTGGGGGACAAGGTGGGGATCAGGCACAGGGCGGACTTGATGGGCTGGGAGGGCTTTTCCAACCAAAACGATTCTGTGGTTCTGAAAACAGCTTTACTGATTATTATTATTATTATTATTATTATTATTATTATATCCTAAAACTTACTCGCTACAAATCAAAACTCAAACAACTTCCCTGCTTATGGCCTTCAGATAGCATTTTAATTTCTGAATTTCTAATTTTGATTTCTAATTCGCCTTTCTCAGAATGGCCATATCCTGGAGAAACCAGGATCTTCCAGGCTACAGGCTTGCCAGAGGAACATCACATGAATTAAGTTTCATGGCAGCATGTCAGGAAATATGTTCAGGGAGTCACAACAGACACTCTGTGGATTCCCTCTCCGACTGGCAAGTTTCTACCTCTGTGTGTTGCTTTAATTTCAGGCTACTGAAGGAACATAAACAGTAAAGGGCACCATGATTCACTGAGCTCCATAATCTGTGTGTACAAAACAGGCAGTAAAGCCTAAAGCCCTCAGTAACAACACGGGAAATAAAGAACCAACACACACTGACATTTTTATACCTCTCCAAATCAGTCAAACACTGACATCAACAAAGCTTTCTTTCTCCTTGTGCCCATATCTCAGCCCGGAGAACCCCTCCTGGAGGTAATTTTCCTTTCTCTCCGATGTTTTTTCAGGTTGTCAGACAGAAGATGAAGTACTATTAGCTATTTTTGCCCATTAGTAGCATTTACTGCAGATGTTTTTAATAAGGTTTATGGACTGGGACAAAGCCCCGCACTGAGTTGCAATGTTGTCCTTTTGTAAGGGTGCTCTCAGTGGGAAATTACTGTGATTGAGTGAAATATTAAGTACACAAACATCCACAATGAGCTGAGATTTTTTAAATTCGTATTTAGCTCTCTGATTGTAATAGAATATGACAGAAAATCAATTATTTTCTGTTTTCAGTCTACAAACGAGTGTTTTACAGGCAGCATAAAATGCACAGGCTTTCCAGGTCTAATTCAGAAGCCTTTCTAAAGGATCACAGGTTTTAATATGCAAATTGCATAAATACCATCAATAATTCATGATGAGAAGGAATCACTACTGTCTGCACGAGTTTCTTGCATGCAGATTGACAAAAATATTTCTAATGAACTCCTTACTCCATTTTAAATGGAGAAGGTACTCTGAGAACAGTCACAAGAGAAGAGATTCCTACTGATACTGATCCTATATCAGTCTGGATTAAATGGATTATAAACCCAGCACACTTCAGTTTTGATAGCATATAGTTCCAGCATATATTGGATAATTTAAAAAGAATGTTCTTAACAGAGAAACTTCTGTCTCTAAGCCACTGAGTGTTAATATTTCAGGACAGGGAGACTATTGGCCTCTGGTCTTTAAAGCGGAATAGAAATAATTTGTTAGGAATGATGGCTATCTGTGCTAATTATGGGTTGTGGCATCCCACTGTGCTTCCTGTGAGCCCAGGATCATTTTTCTGCAGAATTCCAGGTGGCAAATATATGTTTTGGAAAGAAAAATGGGTTGGACTTGCCACCTTCCATCTGGGGCTCTTAGCATGCAGACAGAATGGAGGAGGTTATTCAGAAACTAGTGTCAAGTCCAAGCCCAGCTTGATTCTGAGCTCAAATATCTTTAAAACATTAATTTTATGTTGCTGTTCATATACATGATACAATCAGAGCAGAAAAGGAGATCAGGCTGGAAAGGTGTACAGTACAAAACATGTATGCTATTGACACAGTAATTGAGATAATTACCTCTTCTTGAGGCTTCAAAACTATCAAAAAGGTTAATTCTCTGGATGTCATAGGTTAATGTGGTATTAGGCATCAGTGTTCTGTTTCTATTAATGTTGGTGACAGCAAACTTGAAAGCCAATTCTTCAATATTAACAGGTTCATTTTCCACAGTTTCGAATATCCCTCCTGTTGAAACAGAGACAAATGAGAAGGATTATTCACCTCTGCATCGCTGTACATGAAAAGAGAGAAATAAATTATGAGCGATAATCTCTGAGTGTTTATAAAGGAAAACCAAATCACTGTTCAAAGCACTACAGCAAAAGCACATTGGATTATCAGTTTTTATCTCCAGAGGCACTGCAGGTTAACCCAATATCATGAATTTTGCTTAGACAAACATCTGGGAAAAATGAGGTGTATTTGTTATTCAGGTTTTTCAAAGAAAAACTTTTAAATCCTTGTGAAAACTTCTATCTAATGAAAGCACTGATATTCACAGGTCTTGTCCCCCCTGCTCCAACCTGCTCTATATTTGGAGATGAAGTTTGGATGTGTTGGAGATGTTTTCTGAAGTGTTGCAAATCCTGGCAGTGCAAGATCCACACTCAGAAGGGATTGAGGAGCTTGAGAGGAAATGGAGTGAAAGTTTCCCCTTGAGGTCTGTGTTGTAGCAGGGCTCTGGGTTTTTTTAACCTTAGGCAATGTCACTGGTCATTCCTCATTCCTCAGGGACAGGGGACTATTTTTACTTTTTCCAAGCTCATTGCTGAATGAACTGAAGTTGGTGATCCAGAACACGGCCAAGCTGCTCCCACAGAGGATTCACCTCCGTGCCAAAGTGCTGAGTCACATCTCCAGTGGTGAGGTGTCTACCAGAGCCTTCTGGTTTGTCTCCTTGCAAGGACAGTGCTGGACCCAGCACAATCACTCCCAGATTCCCATCCTTCCTCTGGAATCTTCTTCTACCATCTGTTTTGATCTACTTGAATCAAGAGGTGTCCAGACCCACCCAGTGCAATTCCAGCTGGGCAGCTGCTCTTTGAGTGCTCTTCAGTTTGCCAGAACTTTTTTTCCTACCATTCAAACTGGAATTTTGTACACTTCTGGCTCCTTTTTCAGAAAAAATGAGGTGAGTCAGGGCTGTTTTTTAACCTGGAAGCAAGCTTTCCAAAAGAGGGCTGTAAATAACCAACCTGAATTTCAGAATGAACTTCTCTGGCACAAATTCTGAGATGGGGAAGGTGGCTGTGTTTCAAGTTAACAGGTTGTCCCACTTAGACTGGGGTGTCTGTTCCCTCTAGAGGCTTTATTATGCCAACACCATATCCTGACTGTCCAGGGGCACTGGGATTTGATGAATGCATAACGAACAGAGCTAATTTTTTTAAAAAAAGCTCTTCTAAACAGCAATCTCCAGCTTCACTACTTGATTTTGCAAGTATAATTTACTCATTTACTGCAAGTCACTAGAGAATACCTTGGATTTCTCACTTACATATTTCCACACTTCCCCATGTGAAATTTGAGGCCCAGATATCTCTCTCTATTTTCTGAGCATCTGAATGCATTCAGCCTGTGAGCTGCAATCTCTTTCAGTTTTGGTGTTGCCGATATAGGAATAGTGCAGCCATTAGCTGACAAGCAGAAACAGTGGAATTAAAGCCTGTTTGGAATGTTAACCCAACAATGAAAGCACTGGAGGCTATCAGACCCAAGCTGGCAATGCAGTCCCCAGCTACTCTTGAATACAGAGTGTTGTATTATCTCTTGGACCCATATATAGCAACGCCTTAACGTGACTTCAGCAATTTGCCAACTTAAGCAATTTTCTTGTTCTTCACTATATGGATTTCTCATTTACTATATAGATGTATTAAAACCTGAAAGACTCTCTGTTTTTTTTCCCCTCTCCCTCATAAAACATGCAAGTGGTTACAAGAGACTGTGACACACAGAAAGAGCTGGAAAAAATTTAAGGGCAGGTTTTGGAACCAAACGTAAAACATCAAGTAGAATGCTAAAAGACAGCAGGATTTTACAGAGCTTCAAGCTCCAGATCACCTGAAGGGAAAAAAAAAATCTAAAGCCTGTGATGATACCAGTGATGATACCAACAAGTTTATTGGTTAAATACAATTCTCTTTCCCTGTTTTCTGAGGAAGATGGTTATTTTCAGTCAGCTATAATGCCAACTTGGTCTTGGGCCAGAAAGGTCCAAGTGCTGGGTTTTCCTTGAACCCCTACAGGAATTAGCAGAGCATGGTTCCATAAGGCAAGGTGGATGTCACTGGATGTAAGGAATAGCCTGAGATAACTATGAAGTAAGACAGGGGAACCACAATCTCTCCCCACTTCCAATAGGATGAGTCTTTTGACATTTGATCTTGGCACAAAATGTCCTCCATCCTGGAAATTATTACTGTGTATTGTATCACTTTCTACTTATTTAAAAAATTAATTAAAACTCCTTCATCCAACCACCCTTGAGGCAACCTTCACACCTGTATGTACACAAGAACTTTCTCATTCTAGGGCTAGAACTATTTCCAGTCCTCTAATCAATTGCCTATTAAATGAAGATTAATTTTAATTGGTGTATAACCATGAACTATTTATACTTCATTAGCAGAATTTCGCAGAATTTTTGCTTGGTCCCCTTTGAAAACAAGTAAAAACTCCCTGGGCAGAGGGAAGGAGGGGAGGGAAAGGAGGAGTGATGAAAAGAGGGAAAGTTTTGTGTGGATGTGTTTTCTAAGCAAACTAATCCAAATTATGCATTATGCACACTTCAAATGTATTCCAGTAGTTTTTTCTGGAAGTCAGTTGTGTAATCATGGAATTGGGACCCCTGCAACAGATTTTCCATGTTCCTTTTGTACACGCTAATGCAGCAGGAAAACTCTTACAGGGAACTCTGACTACAGGCTTTAGTTTGCTGGTGAGATACTCTGGATAGAACATGGAATCCCAGAATGATTTGGGTTGGAGGAGACCTTAAAAATCATCTGGTGTTAATGCCCTGGACATGGGCAGGGACACCTTCCACTAGCCCAGGTTGCTCCAAGCATTATCCAACCTGGCCTTGGACACTCCCAGGGATGGGGCAGCCACAGCTTCTCTGGGCAACCTGTGCCAGGGCCTCCCCACCCTCCCAGGGAAGGCTTTCTTCCTATATCTGAATTAAATCTGCTCTCTGTCAGTCTGAAACCATTCCCCCTTGCCCTGTCACTCCAGACCCTTGTAAAAAGTCCCTCTCCGTCCTTCTTGTAGCTCCTTCAGGTCCTGGAATAGGTCTGAGTAAGAACAGGACAGACAGCCAAGAGGTTCCTAGCTCTGTTCAGATGAACTGGAGATGCTGCAGAAGGCAACATTTAGAGTCTCCAAAAGCTCCCCCTCCCCACGAGGATGGGGAAGTTCTGAGGCCACAAAAGTCATTCTCCCAACTCAGTAAATCTTTACTTCACTGAATGTTCTCCTGATTAAACCCCAAAGGAAAACCCTAAAGCCCATGAGAGAGTTTATGGAGTAAATAATTTTTTGGTTACTGTGGGTGAAGTTTGGCATAGTTACATTAGAAAAGCTTGGGCTGTACCTATTTGAGCTTGATTTTTCTGTGTGTAAAAAAGAGTTGAATTAGTCTATCAATTTACATCACAAACAAGCCAGCAGATAAAATCAGCCTGTTCCATGCTGCAGTATTTTCACCCACATATCCTTAATAAAATCTAGCAATTCAGTAAGTAGTTTCTGTTCTCCTTGTTCTGCTGATGACTGACAGCCAAGCTCAGAATTTATTGTAAGGTCCAGGTTAAAAGAAAAACTGCAGAGTAAGTGACAAGTTTGATGAAGAACCCATTTGTCAGATGATTCGTTTAAATAAAGTAATTACTGTACAACATTTTAAAAACAAATTAACCACAGCATTCTGCAAGGGAAGGGGGAAAAAATCGATGTTAACTCAATATATAAATGATGTTCCAGGAATGAAGCTGTTATTGCTAAGCACGAAAACAGGCCCTGGCTTTCAAGGTAGCACATACATGGGAAAAGTGGAATTTTTTGAGCAGGTCCAGCTGAGGAGCAATGCCAGAGGTAGGTTCCCTGATCCTATTGCACTCTCTGCCAGCTATATGTGAGCACATCAGTAGGAGAACCCAGTAGTGCTGTGCACTCAACTGATAATCCTATTCCAGTGTGAGAGGAGACCTTTCACATTCAGCACTTACTTTGTCAAGTGATGTCTGTGAGGATGAAGGAAAAAAAGCTGTATCCCCTGTCTGGGATTTAGCTGTGGAAAGTAAGAGGAAAGGACTGCTTGGCTAAAGCTGCTCTGCCAAAAAGGGGGCTGAGCCAGCAGAGACTGCTGACTGACAAATATGACAGAGCAGCAGCTCCACTCATCCTCTGAAGACACAATATTGCTACAGCAAGTAAAATATCAAAAATATAAAAGCACACCTCCGTAGCACATCCCCTGAAAAAGCTTCTCCAGTCCTTCTGAGCCAGCAAATGTTTCCATTTAAAGGGGTCATCCAGGCCTGAGAGAGCTTTAGAAAGGGTCATGGCTCACACATTTCCACACCTTCCCTTGGGTCTCAGCATTTCACTTCAAGACGAGGCACAGCACAAAAGCCTGTTACTGGGAAAATTCTCTATGCCTGTTTTAAAACCAGTCATAAACAGCAGCAGTTAAAAACTGCTGACCTTTCTGATGGCAGTTGTGGACCTCAGCCTCCTCAGGTTCCTTTGGGCAGGTTCCCTCAATGCAAAGCATCTCACTACCATTTTTCAGCAGGAATACAGCAGATGTAAAGTACTTTTTTGTAACAGCATATACACAGAACTGCCTGAGTAGCCTTGAGGGAATTTCTGTGATTTCACTCAGTGCTATCACTTTGATACTTTCAAAGTAAAATGTTAACTTTTCAAAATACTTTTAAAAACTACATCATGCCTTTGGAGATATTTTCCTTACCTACTCCACAGCAAACATTAGAACAGTGTCTGACTGCATTGGGGTGGTTTTTTTTGTTACTGTCTATGAAAACACTACAGAAAGGCAGATGAAATGGAGGCAGGTTTATAGGGAAAGACAGGACTGACAGCCTGCAAAACAGAGGTGGGGAAATGCCATGTGTTTCCAGCACGGTGCTCCATAATTCCTTCTGAGGAGACCTAGAAAGCAAAATTGTGTCCTGCTCTTAAGCCAGCCTGAGACTCAGTGGACACTACAGAAAAACAGCTGGTTTTCAGATGAAGATCTTGCTCTGGGACATTTTTTTGTTTGTTGTTTTGGTGGATAAATATCCTATTTCCCAATCAAATTTGTTAAAAGCCTCTCCAGCTCTCTGGTAGCTATGTGAGGCAGCTCCATGGCAGCTCCATGTCAATGCTCACCCACTGGAGCAGCAGCCAACCTTCCTCTTGTGCCACGATTCCCCTGTGTAGCAGCTGCTGAACTGTCCTCTAGATATGTTTTACTAGTATTCTTTGTTGCTAACACAATTCTCTCTACTTTTTGACAGTGGAAAATGCTGGTGGCGCAGGGAAGTCATTTACTTGTACTGTTAAAACAGAGAAAAGTGTTGCTGAATATGAGATATAGTATTCCAGGACCATAAGTTAAGCCACAATGAGATTTAAAAGATATATCAGTGGGATTTTTATTTGCTGCCAGATTTTCATGTCCCAGCACACCAGCTCTTTCCTACAGCCTAGAATACCAGCAATTTAAAGACAACAGATCAGCTATTCATATATGCATATGGCTCCAGGAGTAGCCATAGTACTACTAACACCAAGCATTTTGATATTCTGACAGAAATTCCAGTGAGAACCAGGAGGTGCTAAATAACCTGAAAGCTGTTTGTGTTCTTATTCAGGTTCTACACTTCAAAAAAAATGCTGTTTGAAAGCAAGCATGCTGTAAAAAACATTTGAAATATTAAGACACCCCTACTAAGAAGGATGGTAGAGGAAAAATATAGTTAACAACTAAGATTTTCCTCATGAAGACACAAGTGTTTTTTTTCCTTTAACACAGAAGAAGGGGGATTTTACAGCTTATGATAAAATCCTGTTTCTATGTGGTTGATGTCCAGGTTTCCTTACCTTGCTCAAAGGACACCCTGTTTCATAGCCTGGGTATCAGCTGTGCACCTGGGGAGGTGTTGGGGGCACAGGATGACACAAGGAATAAGTGATGTGGAAGCACAGGGCCTGCTGGATCCCAATCCATCCCTAGAGCTTTGAGCCACCCACAGCTTCTGAAGGCAACACAAATGATTTCCAGAAACATCTGAACACCTATTTCCTGGAGGGGTTTGTGCTCTGAGAAGCCTCCCCTCCTTTCCAAGGCACCATCTGGACCCCAGCAGGTCCCTGGGAGCTCTCTAAAGCCCCCCCATCAGTCACTGCAGAGAAAGGAGAGGTAAAACCCCAGTGACTGAGCAGCTCTGTGGCATTGGCTTCCCGAAAGAGGAGCTGCTGCTGATGCCAAGTTAACGTAGGAGGTTCATAAAGCCACATTAACACAGTTTCCCCTTGCTCTCTTTGATATAATATGGATTCCCACTGCTCCACTGCCAGGATGGGTCAGGACTCACACATGCTTTTGAAGCTCAGTGGGGCTGGGAGGGTGTTGCAGGCTCAAAAAGGAGCCGGGTAGAGCAAAAGGGGAAGATCTTTTCTCCAGATAATGCCCACTTACAGAGTTCCACTTGGACTGAAAGCACTTGCTGTTGGAAACCCATCCCAAGCGTATTTTTCCATCCTTATCTCTTGCCAAAGGGCAGGTTCTCCTGTGCCACGAGGTGTCCAGCTGAGAGCCAGCACACGTGCACTCGCTACAGAGCTAAGCTGGGCATTCATCTCACCAGAAAAGAACAATTACATGAGTTAGTACTTACACTTGAGCAGTATCTGTCTTTGAAAAGTTAGCTCTGACTGTGTAGTATTAGTCCAGAAATTGGCTATTACCTCTAATTTATACATGGCCTGTAAACTACTCCATTATGTGCATGTGTATTAAAAGTTTCTCGGGAAGAATCATAACAATCCCAATCCTATAACAAACAGTAGCTGTAATTTGCATTTCCAAATGCCAACAGAAGTGGGTCTGCTCCCCTAGGTTTCTGTGGAATCAGGGGCATGGGGGTTGCATTTGGCTCTCAGAACACAAACTGAACACATTACCATTCTGTGCACGGCTGAATTCAGCCCTGCTCCAGGGACCTCTGAGTTAGGCAGCTATTATCACCCTCATTTTACAGACAGTGGAGCTGAGAGCGACTTCCCTACCATCATTCCCTCTTCAATCTGTTCAAAAGCTGATTTGGAAGCTTTCCATACATTGTGCTCTGTTCCAGTCTATTCCCACCCTTTCCAAGCCCCTGTCCTTACCTTGGCATCCATCATCTTTGCATTCACCCAGTCTGGTCCCTGTCCAGGGTGCCTTGGATTCTATTCCTCCATGCTATAACCTGCCAAATGTCACTGCCACTCCATTGCCTCTGCCAGATCCTGGATCATTTTCCCTCTGTAACTCATTTTCCCTCATTGTCCGTCTGTGGGCTCCTCCTTTTAGGAGGCACTTCAAACAAAACTCAAAGCACCAGTCCTTGCCCTTTGTACCCTCATTGTTCAGCCAGCTAAATTTAAAAGAAAAGACAGTGGGCACAGACAGGCAAATATCCCTCTCTGATGCTCACCTGGATTTCCTGCCTCCCTTATCCCCAGCTCTGCACTTAATTGCTCCCTGTCTCTGTAGATTACAAGCTTCTTGAAGCTATAAGAAATTTGCTGCCAGCAGGATAATTTTATGAATTTAATAAATACAGGGCTGGCTTTGGGGGTTGGGGTGATGGTCACATTTTCCTTTCTATGACTATGTGGTAGGACTTGGAACCTGAAACCTGGGACAGGCTCAGGACCTGAAACCTGACCAAAGAAGGAGGTGCAACCAAGTGTCATACTCAGCAAATGTGGCTTTTTAAGAAGACTAGGTTTGTTTATGGAAAGGTCCCTGCCTATTTGACAAATTGAGCATCACCTTGGCTCCAATCTGTCCATCTGAAATCCAGCTCTGGGCATGTGTTTAGGATGTGGTTGTATTCCAGTGGCTTTTGTGAAGATTTTGCTCTGAGCTGTAACAACATTGTATAAAATTTGCTTGATTCTTTGCTGAACTCTCAGAGGGACTCAGCCTTTCTGCTGTTTTCATGCAACATGGTTTAGTGCTTAATTACACTGTGATGAAATGGGTAGAAATCACATTTTGGTCTCAGGCCTCATGTGAGTTCTGTGACTGCCAAAGAGCTGCAACCCCTTTCAATGGACCTGAACAAACAAGACCTGGGTGAAGATTGAGATGAAGGACACAAAGGATGGAAAAAGTCTTAAATGAAAATGTTAAAGCATTTCTCTCTCCCAAACATTCTCTATGTGAGCCAGGGCCAGGTTTTTATGATTATCTGCACCCTAGAAAGGTGCATTCAGCAATGCTTTCATCCTTTGGAAAGCAGAGGGATAAAAATACACGTGTGTTATGTACATGTACAAAAAGTTGAGCTTATTAAGATACAAAGATCGGTCTTTTATTTATTTCAGTTCAGCTTGTGAGTCTGGAGAGATTTCCCAAAGGCACAATTGGCATGATTCATGTTATAGAATTTCTAAGTAATGAACTTTTTCCTTTTTTAACAAGGGAAAAAAAATTGGTTGACCTGATTTAGGTATCTCTTGCAATACTAGTTAGAAGCTAAAGTATCATTTTAGAAGTGCAAACTCTCTATTTGATGGAAAGTTTTAAAAATATTGCCTTGCCACCTTTATTTTATTATTTTCCCTTGATGCTAATCAGGAAAATGCAGGATAATACATAAGATATTTATATGATTTGCTTTTCTTCCCCCCACATAACCATACCCACTTGGGCAAAACACCTCTCCAGGCACTGCAGCATTAATTTCCAACAAGACAAAACCAGGAGAGGGAGAAAATTGGTTCTAATTACCCAGTTACACATGCAACATTGGGTCCCATCAGATGCTATTTCTGGCCATGCAGGAAGGAGAAGGGAATTAGAATAATTTCCCCGTTATTTCTTGGAGCTAGAATTAGGCAGATGAGCCTTGCAGAGACCAGGCTTAGATTTTGGGTGACATATATGTCATATATGGGGGATATGACATGGCCTGTAGGCTGTTCTAAATGTTTCTCCTGATTTCAGTGGGTTTTGATCACATTCTCTCATGGCTCAGCAGTTCTCCCACCATGTTGTAAGGACTTAAACAGTCCCACTGGAAAAGAAACTTACTTTCTCATGTCCTTTTTAATCTTTCAAAGCACTGCTTCACAGATATGCTTTTCCTACGTATCTGAGTCAGAGGATTTCCCTCTGAGACACCCAGACTTCTTGACATATTAATTGCTCAGCATGTGAGGGACTACAAGGTGCTTCTGAGAAAGGAAAGGAAACATGAAAGAGAGAGGAGGGAACAATCACCACCCCCCCCCAAAAAAAAAATATAATCAGTGTTTATAATAAGGAATAAAGGAAGGGAAAAAGAATTTAACAGAAATAAAAAGCAGATGAGGAGAGTGGAAAATGGTTGAATGAAGGCTAAAAGACTGATGGCATTGAGCTGCAGTTGTGAGTTTGCACAGGCAATGAAACTACTTCAGGATTAGCCATTTTCCTCCAGCTGTTAGACAGGAATAGAAAGACATTTCGAAATCCAAGACAATACTTTGAAATGTGCACTATTCAGTAAACAGCATTTTTTGTGCATAAATGCCAGGGTTATATCTTTAAAAATTATACAGCCTTTCTTTTTGTGGGTGCCCATTAAGCACTATTATCTGTAAGATGCTTAGGAACATAAGGTCTTTATTAAAGCTGAAGAAATCTGAGCTTATCCTCAAAAAGCAGGGATAAAATCAGATCACGACCTAACCAAAAGTACATCCTTTCCAGAAAGGAGGTGGTGGTGGAGGGAGGTTAAAAGGTGGGGGACACATTTTAAACTCTAACTTCAGTCAGTCCCTGTTCCTTTCTGAAATCCAGCTGTTGCAATTCCCCTGAAAGGCAGCGCTGCCTGTGATCCAGAAATGATTGCCACGGGGGATGCCAAGAAGCCCTCGGCGTGCAGATATCTTCATTTATAAATTACTAAGCACGCCTTGCATTTTGAAGCGTGCAAAAAATAGTATCCTAATCAGGAGTTCAAACACCGAGGATACAAAGATTCCATTAGCTCTTGCTGTCACACTCTCTGCATGAAGCCACAGTGAATTAGGGCTTTGCCTTCCTTCTCAAGTGCAGGAATTGCTCGTGGCAGATTTCTCGGGGTCTGAAGTTGGTCCTCTCGCTCTGGCTTAAAATCATTGATCTGAAATGGAGCTCCCAAAAGGAAAGGACACAAAGCCACAGGTCTGAGAGCCACAAGCTGCTCAGGCCGTGCCAGGGTGTGTCATTAAGGAGGGATAAACCTGAAGTTTAAAAATAAAAACTCAGAAGAGACATAAGTGATTTCACTGATTTTCGTCATAAGTAATAAATATAGCTTTCCTTGGGATAGAGGAAGGATTAACCCCAGGTTTGCCACTGGATCAATTTATGTGATTCTCCTGAAACTCCAAACACACGTTTGGGGTGGGGACACTTCACTGATGGCCACCCACGATTTGGGAGAGATGAGGAAATTTGCAGGGTTTGCTCAGGATTTGCCTATTGTTCTTTAAACTTCACAGAAACGGATTTTTCCATCCCTATGGATTATTCTGCCCCTCTTTTACCAGCATTAATGTAGTTTCACCCTCAAATCCTCGAGTGTCAAAAAGGAACACACAGAAAATGAGCTGACATTTTGCTAACCAGGGTATTATTTTTATTGCAGCCTCAGCATTGCAGGTGCTTTAAGGGAAAATACCAGGATACATTTTCAGTCTTGGAAAGTCTAATGTCTAAGTAGGCTCACCTAAAATTATGCTTTTAAGGGTGGGGGTTGCAGATTTTGCAACTGATCCTCTCTTACAAGTAATGTTTAATCAGCACCTGTGCTTTGAGTTGCCATATTTCTTTATAATAATGATGGTTGGCTCTTGAAAAGACACTTACTTGAGGTGCCTGCAATTTAAAGCTTTCTTGGTAATTATCAACCTGGAACATTTCTATTCCTCAATCTACTGAGGGCCATTTGTGTCTGAAAAATGTCTTATTCAACAGCTACATTTGCAAATATTGAAGTACCAAGTGTAAACAAAATGCTCCTGCACCTAATCACAACTTTACATGAAGTGCTGAATTCCACAGCTTCAAGAGAAATTTGGAATAGGAACACAAACAACTCCAGGAACTTTTTTTTCTTGTAATGCTTCTCCTCCCACCACCCCCCTCCAAAAAAATAAATTCTTCTAAAAAACATTGTCTAGAAAGACTGATATGAAAATGCGTGGAATTCACAGAGGAAACCAAGACTTCCCAGCAGTGTTAAACCACCTGATGGAGACACATACGGTGTTGAAATTCCTGTGCATAACAGAGTCTAAACTAACTCCAGAAATTCTTGCGCCGGGGGAATTTTCCAGGTCACATCATCCCTTTTCTTGATGTCGAATATCCCCAGAGGTTCCTGGGAGCCCAACTTTTCATTTGTGTGTGAATATGGGGACTTGAGAGGCTCCTACTCAAATCACTCATGAAACCTGTAAAAGGGGGATTTTTAGGTCAGCCACCTTCATGCTGTGTAGGTAAATTTTGGGATACCTGAGCCAGGAATGTTATATCCATATAAAACCCAGACATAAAATGTTTAACATTCGTGCCTGCTGTGGACATAGAAATGTCTTTCACCAGAAATCACACTCAGAATGAGACATTCCAGTCCAACAGCTTCAGTGGGAACAGCTTCATCAAGGATTATTAATGCTGGTTAGGGATGTTATTATAGATATTACACTAATTTATTGTATTAAAGCTATACTTCATTGTAGTTATTACATTTATTGATAGGAAAGTTAGATATGTACTTTGGAAAAAAAGGCGGGAAAATTTGATTCTGGGTAATTATACAAACGGGTCAAAACTGTTTTAAAAGTTAATAAAAATAATTAAAGAAACAAAAAGCCAGTTATCTAAAAAACTGGATGCAACATGTCTGGGCTCCAGGAGATGACTGCCTGAGTTACTAAATCATCACTCATACTTTTAAAATATGAAAACTGATGCTACACTAGTTATAGCTACTTTGGGGTTTTTTTTAGCCTCATAGTTTCATTGCAGGAAATTTCAATCAAAAGCCCATAAAATAACCTTGCCATGAAGAGGAAACTGTAATTACTTACAATTAGTACAGTGTGTAAAGGATGGCTTCAACTCAATTAAACAATTTCATAATTTATGGAACAAATTATGGCCATAATGGCCATAATTTCAATGGGTTGCCATCAATCAGGAAAGAGCAATGTAAACTTCAAAATAAAATTAAAAATTCAGCTTAAGGAGACACCAGATATTTTGTCCTTGCTCAGTGACTCAGGTTTCCTCTGCATGTGTCAAATTTCCTGCACATTGTATGACTTTGAATTCTCCTTTTCTACATTTATAAAAGGTCTTCTGAGGCACAGGGTGGGATTGTTGGGGTGTCCTGTGCAGGGCCAGGAGTTGGAGTTTGATGATCCCTGTGGGTCCCTTCCACCTCAGGATATTCTATGATTTCACATTACCAGGTGGAATTTTTTGGAACAGGTTTACATTATTTTGGGAGCTACATTTTAAGTCTGTTCAAAGTGCTACCAAGGAAAATCTCCCCCTGACAATCAAACAGAGCTTGAGTTGAGCTCCTCATGTCTGCACAGCTGCAAACCTCAGGGTGGATCACCATTCCAGGAGCGTGGACGGAGTTCCAGGCTGCTGAAGCGGTGGAATCTGTGGGAACTGGAAAAGCAGAACTGCTTGAGAGGCTTCCCCAGTTGGTGTCAAGCACAAATTTCACCTGAGACAGATGTGGGACTGAGCTTTTCCAATTCCCAAGGTCACTGAAAAAGGCTTTCTGAGGGGAATGTGGCAGAGCTCAGGGAAAAAAAGAGTGAGGGAATGAAAGGCCTCCTAAAAGGCACCCCTGTCTTGCAGATTACCCTGCAAACCCTTCAGATTAAGGCAGCTGCTTGCAGGGAGATACAGACTATTTCTCTCAGATTACATGATGTGAATGCAACATTTCCCCCTTTAGTCAGCAAAATCAGGATTCAACCCCATATGCACATTCTGAAGTGTTATCACATTGGTTCCAGTAAGTCAAGAAATAAGCTGTTCAAAGGAAGTGCAGCAAACACAGAGTTATTATTTTCCCTAACAAAGAGGTGTTTAGGGGTTTTGTTTGCTTGTTTGTTTGTTTTAAACAGGTACTGTTTTAAAGCACATAAGCCAAAAATGTTACTCCTTGACAGGCTGCCATTAATTCAAATCAACCCTGAAAAGATGAGCCACAGTCACACAGAAGTTACTGCTCTCACTTTTGAGGTAAGGGGAGGAAATTCAGCTGCCTGTTTATGATGGAGGATAATTGTAGCTCTCCTAATGATCCTGCCTGGCCTAAAACTTTATGAAACTCTGGAGGCAGTAATAAATCATAGCAGGGATCTCAACCAAGAAGGGGGGATGCTCCTCTGTGGTAGGAAAGCTTTCCTTCACAGTCATATGTCACAACAAACTGGGGAACAGAATTATGTGCACGTGTGGTTCTCACTCAGTGACAAAGCAAACACTGCCTCTAACTATGTGTGTTTTCTGGGAGACACAGAACATTGAAAAATGGTCAAATTAACAACTGCAATACATTCTCCATGTAAATTAAATGCTCTGTAGATGACACTTGTAGTGATTATAGCTCGCTACATGACATATGTTTAATGATTTAGATTGGCTGCTGTTGAGAGGGATTTAATTTAAGGCACTTATGGCATTGGGCTCAAATTATTTGCAAGAGTTGATTGACGCTGATGTGTTACCCTGCAGCTTGTGTTCAGCTCAGGATCATCCTCTGTGGACATCTCCCTTATCTCCTGCAGGATCTGAACTCTGGGCTCCTCTCACATTTTTATCCCTCCATACATATTGTTTAACCACTTTCCAGAACAATCAGATGAGAGAACAAAATTTCTGTGTGTCCTTGTATTTGATTTTTTTATGTCTGCAATTTTTAAACCATTTCCCTTGAGAGCAGGCTTTGGACACCTAGTTCCCATGAAAATTTGCAAGAACTGGTCATCCGACCCCATAAGAAGCTTTTCAACTCTTCATTTTTCTGTCTGTCTGTATCAACAGTCATCAGCGAGCTGCTGACTGTAGGAACCCATGGATTCAGAAGTGTCACCAGCAAATTTGGTAGCAGCTTAAACTTAATCTGAACTGTGGAGCTCCCAGTAACCTTCCCTGGGATGTTATCTCCCCATGCTGATAAAATCCACTCCATAGTGTTTAGCAGCCATATGTTCCCCACGGAGCATCTGCAGGGCACATCTCCTGCTGGAATGACACGGGAGGTGAGTGCACGGCTTTCACTGAGGCTGTTTGAGAGTGAAAATGAGATTTGGATCCAATATGTAAAGGTCTTCCATTAACTCTTTTGGCCTTTGGACTGGCCCCTCAGCGTTCACTGCTCTGGCCCTTATTAACAGCAATGACTGCTAAATCCGGTGGGAGGGTGGGGAATGAGGAGGGCAGATGAGAGCAAATAATCAAAGTGAGTGTGTCGTTGCCCTGTAGCACAAGCCCAGCTGGCTTGGGAAAGGCTGAGGACATCTGAAGCAGTGGTTAGCTCATTATTATAGAATCAAAGAATCACCGAGGTTGGAAAAGACCTCCGAGATCACAGAGCCCACCCTGTGCCCCATCCCCACCGTGTCCCCCAGCCCAGAGCACTGAGTGCCATGCCCAGGCCTTCCTTGGACACCTCCAGGGATGGGGACTCCAAACCTCCCTGGGCAGCCCCTTCCAATGCCTGACAACCCTTTCTATGAAGAAATTCCTCCTGATGTTCAACCTGAACCTCCCCTGGTGCAGTCCTCTCATCCCACTCAGACACTGGATGGCTGGTGGTGCCCTTCAGATTTGTCAGCTAGCTGGCTACTCTGTTCCAGTTTCTAGGAGCTCTGGGAAGGAATGGGTTACTCCTTCCAGGTCTCCTGTGTGTGTAAATTAGTTCCTTAATGCACTGTGGGGAAAAAATATCCAGCTGCTGGCTGCTTGAAGGCAAAAAACCTGGCAGGGGATGTGGTAGGGCGGGAGTACAAAACATGAACTCAAACTGCTGCACTGCTCAGTCAGGAGCAAATAACAACCACGAGGCTCGGAGAATTCTGCATCACATTGCCAATAACCCTTTTTCCTACAAAAAAAAAAGCCCTTACAGAGGAGGATTGCACTCCTTACTTGCATAGAAAAGCTCTGGAAACACTCTTTTTCCTTGGGGGGGAAGTGAGCCACCTTAAGCTCTGTACATCATCAAAACCTCTCTGGGTAGGACACAGGACTGGCAGCAGCCCACTGGCAGGGAGCTGCAATTCCCATCACTAGAGCCATCCCTGCAATCCATGGGCCAATAAATGCTCTGGCTCAGAACTAGGATGCCCCCTCTGCTGATTTTGAGCTATTTATACATGTCTTCTGTGCATATTCCCCCTCTCATGGGCAGTGCAGGTGTGCCCAGCTAAAGCAGGTGTAAAATATAGGTTGAATGCTCAGTAAAAGCCTTACAGAAAACCTGGGGTTTAAAGGAGTATTAAATAGAAATCAGCTAAATGAGTTGGAGAGGAGAGCAAACACTAAGCACCTTTTTAAAAAAAGAGCTAAAATAGTTTGCACAAATTGCCTGTGAAATTTCCCACTTTTCAGTGTGTGGATAACTTGTAAACCTTCATTTGGATTCTTCTTTGCCCCTTAAAGATTATTACATTTCAAAATATGGAGCATTTTCTGAGACAAACCTTTGCCTTTATATGCCCTGTAGCCAATACAGCCTTTGAAACATTAAATTGTTTCAGATTATTAAATTACAGACAGGGGGATCAAGGGCACCCTCAGGCAGAGGACACCGAGTTGGATGGGAGTGTTGATCTGCTGGAGGGCAGGAAGGCTCTGCAGAGGGATTAGGTTGGATATTAGGGAAAATTCTTCATGGAAAGGGTTTCCCAGCCCTGGAACAGGCTGGAGTGCCCATCCCTGGAGGGATTTAAGAGCTGTGTGGGTATGGCACTTGGGGCCGTGGGTTAGTGGTGGCCTTGGCAGTGCTGGAGGAAAGTTTGGATCTTGGAGGGCTTTTCCAACCTTGATGATTCTGTCAAATTTGTCTTTTTTGAACTCTGACAGATGGCTTTTCTTATGATTACGGCTAAATTTTTGTCCTATACGTTATTTTGTGAGCAGAGGTAAGACTGAAGGTTCGAATTCTAGAAAAAGGCAGTAAAAATACATTGTTAGGCATTTAGAATTCATTTCTGTTCAATAAAGCTTCAGCAGTGAGCTGAATTAGCTTATTAATATAAGAAGTTGCTGTTGATTCTTGGAAAAATTGGAAAAAAATGAAGAGTGGTAAGAAATTGAAGAAAATTAAAAAGATCATAAAAAATTTCTGACTGACATATTTCTGTTTTCTCAATCATTTTTTTTTTTTTTGCAATTTTTTTTCTGTCTAGCTTCTGGAGTATATAATTTGTATCTTTTCAAAGGGGTGTATAACTTTAAAACCATTTTATGTGGCAACTAGACACGTTTAAAATAGCAAATGAGTCCAGATGGCAAGTGTTCAATGAGTCTGGGGGGAAAAAACAGCAGAAAAGCAAAGTAGCTGCTAACAAAATACACAGCTTCTCATTAGTGTAGGAATCATGACCACAAGACTCAGAGGCAGCAAATATTGTACTAGTTTTTAGGAAAAGGAGAATGATGGGAATGATGTTGAGAATTCTGATTGAAAGGATAAAGTATAAGATGGAATTTGTAAAATGGCTGAGGAAAATGACCTGAGTTATATATATTTAATGGTTAATTTAAAAATTGAGCTAATCAATTTAGCTCTTGCTCTTCACAAAGGACACCTCAAAGCTTCTGTGAATCTTTGTCTTTCCCATTTTTGGGTGTAAATGGATCACACTTGTGCTGCCTAAGAGTCCTTTTTATTGCTCTTGAAAGCAGAGTGTGGAGTCCACACATGTCCCTCTCAACAGGGTGTGAGAAAACCTATTTCTCCTTTGCTAATGTGGCAAATGCTTTATTCGAGCAGTGAACTCCTTCAGCTGTTCCGTGGGCATCCTGTGAATGAACAGCTTCCTTGTTTAAGGTATATTTTTGAAATAAAAATAAATAAATAAATAAATGAAATAAAAAAATAAATAATCTCTTTCTCTGAAAGCCCCATGTAATATCTGTAAATATTTTAGTGCAGAGATTGTGCCTTTTTTACATAGACATGTAAAACTCAATTCCATGGCATTTTTGTCCCACAGAAAGCCAAATGATTTAGGAAATGGTGACGTGAAGTTTATTTAAACTTCTCTATGATATTCATCAAATTCAAAATTAAAAATCAGGGGGACTGTGCAAAAGCAATGCAGATACAAGTTAATTCGTTTTCCCTCTCTTTTTTTTCCCCACTGAAAATGGAGAGATGTGAAAACCATCTGAAAAAGGGTCTGGGTTTGCTCTGATGTCCTATTAATGAGCCTGTTTTCTCCCCTTAGCACATGAAATTATCTTGTTGGCAATAGGAAAAAACAACAACCACAAAACCACAACAAACAAAGAGAGAAAGTGCAGGTAGTTCTGGATTAACTCCATGTCATGGAGGTATAAGATTGAGAAGAATTTTCTGCTGGTTTTCCTAATAACTCTTTGACACCAGTGTTTTAATAAAATTATCTCACCTTCAGAAACATTTGGATAATTAATTAATTGAGTGATAGAGCTGTCAGCTCTCTGCTGCTCAGCTGACCAGCTGGCACACCAAGGACTTTTTTGCAATTGGTGGATGTTGGGTTTGATGTTTAATTCCCTTATTTCATCAAAAGACTTTATTTTAAAAGACTATTTGAATCATGCATGTGCTGGAGATGTTTCTTATATCTAAATTATCTACTGGAAGAAATGGGGTTTTCTTGATTAAAGATTTTTTTTAAAAAAAGAAATAAAGTTTTTCTTCATGTGGGGACTTCTGTTATGAAAGTCATTTTGCATTTTTCAGACGTGGTGGCAATGAATTACAAATTTCCTCATCCATCAATGGCTTAGAAATACAACACAGCATGTGCTGAGGTCCCCTTGCCCCTTCACAAAGCTTGCTACTTCTATTTTATTTTTATTTTTAAATATTAAAAGTCCCTGTCGAGCTCCAGAAAGTACAAAGACAAGTGGAAGGACAAGGCCTGCTCCATGGGAAGGTGTTCACAGCAGCCCAGAAGAACAGTTTCATGAAAATAGAACCATTTCCATGAAAACCTGACTCCTAGGATCATTTTCAAGTTAAAACTTGCCACAAAATAACATTCTGGAATTATCCTAAGCTCCTGAGGTCCCTTCCAGCCTGAATTATCCTGTTGTCCTACGAACAGCTGGACACGTTTACTGGACAGAGGCCAGGCAGCAGTTTGGGAAAAGTGGTCTTTAGCTGAAATAATGCAGATGATCACGGAATCAGAGAATGGTTTGAGGTGGGAGGGACCTTAAATTCATCCAGTCCCACCCCCTGCCAAGGGCAGGGACACTTTCCTCTAGCCCAGATTGCTCCAAGCCCCATCCAACCTGGACACCTTGGACACTTCCAGGGATGGGGCAGCCACAGCTTCTCTGGGCAACCTGGGCCAGGGCCTCCCCACCCTCACAGCCAAAACGTCTTCCTAATATCGAACCTGAACCTACTCTTTGTCACTTTGAAGCCATTCCCCCTTGTCCTGTCAGTCCAGGCCCTTGTAAATATTCCCTCTCCGTTTTTCCTGTGAGTTGAGGTCCTGGAAGGTCACCCTCGAGCCTTCCCTGTTCCCTTCCAGTACATCACACAGGCTCTTCTCCCAAGTTTTGCATGCACACACATCCTCCTGCACTGCTTGGGTGGTTCACAGCAAATAAAGTGTTGGTTTGATTGATCTCTTAAAATGAGAACATTTACACCCAACTCTGCTTGGCCTGGGCTGTGTATTTTATTCCCTGCAGATTCCAGCACCTCCTCCCCGGGACTGGTAGCAAGGAGTAAACAGAAAAAGCAGAATTTCTGCAGATTAGTTCCTTGCAAATGTATTCTTTGAGGATCTGTCTCGATGCACGGTTCAGTGCTGAAAAGGGAATATGGATTTTACATATTTTATATATTCCCTCTTTTTCTTTTGGATTGTGGCCAGCTTTGGCTTTTCACAAAGGCTGGTGTTCCTGTTTATAACACCAGGTACCCCTGTTTGTGATATCAGGCATTTCCATTTACAATGTCAGGCATTCCCATTTATAATGTCAGGCATTCCCATTTATAATGTCAGGAGGGATGTAGGAAAGTGGGCAGAACCACAGTGTCTCATTTCCATGCACAGATTCAAATATTGACCTCCCTCTTTGTCCCAGGCATTTGCATTGCATTTTTGGGGAAAAGCTGTGAGCTTTGCATCTAAGTGGATGTTGCCACCACCATGGCATAAGGAACTAAAAATCTTTGCATTTTCTGCTCCTGTCTATGACAGGGAACTGCAGAGGGTAGAAGCACCTGACAGGTAATTCAATTTAATTCCTGGAAGAGCAGCTGATATTTGCCTCCAGCCCATTTCCTTTTCTCAGAAGACACATTTCTGTGACACAGACACAGAGGTTACAGAAAATTGTGTCAAATACCATAACATACAAGACTTAGCAGTTGTTTCAGGACAAAAATACAGCAAACCAAAATGGGCAGTGCTGCCAGGCCCTTTAAACCCATCTGGAAGGTACTTCCCAGAAAGTAATTCAAGTTCCAGCTATGGATGTTCCCACTTTTTGACCCAGTGCTTCTTTTTGCCTTGTGGCAGGAGCTGTGTGAGCCCTCACCTGAAGGGATGTGTGCTTTGAGATGAGGTCCAAGCTGTGAGGGAATTCTCTGTTCTGAATAAGCCACTGTGTCTGAAATCCCACCTTAGAGTGATGGTGAAACTGCAGCTGCATGTGCTCTCCAGGGAATTTTTAGGCAGGCACTAACTTCCATAATGTTTATGCATGTCATCCATCATTGCAATGTTTAAATCCTCTGGATATCCAGAGCCAGAAAAAGTCAGGCTTACGGGGCTTGCTGTGGCTTTGATATAAACAGAGAAAAGCCCTTTTGCCTCTTTAGTGTTGAAATTGCTTTGACACTGAGTTGGCCCAGATTGACCAATATGCCAGATGGATATGGGAAATACCTTGGATTTTATGATGCTTTACAACCTACAAATTACCCAAACCCATTTCCTAGAAATTATTTAAAATATTAAGGCCCCAATTTTCAGAATGAGCCTCCAATTCTTTGCCTGCAAATAATTACAGGTACAATTTAGAGCAAATGGATGCAAGGGCATTTTTTGAGATTTAGACCTCTGCCTACCTGATTATCCCACAAAAAGATGATTATGTGCTATAAAATGTTTCCAGAGTAACCTGTCTCTTGCTTCCACAAAATTAAAGCCTGAGTTGAAGTCCTCTCAAAAAAAACCCTGAAGTTAAACAGTAATTATACAATTACTGTATATCTTTTTGCAACAGAGCTTTAAAAATCTTCAAAATCTTTCTTTAAATATGTGTTTTATTGTTATCATAATTTCCCTGGGGTCTGCTGCACTGGCAAACTTATGGTCCCTCACCTAAAAATGTCAGTGTGGTGCCTTTGGTACACATAAGAAAGATAGATCTTCCTTAATGTCATTCTAAAAACTATTTTCATGTTCCAGCATTTGGATTTACGAAGCATAGGGTATATGTATTATATAATTTTATTTGAAAGTAGTAGAATTACATAAAGGAAATAGGGCTACCATTAGGTAAAAAATAAAAAGACCACCACAAAAAAATAAATGAAGGTATTATGTTAGAGGAGAGACAGTTTGTACCTCCTTGAGGAACAAGGATTGTTGCTTTTGAATTTATTTTTGTTTTAATTCTTCCAGAGACTGGCGTAGCTACAGTGAAATTCGATGCAAATATCATGGTACTGATAAAGAGACTGTAATATCCACATACACAGGCTTGCATAATGGTGCAGCCCATAAATATACCATGCATTTTCTAGGACATGTTATCATAGGGCAGGATTTAGTGGATGGATTCTAACTGTAATGTCAATTGAAATATTTGGAGTGGGACTTTGCTCACATTTTTCACCATATCTTCCCACTTGGTATTACTAGAGAATGCCAGACAGAAGAAACTTCTGGGAAAACGTTCTGAAATCAATAAAATATGAAAAATGTGTTAAAAAAGTAGGAATTCCACCCAGGAAGGAGAGGGAATTAATGTTTTATTCAAAATATGTAAAAAAAATAATCCAAAAGCACA
This sequence comes from Manacus vitellinus, assembly GCF_001715985.3. Classification (NCBI taxonomy): domain Eukaryota; kingdom Metazoa; phylum Chordata; class Aves; order Passeriformes; family Pipridae; genus Manacus; species Manacus vitellinus. The sequence continues at coordinate 8,197,294 of NW_021940498.1, read as the reverse complement.
GGCTAAACTTTCTTCAGAGCTGAGGTTCCAGAAAACTCACACTGACTGGGAACATAAATACATGTCACTTATGGAAATATGGACACCTAGTGAAGGTGACAGTTCCAGAATGTGCCACTGTGGTCCAGAAGCAATGGAAAGATGAAGCAAATCTGACTTCACCAGGAGAGGGCTGACAGATAATATCTTCAGGCTTTTTGATGGCTGTGAACTCTCCTCCTGTAGGTAATGAAGGTCATAACTTACAGCCCTCCAGAGCTGATCTGGTCCTACAAGCTTCTGTCATGGGGCAAAGCAGGGTAAACCTGCAGGACATTGCCTTTGGAGGTGGTGGGAGAAAAGGGAATCCCAGAATCATTCAGGTTGGGAAAGACCCCTGGAATCATCGAGTCCTCCCTGTGCCCCATCCCCACCTTGTCCCCAGTCCAGAGCACTGAGTGCCACAGCCAGGCCTTCCTGGGACACCTCCAGGGGTGGGGACTCCACCACCTCCCTGGGCAGCCCCTTGGTTAGGGAGCAAATCTGTCTGGAAGCCATTCCCAGCTATGTGAGGGACAAGAAGGTGGTTGGAAGCAGCCAAAATTAAACTCCTTCCCCTCTCCCCCCTAGCACTGTCCCTGATGGAGTCAGCGCAAGGCAAAGCAGCTGGTTGGAAGTATCTGGGAAAAGAGATCCTCCAGGTTTCTGGGTGAAGGCTCCTACACTTTCACTCTGCCAGGTTGTTCCTTATGGCCATAATATCCTTGTGGCAGGCCATAATATCCCTGTGACAGGCCATAATATCCCTGTGACAGGCATATGTCTCTCTGCAGGGAGGCTGCTGCTTTATTTTCTACCCAACCTTCCCATGCTGAGTGGAGGTGCCAGCTCTCCACTGTGAAGTAGGAAAGGGGTAAGGCTTTTAACAGCAGGTTTTATTCTTGTGACTTCAGCCTTTCCCTGCAAAGGTTATGAAAACACCTATAAAACATTTTATTTTTGCAAATCTCCTAAAGCTGTCACATAACCCTTGCCTGCTTTTCACTCCTTGACGGGGCATCAAGAAAGTGTGTCCAGAAAACCATAGAATATTAAATAGTAAAATTTGAGTCACAAAAATTGAGGGTTTTTTCCAAGTGTATTTAATTTCTAGCCATAGTGCAGACTGTGGTATATAATTACAGGGAATTTGAGTAATACTGTTTTTGATTAATGTCTAAATGGAGAATCAAATTGAAAGAGAGTGGGTTTTGATTAGATATTAGGAAAAAATTCTTTACTGAGGGTGGTGAGGCCCTGGCCCAGATTGCCCAGAGAAGCTGTGGCTGCCCCATTCCTGGAAGTGTCCAAGGTGTCCAGGTTGGACGGGGCTTGGAGCAACTTGGGCTAGTGGAAGGTGTCCCTGCCCATGGCAGGGGGGTGGAATGAGATGATCCTTAATGTCCCTTCCCACCCAAACCATTCCCTACTTCTATGATAGTAATGACATCCAGCTGAGCATCTTCCACTAGAACTGGTTATGCTGGTTATTTTCTCATCAATGTTACTCAGTCCCCTTTATCAGAGAGAGATTTCTGTGCTAAAATCAAGCAAAACTGTGTCCTGGCTAGGTTTTTTTTTATTCTCTTCCATCTCCCACACATTCTTCAAACACACAGACATCCCTGCCCTAAGGAAGCAGCAATCCAGAAAACACCACTTATACCTCCAGATAATCAGAATGAGTACAAGAATAAAAAAATATTTAAGTGAAATCTCCCACTTAAATCACTTTGACCCTTGGTAAATATTTACTGAAACATATCAGCATGTTTGAGAGAGAGAGAGACCAAATTATTGATGCATATTCTGCAGTTACTGGTCCATGTCCTGCTTTCATGGTGAGGAGAAAGTAAGAAAGGTGTAGCCTCTGGAAAAATGCTGGAATTAACATCCTTATACCTGTTCTGGGTAGTGCTTGTAAGGGATCAAAGCACTGTTCCTTCAGTTTGCCCGTGTCAAGCACATGGAAGAAAGTTTTCCTCATGAATCTGGGAGAGAGTCACACAATAAAGTTTCAAGTATGACTTAGACTGTTATAAAGAGAAAAAAAAAAGGCAACAATTCACTACTGGAATCTTAGAAGAGTTTGTGGATGCCACATCTGGAAAAACACCTGTTTGAACTCATGCGTGGACCAAAATGTGCTGCTCAAGGCGACTGTGCTGGTTGGGATTAAGGGGAGGTTGGATTTAAGGGGAGGTGTCTCTTCCACAAGATGTGGGGAATCAGGATTTTCTCTGTGTGTCTACTTCCAGGCAGCACATAATCTTGTCTGGGTAAGCCTCAAGGAGGTCAGGAGCTGCTTGAACAGCCTTATCTTTCTGGAAAAGGAACCTTATTCCCTAAGGTATAATATAAGCTCTCACTGTAGGTGTTGAAGCTTTCCTGAGAAATCACAAGTGTGATCTGGCCTCATCTCACAAAGGCTGAAAATGGTTCCCAGCTCCTGGGAGTTTGGCAGCCACAAAACATCACCAGAACTGGTGAAGCTGAATGCAGGTTCTTCTCACACCTCTTCTCTGATCTTGCTCTCCTTTGGTCTTCCTTCCATTCCATCACTTCTTTTTCAGTATCTAATGAAACAATACCTGAATCTCTAATTGTTGTTCCCTTTCCCTTGGTGCCCTCATTCATTTCTGCCAGTCCCTGCTTTCAAGAAAAGCCATTTTGTTTCCTTCTGTACATCAAATTTTTTCCCATCCCTGCTTTTATTCACTCTCTATGACAAGTATTCTCACTTCTGTTCTTTTACACAGGACAAGCCTTTACTTTCCTTGCCATTATTTTCCTTCCTAAATCACTTTATTCCCTTTTTTTCAGCCCATCCCAACAGCAGTTTGAGTTTTACATTTGATTCTTTATTCTTGTATAAAATTGGGGTTCCTTTCCAAAAAAAGCCACAGGTAGTAATAACTGCCACAATCTCTCCTCTCAAACCCTTATTTAGCTACTTTGTTATTTGTCATTTCCCTATTATCATCCTTTCCCTCTCACTTTCATTTTCACCTCCTCCCCGTCACTTTTTCCCATGAATTACTTTTTCCCTTAAGTTTCCATTACTCAGCCAACAATCATTCTTATAACTCCCACTTCTCTCCCCCTCCTTTTTCATGAGAGTCCAATAGTTTGTTCTCCTGTGGTGGCTCTTTTTTTCCCTGGCACAGTTAGATTTTGACATGGGTGAAGAGATCCTGCTCCCAGCAGATGCTCGAGACTGGGTAATGGTACAGAGACAAGAGGTTTGATTTTTACTAGCATTCATCTCATCTCTCAGACCTTTCCTCCTCCACCTTTTCTGACCTCCCCTCCAGATGGCCTCTGCTCAGACAGCTGAAAATTGACTGTTTCACGTGTGAAAGCCCATCCTGACACAGAAAACAAACCTGCAGCAATCAGTTGTTTTGTTCCCCACATCCCTCAGTAATTGTCTCTCGCTCGTTGGATTTTGCTCAGTGACGAGGAAGCAAATGCATTGATTTGGTCTCAGATTAAAACTAAATGTCTGCTGCCCGATAAAGAAATCTCTCAAGTCAACTAGAAGGCAGCTGGGATGGGAATTGCAGCTTGGAGAGCACTGCAGCTAAATATGTGCTCCCATCACAGCACTCCTTGGACGCTGGGCTGACAGAGGTCGGTCTGAGCTGGCCTTTGGAAGCTCAGTGACCACATCTCTATCAAAGCTGATTTTTTTCATGCTTAATTGCCTCAGGCTTTCACCTGAAGATGTGAAGATTTAAAGGAATACCCTGTCAAACTGAGAAATTTCAAAGATAACACAGAGTTCTTTACTATCACCACTACATGGTTTGATTTTTTTTTTTTTTTAGAAACGTTTACAAATAATAACTTTAAAATTACTGTAGCAGCACTGCTTCCATGCTGCACTTGCACATCTGTCAGTAGTTTCACATTTTGCTTCTAGGGGCTTGTGTTAAATCTTGAAAATACAGCCACAACTGGAATCTGATGGCATTCTTATTTGATGTTGCTGTCGAAATCAACGGCAGATATATATTCTAGCCTAAAAATAGATTTATAATCTTTAAGGAAAGTAAAGACAGTCTATGACAATTTAGTCTGGAACTGTGAATTAAATGAACAGTCAGATTTCAAGGAGGCATAATTTCATCTGTTGATGTAGACTGCAAGCTTCTAATTTAGCCATAACTTATACAATATCAGGCATAATTCCCTTGCTTAAAAAGTTATTAAAATTTTAATAAAACCAAGGAGATGCTAGGACAAAAGTATATTAAGATGGCATAAAATTGTGCATATATATCGTTAATTTAAAGACAGATTAGATGTTAACTAGAACAACTCAATTGAATATTTCCAAGTAGGAACATTTTTAGGTTCACTTGGAATGTGTTTTCAGTTGCTTACCAAAATTAAGCTCAAATGAAATTTTTCAGTCTTGCTGAGTTCAGGTTTAGAGGGTTAGGGTTCAGTTTTAGGTCCAGGTTTTGGGGTGTGGGAGGATTTTTTTTCTGCTCTCTTTCTATTTTCCTTCTACCAAAGCAGGAAATTTTTAGGAGTTTTAGTTCCTATCTGTTTCCCACCTAAGTATAAGCTACCCCTTCATAGAGTCTGCAAACAGTCATTTATAGCTATGAGGTAAAAGTGTAATTGGAACCTGATTTCTTTCATTTCCAAGTGGATTTACCATCAAAAAAATATCCTAGAATGTATTCAGTTCATTTTCTAGTAATTTGTTAGAGAATGGCCTCTTATTTGAACAATCAAATCAATACTTTCCTTTGAGCCCTTGAGTATATATATTGCTGTTTTGTTAGTTAATTTGCCAGTGTAGTATCAATGTGGTTCACTGTGATATTATTCAGATATTAAGCAGATATTATTCAGGGTAGCTGTGTTTAGATAAAGCTTTTTGGTTAAACTCTACACCGCATGGATGCATTTTCATAAATGTCTTTGGGTTTATCTTTCTTGTATAGCTCACATCAAGGTTTTTCAAGCAAAACAACAACCCCAAAGGTGTAAGAACATTCCCACCATGGATAGTGAAGCACCTCTGATTCACTCCGACCTACAGAAGGAAAATAAACACATTGGGAAAGGTACAGGGAAGTCATTCCCTATTTGGATGAAGAAACTATTGAAATTCAGATCATGGTGTCAGAGGCTGCACGTTCTGTGTAGAATAGATGCCCAAATGTGAGTATAAACTGTTTTGGAGAGAGGAGCCCTGATTTAACAGTAATAATATGTTGCAGAAAAAGATGAGCCCTTTGCAAACATGAACCAATGTCAAATGGTTCAGATGAAAGCAGGGGAGTTTTAAAAAGCAGTTGACTATGAAAAACAAGGCTTCTGTACAATATTATCCTACATATCCTCCAGGACAGCTGGAAATTATAGAACAAGTAATGCAAGGAGAGGATCCAGCCCTAAGAAAGCCACTGGTGAAACAGAAGCCTGCTTCTGTCCCTCCTCCCACTCAGTGTTGATTACACAGAAATGAGACTGCAACATCTTTAGTTTTGTGTCTTAACCCTGGGATTTGGTCAATGGCAGGATAAATTAAAAGGAATTTTATGCAACAGGATGAATGAGGACTCTGGACTGGAGTCTCTGGGTAACCTGTGCCAGGTCTCCACCCTCACAACCAAGAATTCCTTCCCAATATCCCATCTAACCCTGTCCTCTGGCAGTGAGAAGCCATTACCCCTTGTCCTGTCCCTTCATCCCTTGTCCCCAGTCCCTCTCCAGCTCTCCTGGAGCCCCTTTAGGCCCTGGAAGGGGCTTTCAGGTCTCCTTGGAGCCTTCTCTTCTCCAGGTGAACCCCCCCAGCTCTCCCAGCCTGTCCTCAGGTGCTGGCTCAGAACAAAGGGCAGGCTCTCCTGCTTTCTTATCTCCAATGGTGGCAATCCATGGATGTTTAGGAAACAGTATGAATATATAACAGTTTTTCCCCTGAGTACTTGCTATGTGTGGCTCCCTCAGCTCCAGAGCCAGAGGTGATGTCTGGGCGTTCAGCAGGCTTTGCGGGATTATTTTCCCAGGACTTTTCCACTGCCTTTTTGACCCTGTGGAAGTCTTCCTCGGTGCCCTGTGGCAGAACTTTCCCAGTTTAATGCAAGTTGTGTGAGGAACCACTTTGTGTTGTTGCTGTTGCCAATTTGGCCTTTGGTAGCTGCATTTCATGCTGCTTAGTCCTCAAATCCAGAAAGGCATGGAAAGCTCATTCCAGATTCACCTCCTCCACCATGGTGAATTCCCAGCCCTCAGGCTCAGCATTCCCATCCTTGCACACCAGCTCTATACACTTTCCTGTCGTGCTTCCAGCTGGTTTTATTGCTCTGGTCTGAAGCTCCCTTATTCCTGAAAATACAATCCACGCTGTTCCAAATAAAGGCTGTCAGATTTCCAGAGCTGCCTCTCAATTAGTATGTGCAGACATTCTGCACATACTGGGACCAAATGACCTTTGTAAATGCAGCTTGCCAATACAGTCCCTTGCACATCTCCAACATCCCTCTCTGAATGTTATTTGCCTTTTTAATCCTGCTCTCAAGGGTGATCCATTTGGTGAGCTCCAGTCAAAGAAATGCTCAGCTGAGCCTGATCTCAGTGTGGAAAACACACAGAATACAAACAAACCAAAACCAAACTCCAGCAGCAATACAAACTTTTAAACTCCTACTTTTATAATTACTATATACACATTACTCCTACTTTTACAGTTATTATATACATATATATATATATGGAGAGAGAGAGAGAGAGAGAGTCTGTGTTTGGGGTTTTCTTGAACCTATTTTCCTTCAATGAAGACCATTAAAATTAGAAGGAACATTCTCAGTAAATTGCTTCAGCAGTTATCAAATGTCTCTGGATTCATTTCAGCATTTAATAACCCTCAAAAGCTGTTTTTTCCCTCATATGTTTCTGCAACCCTTAATCACGGAGGAATTAACCGCCAAGCGCTGGGGGTTTTTGTTTGGTTGGGTTGCTTTTTTTTAAGTATATACATTTCATGTACCAAAATAAGGAATGACAGGGATTTTTTTTCTTTTTTTCCTAATTTTTTTTTTTTGATGAAGCTACCCCCAATTCTTCATCCTGACAGAAACTGAGCTCTCCTGCAGATTGGATGAAGAGGATCGCTGTCCTCATGCCCTCAGCCCCACATATCCTGGCTGCCCACATTCCATGACTCTTTTCAAAGAACTACCACTAAAGGAAATTTTTGCCTGCCTCCAGCCCCCTCCATCCTCACTTCTTAAAGTAAGATCACTGCTGGGGCTGTGCAGACAGACAGACTGACAGAAACCTGGAGGTTTTTCAGGGACAGACCCTGAAAGCAGCACTTTCCTCTGCGATGATCTTCTGCCACGGATTACCAGATATCGTACCTGGAACTACAGCAATTTGTCCAGGCTCCTGGTTTATCTGAAAAGCATTTCCCAGTAATCTTATGTGCACCATCTGGCCAAGCATCCTGCGAGGAGCCAGCGCTGAAAGGAGGAGGAAGTTCTCTCTTCCCCCAAACCGTTGCTAAGCAGCTCCAGGAGTAACAACCACAGCCTTTATTCGGGCTGTGCGAACCTGGGCCCAGAGAGATCCCCCGGCCCCATCTGGGCCAGGGCCATCCAATAAGTCGCAAGAAATGTTTATTCTCCTCCAACTGTCAAGCTCACCTATTTTTTTTCCCCCTATATTGATTATTTTTAGTGTCCATGAGCCCCTGTTATCACAAGAGGGACCGTGTGCCTGCGGCACCGCTTTCGTGCTGCTGGACACCGACTGTCCCCAAGGGGAAGGATTTTTGGCCATGGAGATGGGCAGAGGTTGTCCCAGCCTCATCCAGACCCTGAGCTGCAAGAGTTCAGTACATCTGAGACATCCTGATCCCTGGTGCCACCTCCTGTGCCAGGTGGCTGGTGACAGAAACCCCAACCTGCCCTCAGTGCCATGGGGGGAAAGGAGGCAAAATTCACCCCTCGCTTTCTTCTGTGGGGCAGAAGAAATACTTCTGATCAGCATCCTTTAAAATGCACTCATGAAATAAGCAGGAAACTTTATAACCACAAAAACTTTAGGACTCCTTCCTTACAGGCCTCTGAAGAGGCCATTCCCACCCATTCCCAGGTCCAGAGCAGGAAAGCGCTCTGGTGAACACATTTAGGCAGCGCCCTACTTAAATTAATCCTGCTGAAATCTTACTTATTAATCTCTGGGATGCTGCAGGTGCATTTATAAATGTCAGAGAGCCATGTTAAAATGTTGTGATCCTTTCTGACATATTAAGCCATTTTTAATTCTCTCTCATCACGCCCAGCCTCTCCAGTAGACATTAGATAACTCCGGGGTCCTAAAAAAGCTACAGTGACTTAGGTAGAAAGCAAGTGAGTTATTAATCTTATGCAAATGCCTGTTTAATTTTCAGGATCTTGGCACCACTGTAAGCGCTGAAAGTCATGGACTATAAAGAAAAAAGGTAATTTCCTGTTTGTTTAATTGATCTGCTGTAGCTTCTCTCCTGGCTGGTAAAGCCAGGTAATGGAATTTGCAATGTAAAGTCATTATTAGAAGTGCCAGTATGACATTTGATAAATCCAGGCTATTTAGGCTTAGTAATACACACTCCACTTATGTTCTGGAAGCACAATTGCCTGCTACGTCCCCTCCTGCTTTTTAAATATATTTATACATATCCCCAGCATTATGATACATGAACATAGTTCTTCATGCATTGTTATTAGGAAGTGATAATTCCCCCCACTCAGCAATAGTTTGTTTTGTTTGTTTGTTTGTTTTGTTTGATTTCCACCCACAGGAAACTTTTGGTCTATGTCATGTCCAAAAATTCCTTTACAGGATGGCTGCCTTCCTCAATTCCCTGCAGGATCAGTTCTGGCCACCTCAGGAGTGGCAGATTTCCAGGGTACACCCAGGAGCTGGGGATGACTCAGGAGCTCACACTGGGCTCACTCAGTGGTGAATCAATTTTCTGTCATGCCAGTGCTGGGATAAAGCAGAAAATAACAGTACTTCTGACTGTTGGAGGAAAATAAAGGCCATTTGTTACTTCTTTTCACTGGGAGTATTACACCCAAAGTCATGGCCAGCTCCAATTCATGGCAGAGGTTTTGTCTCCCTTCACATCCTCCTGTGTCATTTCTGTTAGATACAACTTCTTTTATCTACCCCTGGCCCAAGCCACTGGTAAAAATTCCTGTATGTTATGACAGGTATTGCTTTAACTCAGCAATGGACAAAGACTGGTTTTCTTATAAAGTTCTTTGGAGTGAAAACCAAACATTTTCAAAATACTCCATGGCACACAAGGGCTGTGTAACATCCAGGTTATTTTATGGAAAAATTTTTCACAATTATACTACAGAAACTTCCCTATTTCTGGTTTAACTTCATTTTATGATAATTGTTCTAACTTATGTTTCCATCACAGTAATATTTAGTGCAATCATATGGGTTTAATTTGATCATTCATGTTCCACTGCAGTGATCAAAACAGGCAGTGTACTGCTTGGTGTTACACCTTGCTAAATCAGGCATCCAAATAAAAGCAATTACTGTAAACATGCATGAAATGGTACATATTACACTGTAAAGTGTTAGGGAAATGCTTTTAAACCACATTATTTTCAAGAAAAAAGAAATCCCTTGTGCTTTTCCTGTATGCTTGAGAGCCCAGCTTTGGTCTGTTAAGTCGAAATTGTAATGAATATGGAATATTAATAAGCTTTAAAAAAAATATTAAGTGTTATTCCATGGTAGGTTGCAAACAGGAGTTTATTTATATAGGTTATATTAAATGCTTCTGACTGTGTCTCTTTCTGAAGGGAGGCTACAAGAGAGATGGAGACACACTTTGGACAGAGCACGTAGAGACCAGACAAGGGGGAATGGCTTCAAACTGACAGAGAGTAGGTTTAGATGGGATATTGGGAAGAAATTCCTCCCTGGGAGGGTGGGGAGCCCCTGGCACAGGTTGCCCAGAGAAACTGTGGCTGCCCCCTCCCTGGAAGTGTCCAAGGCCAGGTTGGAGCAACCTGGGCTAGTGGAAGGTGTCCCTGCCCAGGGCAGGGGGTGGAATGGGATGGGCTTCAAGGTCCCTCCCAACCCAAACCCCCCTTTTATTCTGTGATTCTTTTGAAGCTCCGACTGCCTGCAGAGAACACCAAAACAACAAAACCAAAACAAATACTGGCAAGGCAGATTCGAAACCAAACACCTTTTAAACAAACAAACAGAAAAGGGCCTGGAGCATTTTCAAGCACTTTTTACATAAAAGTCAAGGATTGCTGGAAAATGAGGATCTGACTGAGAGACCTGAAGTGGTTGTTTATTTGCCTTTTAACAGCAGAATCAAGTGGTGCAACTCCTAGGGATGCTTCTGAGTGGCTCTGGGGTGGGATGAAGGAGAGCACTTGCCTTCCTCTTCTGTCAGCAGGGTCATAATGTGTGAACCCACTCAAATTTCTGAAATACTGAAGTGAAAACCCTCCAAAACCACAAACCTGAATGTAGTAACAATACTGGCCTACAACAGTGGCCTTTCTGAATTCTTCTTTCTCAGTGAATAAGTGACTCATTCCCCCCTTCCGTTCCCCCTGACAAGTTTGTCTTTTGTCTGAGGCCCTCTCAAAACGAGCCCCTGATTCTGTTTTGTGCCATCAGCTGCCAGATGGTGACTGGACAAGAAGCAGCCTGATTTACCTCGGAGTGATGCTGAACTTCCACAGCTGCTACTGCAAGGGAATGTTCCCTTTTGAATGAAGAGCAGTTTTTGGGGCTCAAAGAAACTGGTAAAACTGCAGTACACTGGTGTTTATGTAGAAATTTATTTTCTTATTTGTGTCTGCTCCCATGAGTGAGGAAGATGAAATCTTTGGATACCTCTGTTTAGCTCCATCCCCTAGAAAGAGTAAAATACTCATGAGTCCTGGTGAAGGCTCACCAGGATCACCTACCTATCCCAAAAAGGTGTGCTGAGAAAGCCTGCCAAGATGCCCGGGAAGTGGAAAAATCCATCTTCTGAGTGGAGAACGGATGAGAAAGGTTTAAACACAGAGCACAGGAAAGGCTGCCATAGAACAAGAATTCTCTTTCTAAACCCAATTTTTGGAGGGGTGTAATATAAAGGGAGGCTGAAAGGCACAACTAGCACATGGAGATGTGGATATGAATGAATAAACCAAAGACAGTAATGAAAACATGGTTGTGGAGCAGCCTCCCGTCCTGGCAGGCTCCCTCTTCCTCACAAATTAAAAGACAAGCTCTTAGAGGGGAGTGGGGAAAAAGTCCTCTCTTCCAGCCCTGCCTCCTACTTCTCCTAAAAACATGGTGCTGGTTCAGATGGGGTGAGGGAGAGAGGGAGAGAAAGGAGTGACTGCTCAGGATTCCTGGCCACTCTTCAGGGGAAGGGAAGCTGTGTTTATATGGGCTCATCACTCAGCAGGAAATGACAGGCAATGATTTCCAGGCTCTTGCCTCTCCTTTGGTGACTGTTTAAAAACTGTTTGTGTTGGTTTGGGGGTATTTTATTATACAGAGAATAGGTATATTTGACAAGCCTTAAATATGAATTGCTGCTGTGCTGCATGAAATATCTGATAGCAGACACATTTTGAAGCAGGGCTTTGCTCTGATGCCTCTGCTTGTTTCTGCTAAGAAGTTTTGTGCTTTCCAGTTTGTTTATCATTATTATATCCTGTCTTGTCTGATGCATTCCCTGGTCTGTAAATGCAACTTTCATTCTACAGTTAACAGTGTCGAGGATTTTAATAAATTGCCTTCCAGTCATGCTGCATTTTCTTTCTGCAGAGCCTCCTATTTGCACACAGAAATAGTTATTACCCATCCTGTTTCGTGGTGAAAACCCAGAGAAGGTGAACCTTAGGCTGCCTTAGACCTGCCTCCCACTCTGTGTTCCACAAACAGACAAGAATAAAGTCATTTTCTTTCTCTACACCCTAAATTCTGGATAACAGTGCTGCCAAAGTATTGTGCTTATAACATTAAATTCATTTTACCAGTTTAATAGTGCTTGTTATGTAAATGCTGCACTCAGTCACTGAACAGAGTTTGATTCTCTAACATGGCTCTTGGTATCCCTGTGCCTCATTGCTCCAATCAAAACTGGGATGCTAAACTTTTTAAAGATTTTTCTTGGAAACTGAGGTATTTAATCTTACCCTAATAAAATAAATATTGGTTAATCGAAGCTTAAGCTACTAAAAAGATTAGAGACATTTAATTAGTCAAAATTATATCTCATACTGTAATACAGTAAATTAGATTAGACAGGCTTTACACTTCCAAATTACATTAATGACTGCATGCATTTCCTTAATATTGTAATCTTTAATCTTCGATCCCTAAAGATACTAATGATTCTCTAACCCATCACTGACTTTCATCATCATTTAAAATTAGTTTGAAGTTACAGGAAGTAGTTATACATCAGAAAAAGACATGATACAGATCGTTTAGAATATGAGATTTAATTTAAATTTTGAGTTCATGGATTACACATGTTCCAATCATGGATGACAGGGGACCAGCTGAGGTGGTTTCTTGCTTTGACTCAGCTTGAAAGGGGTTGCTTTGTTCAAATTTAGCTTATTCTCCTCTGGGGATGGGCTTGGCAAACTCGGGGAGTGGTTGGTGCCGCGTTGACAGAAAATCTGCCTCGAAGGTGGAAAGAGACCTCAGGCAGAAACTCTGTGCAAGGGATGGCAGAGCTCATGGTCAGGCTGTGGCCATCACCTGAGGGGAGGATTACTCTTCAGGATTACTGGGAGTACCAGTTACTAGTTGTTTCTTCCAGACTGAGACTGGCAAGACCTGGGTAAGTCAGAGAGCTTCACCTTTGGTCTTTGCTTCACGGTCAGGATTTGGAGGGAGATGTCCATGTTCCCATTCCCCTCAACCACTTGCTTTCACAGGGACACATCTACCTTTGAAAAGATCTTATTTTCAGAATTTCACAGAATCTCAGAATCACCAGGGCTGGAAAAGACCTCTGGAATTATCAAGTCCCCCCTGTGCCAAATGCCCACCTCATCCCCCAGCCCAGAGCACTGAGTGCCATGGTCAGTCATTCCTTGAACACCTCCAAGGATGGAGACTCCACCACCTCCCTGGGCAGCCCCTTCCAATGTTTAACAACCCTTTCCATGAATAAATTCCTCCTGATGTCCAACCTGAACCTCTCATCCTGTCGTCATTTAATTCCAGATCTCACTGTGTCTCACTAGAGGATCAGTGATAGAGGATCAGTGGCTTGTTCTGCCTCTCATGAGCCCATGGGCTCAGATTTATACATTTAACAGATTATTAAACTTATTATATCCACCATACATGCAAGTCTCCAGAAGACTACTTGGGCAGAGCAGCAAAATATCCTGGGGTATTTGATTTGGATCAAGAGCCTTTGGTTCAGTGGGTAAAGCCCAGCCCTCACTGAGCAAGCTTAAAAGCAATATCTTCTGCTTCACACTAATATATGATCTCACTTTAGAGGTTCGATTTGCTAGGATTTTTTCTCTTCTAGTTTCCCAAAGGGAATTACATCATCTTTTACTTGAATCGGTTTTGTCTAAGTAGGGATGTGTAAGAGTGGTCCCTGATCAGCCAGGGAACTGCCAAGGAGGAGGTGGGACTGGGAAAGTTCAGGAGAGCTGGGGGACCCTATGTGTTTGAGGGGTGTTTCCATTGAGGAGGAATGGGAAAAAGAAGGGCACAAATCTATTTTTCTAGGAGCAAAACCAAAATGAGAAGACGGAAAAGTGAAAAGGGAAACAAAGACATAATATTTTTCAGCCCTGCTGATCTGGACACCTTCATCCCTCATGAGTGGTTTTGTCACTGTGAAAACTTTAATTCTAACAGTTATCTGCTAAAAGAAAAAAAAAGGAAGAAAGAAAAAGAAAAGAAAAAAGAAAAAGAAGGCTGGGAAAGGTCCATCCACAGAGCTCTGTAATCCTCCTACTGAGAGAAGATATGTAGCATCAAAAAATATCACACAACAGTGGACAACATAAAAATGTGTTATTATATAGTGCACCTCCTTAATATTGCTGGACACTAAAACATCTAGAGCTCAGTTGCTTTATGTTATCTCCTCAAGTTACTCCAGGGAATTACATCTTTCTACTGTTTATTGTTGTCTTTACTTGTTTTATTTTAATGCTGGACTTAGTCAAAACCAGAATTAGCCCTGTCCTTTAATGAGTTCTTTCAGGATGTTGGTCCCTCAATATGCCTGACAGCACGAAAAGAACAAACAGAAATTAAAACAGCATTAAAAGCAAACAGAAAATTGGACACATCTATAGGAGACAAAATCAGAATTTCTTCTGTCTCATGGAGGTCACAGAGAACAGTTTATAAGTAACTTGGAACTGAAAATGTTCATACTTACAGAGTTTTTCCTCTTTCAGGGACATTTTCTTAATAATACTAATTTGTCAAATGTATCTTCAATTTTACAAGAAGTTTTCTTCTCAAGCATTTGTTAAAGGAAAGATAATTGCAACTGGAAAGCAGCAAAATGAAAAGAACTTTAATTATGCATTATAATAACAAATGTGTTCCAGTTCAGGTGAGCCAGACCAATTACATATGATTAGTGAATGGAAACAATTGATGTTTTTGCATTTTCATTTGGGTCTGATGACCTTTTATGGTGAATGAGCTACAATCTGTCTTCCCTTGGTGCTCAACATGGAGCAAATACTTTAATTTATAGAGCCATTTGGAGAAATTATTTCAGTCTGATCAGAGACAAGCTTTACTGAACTTCTCACAAAAGAGAGAAAAGAGATCAATGACAAGACTGAAAAATGGTGTTTCAGTCAGCTTGGCATGGATTTTATTCTCCAGAGACATTGCCTGGTTCCACTGGACCTCACGGTCATGAAGTTGTGACTGCAGCTCCTCAAAACAGACACTTAAAATGATACCATGGCAGCACAAAGAACAACTGGCAAGGCATCACTGCCAGCTCCAAGAACTTACTGAGCATTTCCCCTCCAGGAAAGGTCTGAAAAGACAAAGCCAAAGTGCACTTTTGAAAAGGACACATCAGGTGATGAGGCTTTTGATTTCCTGTGGTAATGTTGACACGGCATAAGAAAAAGTAATTAGAACTCTTATTAAAAATTAAGCTGCCTTTAATATATCCTTCATTGTCCTCTGTGATGTGATTTCTGGTGTTTACTTTTGCTTAGCACTTCTGAGTATCTCTTAATCTGGTGCCTGAACCCTTTGGGATGCTGTGCTTCAAAATGCCTCCTTTAGCAGAGACATAAAAGATGCACCATGCAAATGTAAATCACCAGAAGCTCTACTAACTCCTTATTTTACTGAAACCTTAGATTAATAGAAATGATAAGAAAATGTGAATCAAATGGGCTGTAAAAACAGACCAAAGCCACGTAATTACTCTGCCCTGCTTACTTCATCTTACATTTTTCTTCTAAATATTTTCTTCACCCTTGAAAGTTCTATCTTTGCCAGTGTAGCTGGGTTCTTCCCAGCATCAGGAGAAAGATATTCTGGAGCTCATGCACTATTCCATAACTCCACTACTTTCAGACTGTGCCTTTGGAGAAACATATGCAGACTCCTCGAACCTAATGAGGTTGTACATCACTATATTCACTTTGAAGGTACCAGGGCTGCACTAAGCGACCTGAGGGCATAATTTGTCTACTTATAGGAAAGGAAAAAAAAAAACCCTTGAGTCTCAGAATCCACAGAGAGCCCGAAGGTAAGGACAGGAAAGTCGGATACAGGATCAGCAGGGACACAATAAGCAATCAATCCCTTCAATGGCTTCATCACATCTTTGTTGGGCAAAGCTTCATTGTGAATCTACTTACATTATCAGAGAACTAATGACAGTTTAATTCATAATCAAATTAACTGCAATAATCTTTATTAAGGGAAGAAACCCATTGGCAGGGCACTTTATGGCTCAAACTAAGAAGAATGTGAATGAAGGCAGAGCAGAGATGTTCACACTAAGGATCTAAAAGCCTGAAATATTTTCCCAGGAACATCAGGTAATCAATGACACCACCTCTCCACAGCCTCCTGTGACACCGAGTGAGCTGGAAGGCGGAGGGGATGAATGAAAGAAAAATCCTGTTGGTTTTCCTGGCCTTTTTTCTCTTACATTCCTCAAGGATGCTTGCACAGAAAAGTACATTTTCACTAAGCATTACTTTCCCAATTGCAACCAATAAAATTATTTCCCCCATAATCAACGAGCCTGCATTTTATCACATGCAACTGGGGAGATAATGATTAATATTTCCGTGCCAGGAACTTTGGGATTTAACAGAGTTTGTAACTATCCCTCATACAAGTTTTGCAATCACTTGCAACTAGGATTAATCAAAGCTAAATTGTCTTCAAAATTCTACAGTACAAAGTGAGGATTCATGTTAATTCTGCACACAGGAAAGTACAAAAAGGATCCAATGAGAGCATATGGCAGATGAATAGTAAGGAAAGGGAAACAGATTTGCACAAGTTATATTTTTGGACATCAGGAGGGATTTCATCATGGAAAGGGTGGTCAGCATTGGAAGGGGCTGCCCAGGGAGGTGGTGGAGACCCATCCCTGGAGGTGTTCTAGGAACAACTGGACATCAAGCCATCCAGCCCGAGAGCCAGAGCAGGGCACACACACATCCACAATCTCAGCAGGATGCTGTTTGGAGGCTCCATGTTTTGTTGTGGACAGGATATCAAATAACCTGGGTGCTCAAATGTGCCAACAGCCTCCAAACCCAGGGCAGACAAGGCATCGTGTCCTTGACGTGCCCCAAACCCAGAGAAATTTAAAGGTTGTGTGGAGTTTAATACAAAGCAGTTTGTGCAGCTCAACAGCTGTTAAACTGCATGGCTTGTCTCCCAAAATAGATACAACCTTTTGTGAGACATAAATATTTGCCACAGTGACAGACAATTAATATCCCCACCTTTACCTTGGAAATTTCTTCAAATAACTCCCACTTATCCATGCTCCTCATGTTCCTGGGGATTTGATTTCACAGGGGGAAGGCAGAGGATGCACTGCACCGCAGGGGCTGAGCTGGAGGCTTGGATTTAAATCCCCTCACCAGAAGGAAAGATATCAAGGGTTTGAGGCAAACCATTCCTCAAAATCCACAGCTGGCAGTCCATGCTCACAGAAATCCCGGAACAGCTCAGGTTCCTGCCCAAGAATTGGGATTCCAGGTGGGGAATTTCCCTCAGCAGAGGCCGCAGAAGATGAGATGTAGCAGCATCCACACGTAGGAAAGCTGGGGCAGGTCCAGCCTTGGAGCTCTCCCTGCCACACCACCATTCCTCTTCCTCCTTCCTGTGTTCCCAGGATGAGAAAAACCCTAATTTAGGTGGAAAGCAGGCACTAGTGGACATTGCCCACTGTGCCTTCTGATGATCCAACTACCCACTGGTGCAACTAGAAACAAATTACAGCTCCCCCAACTCCAGTGGCTGAAGTTGTAAAACTCGCAAGAATTATATTTCGAAAAACACAGAGTGCACGGCAGCAATTTAATTTCAGATTATTCTACCTGATTTATCATACGAGAAGCCAGCTATTATCTAGCTGCACACCAATAGTGATTATTTATTCATTTGGAAATTCATCCCTTACCAGACTGAGGAGTACAGCTTTTCTCTGAGCTTGAATCTGCACATAAAACCCAATTTATGCGTTCCAGAGAAAGCCTGTGCTGAATATCTCTGTAATCTGGTTAAAATTTATCACCTGAGAAGTGTGAGTCTTGTCTGCCTGTGAAGAGAAAACTAAAAATCAGATGAGGAACAGTGCAGCAAAAGTTTAGTGTGTGTTAGTGTTTCACTCATAAATTGAGATATTTTTCTGTTTTACTCTCTCAGCTATTTCAGACTCTGTTGTGCTGCTGTTCGATATGGTGGATAATTCATCAACCTCTATGTCTTTTATTATTATTATTGCTGTTGCAAAAAAATCTTGAGTTTAGGAGAAACAAAACAATAATTTTGCAATATTGTCACAACACACCGGGTTAGAAAATAATAAACCTTTTTATTATGATCCTAGAATAGCAAGGAATCACTAAGCATGGTACACAAGAACATTCCTTCAGAAAAGTTAAGCTTAAAAAAAAAAAAAGAATACAGATAAAATGAAATTTCAGGCTCAAATTGACTGACGAAGTGCACTCAGTTGCAACTGGATCTTTAGGGTCAAAATCAGGATCCGTTCCCACTGCCTCCTAGTGCAAGACCAAACCTGGGTCCCGACCTCAGGCCAATACATGGAGCTGAAAGGGCATTTTTGAGTTTAAGATAAGTTATGGCTTTGCCATTAGGAAGCATTTCTTTACCATGAAGGTGCTCAAGCACTGGCACAGGCTTCCTGGAGAGGTGGTTGGTGCCCCGAGCCTGTCACTGTAGAAGAGGCATTTAGACAATGCCTTTAAAAACACTTTAACTTGGTTAGACAGTTGGACAAGGTGGTCTTTGCAGGTCCCATCCCACTGCACCCTCTACTATATTCTGTAATTTGGCCACACTAAATTACCGTGTCAGAGGCATTTGGATCTTTGCTGGAGGTGGGGTTTTTTTGAGTTAAAGGAGAAACCGTCCTCTGGAGTAGTTTTTTGGGGCTGTAAGTTCTCACCAGCACAGCACAGAACTCCGCTGCCTCCCTCTCCACCCCAGCAGTGCCCCTGGATGGCACTTCACTCCCAAACCATGAGCCTGCCACCCAAGCAGAGACAGGAGGAGCTGAGGCAGATGAATTCCCTGAGGACCCCTTTGCCAGCAGAGCGGGTTGCCAGCCATGAATTATGCATTGCCACTCCACTCCCACATCATTATACCTTTCATTCTGCTGTGTCTGCACGGGCAGGATTGATCTGCCCGTCGCACACTGCAGTGCTCATGATGGGGGAAGGCTGGAAGCGTTTGCACAGCAAGGAGGAAGAACATGAATAAGTACACATTTGGTGTAACCTTATTAGTGGTTGGCCCTCGAGTCTCTAATGGGGCATAAAATGCCATCAGAAAGCTTTTTGCTTTTATCAAAATATTGCCTGCTTAGGCGGTAATTCAGGAGTTGGCACCGGGGGCCTGATGCAAACTGTCTGCTTGCATATGGTCTAGCAGGAGTGGGGAAAAAAAAAGTGGTGAATTTTGAATATACTGCTTTCCAGAACAATGTTTCATAACAGCCCTGCCAAACATTCAGAACCATCACTTTCAAGACATCTTGCACTACAGAATGATCTCATCCATGGAGTAAATTAATCAGAACAGAAACGTTGCATGTCAGTAGTGCCACTGTGTGCCTGTAACACAGGGCATTGTTCTTCAGACAAGAACAGGCACTGGAAAGGAATTTGCCCATTTCTTATGCCTTGGGATGTTCCACCTGTCTTTCCCTCCACACTCAGGATAGGATCCAGAATACACGTCAGGCATGCTGGCACAAGCACCCGAGTGAGATGTTAGGCCAGGATTAAGAATGAATTTTCTTCTATCAATACACATAAAAGTGGAGCTGTCTGACAACCTGGATAAAGAAACACAAAGGTTTAAGAGGAACTTCCTACATGGAGGGGGAAAACACAGCCTCTGTATTAGGATATCAATCCATCATTGTTTAAGGATATCATTAATTAGCTCAGCCTGCACTCTGACCTTTACCTCTCCTGTTCATTCTAGGATTGTGAGGGGAAAAAACCCAACTGATTCTGGAAACAGGATTTATATTCTATATATATTCTGTCCACAGAGACTCTCTCAGGCACCAGGAAAGGATGCAAAGAGTGATTACCAATGTTTATCCCTCAGAGAACACGGAAACACAGTGCTGATCCCACAGCAAGAGCTCAGATCCATACCCAAGTCCTTCTGAAGGACACCACCAAACCTAGTCACACTCAGCTTCAAAACCAAAATGATATTAACTTTTAAGTGTTCCAAAACTATGTTGAAATTATGAGGCATAAAGATTTTTTGGGGGGCTTTTGGTTTGGCCTTGTAACAACCAGGAAATGCTTCAGCATTTAAGTGTTTGCATCTACCCAAAGTTCCCCAAATATTTAACTTCCCAGAGACCTGACTTTTAAATCACAATTCCATTCAGGTTGAAAGTGGTGCAGGATTAGCTCAGCTCATCAGAAACATCATTTCAGAGTAGTTCACACATAATTACATCTCAATTAATTCTGATAATTCAGAAACTGCTTTTTATTTTGTTTTCTTATTAAATGTGATGCAAAATCATGGATTTATTAGCACAAAGATATTTCTTATCTTGCCACAAGAGCAAATAATTCATTTTGGGGGGTTAAATATGTATTTTTTTGGGTCAACAGAATTCTTAAGTACAGACAGATCTGATACTTGTACTTTTCAATTTTCTAGTTTTATAGTGAACACAAGGTGAGGAAAAATACCCTACACTGAGATGTATGTGATAAGAACATAAGGAAGAGATTGAATTTGGGGTTTATTCATTTTTTTATGTTTGTCAGAAAAAAGAATAAAATCAGATAAGCAGAACGTATGAGAAATATAATCTTTGGATCACTATTTTCATTTTCCTCCAAAAATTTAGAGTGTGTTCCCCATGATTTTATATTTCTGCCTGTAGACTCCACTAAGCCAAGATCAGAACAGCCAAGTGTCAGCTGGATTGGTAGAGGCAGAAATGGGATCACATCAAGTGGAGAATTCACACCACTGCATTTTAGGCATGTAATTGCCTAAATTTAAAAAAAATAAGCAAACAAAAATTAAACAAATTAATAAGTAAATAAATAGATAAATAAATAAATAAATAAATAAAAGGTGTTTAAATTAACAGAATAATAAAGAGGGAGGTATCTACATGGGAAACAGGGCATTGCCTTAGGGAGAAATGTCTCCAGTGACAATGTGTCCCTCAGGTTCCTAATCGAGGCACCAAAGCCAGTGCCCAAAATTAACCTACCGGGAATATTCCACCTCACCAAGGCAGCAATCATGGCAAAATGGTACAGGATAATATGTCATCATGTAAAACAGAGGCAGAGATGCTGCTGAATAAGGGAATGGCACCTGTTAGAGGGATCCCATTTTCAGTTCTCGTAGGTAGAGCTGATCAAAACTGGTCCGTGTGACATTTTCCCAGGGAGATGGAGCAGTGAAATCAAATCCCATCACAGGATGGTCATAAACCCACAGAATATCCTGAGCTGCACGGGACCCACAAGAATCATCCAGCCCAACCCCTGGCCCTGCAAGGACACCCCAATAATCCTGTGTGCCTGAGAGTGTTGTCCAAACATTCCCTGAGCTCTGGTAGCCAAGGGGCTGTGACCACTGCCCTGGGGAGCCCGTGCCAGTGCAAGAGTCTGGTCCAAAAAGGCACATTGGATGTGTACCCTCACCATTCCCAGGGACATCCACATTTTGGAGGATATTTCCCACAAATACAGCCCCAGGCAGCCCCTTCAAATGCACTTGGAGGGTCATGTGGAGACACCACACCCTGTCTTGCCAGTAGTGGCACAACCATTGCCCAGGTGAGGGGAAGTCCCAAGCACTGGAGATTTCCTGGACCTTTGCTCCTGCCAGGAAAAAAGGCTCAAAGCAGCCTGGCAGCAGAACTGTGTGGAGCCACCCCAAAGGAGGGTGGGATTATAGGATTAAGCACAAATCCTTAAATTTGGACTCAGAAGAAATTCAGGAACAGGTAGAACAGACCATGTTGAAAGAAGTTCGTACACTGCAGAGAGACAAAATGAGGAGGGATCTCAGCACTGCATAATTGTTTCCCTGAATTAATAAAATTACATCTCTGGGAAGAAAACTAAGGGATGCTTTATGTGTCTTCAGGTAGGTTAATACACTAATTTTCACATCTTTGCAAGCATGCAAACCAGTATTGAAGAAAAACCTGATTTCTCAGGAAGGAACCTTTTTTTTGAAGTTAGATATTCGTCTATGTAATTATTTTCTGGATTCAGGGTTTTTTTCCCAGTTGTTCACCAGCTCCAAAAACTGATAACTACTAAACAAAAGATATTTTCTACTAAAAGACATTTTCTACTAAAGAATAGAAAATCTCTTTGGAGAAATGGTCAGGACATTATTAAATGGCACTTGGAATCCAACAAACTGAACAGGGAGCAGTGGATCTGTAGTAGGAAGAGCAGTGTGATGATACTGGAGGAAGTGAAATCCAGTAAAAATGGAAAAGCAGTCAAATGGATGCAATAGCAAAGAAGGGACAGTATAATGGAAGTGTCATGATAGGAAAGGTGGAGGAAACAAAAGCAAGAGAGAGAAAAATACAGAAGTGAAGTTGGGAAAAGGATATTAGTTCTTCCTCTAAGTAGCACATTTAATTCTCATAAAAAAAGATGGTGCTACAGAGATCAGAGAGTACTGTCTGAAAGGCAAGAGGGTGTAATTAAACAACACTAAAAAGTTACTGACTATCCCAAAGGAAAATTAATTCCTTAAAATGGATTGCACCTTTGGAAAGAACTGGACACACATCATGGGATATGTCAATGATGCCATTACCCCCTTGTCTGGTCAGTGAGCTGCCAGTTTTACAAAGACTTTGTGCCTGAGGAAAAGAAAACATTAGGAAGATATGGTTAAAGTTGTTCTATGGTTCTCTGAGACAAAACCAAGAGGGTTTATAAATTGGGAATAAGAATATATTAAAGAACATTGCAGATATTAAACACCATGGTGCCTAGGAGGGCTGAGGGGAAAACGGGAGCACACTGTTGAGGTGGCTTGGATGTAGCCAGGAAATTATCCAACCCACAACTATTCCCAACAGTCTGGGCCCCTTCAGAATCCCACAGAGCAGCTCTTCCACTGGAGACAACTGGTCTTTTCATTCAGTCCTGGTAACTTTTCTAGTGTCCTGTTTTGAAGAATATTTCACTTGGCTTTGCTGCCTAGAAAGAGAAGCCTGAAGCTTTCATAATCCGAAATATGGGACCCATACAAAGGAAATCAACCTATTTGGGAGAATCTATCTATGGATTCAGCAAGCAGAGTCACAGAATCACAGAATGGTTTGGGTTGGAAGGGACCTTAAAGATCCTCTAGATCTAACCCCCTGCCATGGGCAGGGACACCTTCCACTACACCAAGTTGCTCAGAGCTCCATCCAACCTGGCTTCAACACTCCCAAGGATGGGGCATCCACAGTTTCTCTGGAAAGCCTGTGTCGGGGCCTCACCACCCTCACAGTGAAGAACCTTTTTCTTAATATCTAATCTAAACCTCCTCTCAGTCTGAAGCAGGATGCAACCTCATAACCCCAAGCAAAATCATGCTTAGAAATCCCATCGCGATGCCAAGGACATTTAAATCTCAAATTAGACAGAAAATTTCATCTGCCACAGCAGCACGTTTGGTAACTTCAAATCCAGCTGCAAAATGTATTGTTCCTGATTAGTAAATAAATAAATGAATAAATATATTTCTTTGTTCTACATTGTGTGAGCAAGCCACAAACACTCAACAGCCACTGTACATACAGTGTGTCTCAAGGGTGCTGAGGCAGTAATTTCAGAATCATTCAGGTTGGAAAAGCCCTCCAAGATCATCAAGTCCACCCTGTGCCCCATCCCCACCTTGTCCCCCAGCCCAGAGCACTGAGTGCCACGGCCAGGCCTTCCTGGGACACCTCCAGGGATGGGGACTCCAAAGCTCCCGGGGCAGCCCCTTCCAGTGCCTGACCACCCTTTCCAAGAAGAAATTCTCCTTGAAAATTATTAAAATTAAGATTAATCCACCAGATTAGTTCATTGCTTTTGCTTAGACAACACTTGCGAGGGACTGACTCCTCTCCAAAGATGGTGCAAGTGGAGACCCCGGGAACAACCAACATCCCTGAAGGATCCAGGATATCTGAGAGCCCCCTGTGGAAAAGTTCAGACCACATTTGCCGCTTGCAAACGTGAACAACTCTGGAAATCACCCATGTTACCAGACTCCCTTTGCTCTAATACTCAACACACCCAAAAGGAGAAGTAAAGAGGTTCTTGTGCCAGAGGTTTCTTTCCCCCTGCTGAGCTACTCTGAGGTTTGCTTGTGGTGAAGTGTCCAATTTGCTGTGTAATTGAAAAGAAGTTGCACCCATTCTAAAAAAGCCAATTCTGTCTACCAGTGTATGTGTCCAAAAGGCAACAAGAAAAAATAAATAAACACAGTAAAGAGCAAACAACTTAGTTTTTGCTCAAACACAGCATCTGTTTAGAAAAATCTGGACTGGAATATAAACACAAAATGCAATTTGAAATCTTTTCCCTATGTTCAAGCTATTAAGTCAAATACATACTTATAACAAAAACCTGTTTAGAGAATTGAGTTTTATTTCCTACTTAAAATAACTCTCAGCCTGGACAGGTACTGGTGGCACTCTTCATATTTCTTAGGAGAGCAGCAGAAAAAATTACTACAATTCCACATGGACAATATGCAGTTACTGTTTTTTCATCAGGGTTGCACTCCGTTGATTTTGACAAATGAATCCTGTCAAATTGGCTTCTTTTCCCATAAACTTCCTTTGTGGTCAGTTAAGCTCTTGAAGCTGATCAAGTCTCATTGGCTCACAGTTACCCCCATCAGATAAAAATGCAGTTTATCCTTCAATTTTCTTTAATTCAGGAATCAAATAATATGAACCATCAAATACACTCTTTATTCCTATGTAAATAAAATGTGTAACACACTCTACATTTAGCATATGAACACCCTCATAGCAGAATATTTTTACATATGGGGAAAAAAATGTTTAAATGTGAGGCCAGCAGATTTTTGTTCACCTCTAAGCACACAGACAAAAATAAACAAATAACCAGAAAAAAACCCAAACAAATAAAATAAAATAAAATAAAATAATAGTAACAATAAAAATAATAATAATAAACCCACCTAGAAGGGGGAATAGCTGTAACCACAGAGAATTTAGCACTGAAGCAGTTGGGAGCGTCTCAGGTTATTGACGGATATCAATGGATGTCATTTTTCAGGAAAAGCACAATGTCCTACTGTTCCCTCTTACAAAGTTGTGGCTCCTAGAGGGACTTTTCAAAAACAGACAGCTAAAAGTGGGACACAGAGTTTGTTTCAGGATTCACTTCTTCTTTACTCCAGTCCCACTAACAGGGAGCACAATCACCAAGTGACCTGACACACACACACAGTGCTCGTGGGAGCTCACTCTCCTCTCTGCTCCACATATATTTATTTTTGAAAATGTAATAAACTTAATAAAAGTGACATTTCAGCTCTTAAAAATACCTCAGATCAGATGGTGCTGAGCCATCCATTTCAGGGTTCATGAGAAGGATACTCTTTATAGGCTCACTAAATATTTTATTTGCCTGTTTGGGAGTTTATTTACTTATTTACTTGTTATTTTTTCCTCTATATATAGGCAGGTTTGTGGGGGGAACTGTGTTTGCACATTGTAAAAATGTGCTTCTCTCTGAAGTTTCTCATCTCAGAGTTTCCCCACCACAGTCTTGTTTTAACACCAAAAAACTCCGGCACATTTTCCCAAACCTGAACGCCTGGCATCACAAAAACCCCCTATGTGCTTGCCATCACAAAACAGAATAAGCTGGTAAGAAAAAAAAAAAGGGCTTTATAGGTCATAGGATTGAAATATATAAACAGTGGCTTAATCTTCTAGGCATGAATACAACTTCCAACAAGTAGATGATTTCTTCAGTTTCTGTGTGGCTAAACCACAGAGAGCAGCAAACAGTGTCAGCTCAGGACAGTTAAAATAGGTTTCCTGGGACAACTCAGATCACACCACCTGGGGAAAAACTGCCCCAGCATTAACATTTCACTAGATTTTCAATATGTGAGAGCTCCCAGTTTCTTTCTGAACTTATTTCAGGAAATATATAAAGTAAGGAGGCACAAAGTGTCCAAATCAGCATCTTTCCTTGTGACACGGCATGAATAAAAGGGCAAAGGAGGATTTCTTTGGAATTCCTAATTTTGGAAACCTATGGAAAGCCCTGTGGGCCGGTGGCACTAATGAAGGCAAACACACTGGTTTGTGTTCTCCCCTGTGCTGAGTGCTCCCTACAAGAACAGCTTGGAGGAGAAATTTTTGGGAAGTGGTATGACAGCATGGATTCCCAAATATACACCTTGCTGCTGGAGTTAACTCCCAACCAGGGCATGGGACATCCCTTATATTTACTTTAAACAAGGGAATGTTTAAAGAAAGGAATGTAAAGAAATTGATATTGGATGCAGAATCTGGTCCCTGGCTCAACTATCCTTCTGCTGTGTAGTATCATCAGGGAATCTAAAATAAAAACACAAAATGTGTCTTCTTTGTCCTTTCAGTCCTCAAGTACCTCCTCCTAAATGAGACAGAAACTTCTAAGAAATTAGTTTATCGCTCCTTGTTCCCATTATAAGAGGCAAGGCTGAACTCAGTTTAAATCCTCCCTACAAAATTAGCCAGGGGTTCATTTCCTGGGGCTTCAGCCCATCCAGATACAGTTTTCCACTGTGTATAACATGACCCTCCAGACAGCATATTTGCTTTTCCATTTGCTGGTTTCCTTATCCAGCTTCATCACAGTCAGTGTCCAGTTTTTCCCACTTCCTTTGCCTGCTCTTGCCATCACTTCTGTCAACGTCCCCAATTTACAGTCACACATCCTCCTCAGCAGGAGGATGCTGCTGCTGCTGTTTGCACTCCTGGAAAGCCCTGCCTGTGCTCCCAGGAAAAGCTGCAGTTTGAAAAGCCACCACTGCCAGTGTTTTGGGTTTGTTCTGTCATTTGCACAGCCGGGTTTGTTGGATCTCCAAAGGAGGGCAGCTGCCAAATAACACGTTTGGCACACGAGCCTGGGAGTGACAGATCCAGCACCGAGCGAACATTTGGAGCACACAAAGCCAGATCATCTCCGGTTTGAGATCTGGGGCACACGGGGTGCACACAGAGCTTGAGCAGTAGTGAAGGTGCTGATGGTGCTGTCAGGGGGTGGGTGAAAAATCACAGAATCACAGAAACATTCAGGTTGGGAAAGACATTTTTGGACAAACACAGAGAGCAAGAGTCCAACTTTTCTCTCTCGTAAAGTGACCAAATCCCTTCAGAACAGGATGACTGAGAGAGCTCCAGAAAACAGTTCTGAATGAAAGGCAAGAGGTTGTTTTCAAAGGAACCTTGTCTGGCAGGTGGGACAACCCACTTTGAGAAAAGTGAACTTTATGTCGGATGGAAAGCCTGGTGTTGTGCCTGACGTTCTGATTTACATATGGAAAATTACCACTTCCTTTACCTCAGTGCCTGAGGGAGTTGATACCTATCTATAGCTGTATCTCTAGAGGCCAAAAATCACTGGCTTTCTGTATGAGAGGAGTGAAGCTTTGCTCTGTACAAGAACATTTCCTCGAGAGGCAGAGTGAGGAACACTATAAAAAGCACGTCTGGGTGACCTCAGAGTGCTGTGTCAAAAAAAAGCTACAGTGCCACAGCAGGCCTTTACAGGAGAGAGCCCAACTCAGCAGGGCAGTCAGAGAAATGGGGGGGCTCTTTTGGGAGATCAGAAGATGCTGCTCTTCTCAGGGCATCCTTCCCTGACAAAGGGAAGAGACAGAGTACTCTCCAAGCTGTGAAATTTCTGCTCCTGTTGTTTAACCTTGGAATTTTCCTCTCAGGACCAGAAATTCTGCTTTGGATGCCTCCAGAAGGAAAAGCAGTCGCCCTCTGTCCTCTTAGCTGGTACTTTCCTTTCCTCTCCACCAAGCAGCGTCATGTTTATCCACAAAAATTTGAGATTGAGTGTTGATACTAAAGGGAATGAAGGCTAGATCACAGCCCAGCTCACAGCCTTTGGGGATGGACAGGCCAACAGATGGAACTAAGCAGAGAAAACGGGATGCAGATACAGAAAACAGCAAGAGGGATATAGGAGGCATACTATCCTCTCCAGTTGATCCTTTCCATTCGTGTGGATACATGCAGATGCTCAGTGAAATAGGAAAGCACCAAATTCGAAAGGGATAAAAGAAAATGCCGTTTGATACAAGGAGTAATTAACTTGGGGAACGTGTTGCTACAAGGTAATACTGAGAACTGAGAGTTCAGTGGGATTCAAGCACAGATGAGACACGGGGAGAATGGGAACATGATTACATCGGATAAGATTAAATGCACAATTCACGCGGGTTGGTAACAGGCGGAACACCAGAGGGTAAGGAGCTGGGAAAAGCTTTCTTGAGGGATATCTTTCCATAATACTCCATTACAGGGCTTCTAATTTCTTCCTTTCAAACCCCTAACACTGAACACTGTCTGACATTGAAAACTGAAATGAAAAAGCTCCAGAGGATGCTTATATTGTAATTCTTCTGATTTATGTAACAATTTCTGGGAAGTGCCTATCTGTAAAAATAAACTGAGTACTGAGCTCAAACTGCATATCAGTATCTACCTGGGTAAAATTAACCTTCTGTTTCTAAGCCACTGACAACAGTGAGTTTCCTTCATGACCTGGGGACATTCTGCAGCTCCATGTCCAGCATCTGTTACCTCGCTGTCCCACCAGAGACCTCATGAGAGGGAGAGCACCCATTAAACCCCATATTCAGTTCTGCTGGCAGACACAGAGAGTAGGGAGAACTCTCTAGAACTCCCCAAACCACCTTTAATTGAACCTCTGTGTCTCCCAGTGGCATTCTGATACCAGGTTTGTGATCTGTGGCCAGCAATCTCTAACTGCTCACTGGACTAAGCACGAAACGTGTCTGGCAATTCCACCACTCGGTGGATAAATATTTGTGGCTGGGCAAAAATAACACAGCAGATTCCATCTCGGAGGGGAAGCCCATTTGCTGTGATTTATACACTTACTGCAGTGGATAAACACTAATGCCATCATGATTGCCCGTTGTAAAAATCCTGTCATCTGCAGCAACCTGTTTTTTCCATGGGGGCCAACTGTTCTATCTGATGATAAGCAATAAAGCTCTGGAAGGTGATTGTAAAAGTAACCGACTGTCAGCAGCAGTCAGAGCTGTTGCTGCTTGGGCACTGCCACTTATTTGAATTTTTAAGACTTACAAAGACAGGAAACTTGCTGTCTTTCTCACAATTTAGTCTTTTTTTTCCTCTTATCCTGCCAAGAAACAGCAAACATCTTTGAGTCTTAACACAAAGATATCCCTGAAAAAAAAATATGAATAAATCCCTTACTCCCCATTAGCTGCAAATACATTCTGATACCATCTTGGTGGTTTTATAAGCACATTCAGATGATTTGCTAGGTGCCTGAGTTCACACTGTGGTGTTCTTTCAAGTTTGGGGCACAACACAATATGCCAGGATAAAAGAAGTGTATTTGAGAATTTCCTGACAGTTCTTGCAATAAATCCCACACTCTGTAATCTCTTAAGCATGGAAAGCACTTGAGTTTAACTAGAAAACGTGCATAAACACAGTTCCACATACTTAAGATTATCATCAACCTGCCAGTTCCTTCTTATCTGAGATTTTTTTCCATTTTATTTCCTTTTCTTTATCCTCCTTGTGTACCAGTGCTTGAGCCCATGATGACAGGAGATAGTGGGGGTGCAGTACAGAGCTATTGTAGCACAGCTGCAATCACTGAATCCCATAAAAGCCATCACCTCCACAAGGCCAGCCTGCAGGCTCCAGGAGCAGCCTCCAGCTCCAGTTTTTAGGGCCAGGGAAAGGAGTACAGATTGAAAAATGGCAGGAATTTGGAGGACTATAACCTGTGTTAATATGGCAGCAAAATACTGCAGCCAAACAGCACCGTCCTGCTCCAGGGGCTGTTCCCATATGTGTCCACACACATCAGCTGTGTCACCATATGCAGGTGTCACTGCACAGACACATCATCTGCTTTCTGAGTGTCTCCAGGTCCTCATGGAGCAGCCTGAGTCACTGACAAAATGGCACTCACATCCCAGCCCCTCTTCCACTACTTTAGGGAGCAGAGGACATCATGTCCCTCAACTACTCTCTGCTGTCTCTGCAAGGGATTTTTCCCTTCCTTCTAATTCAAACGTAGCTGTTTATGATGAATATTCTCTGTTGCAAAGGGTTTTTACAGTGAGATGGAAAATCCTGTCTTTGATTTCGTGCTTATCATCCCCAACATAACAGAGCAGTGCAAATTCTGGGCTGTGTGAAGGATGGAGATCACACTTTTGGAATAACAAACATCAATGCACTTCTGAGCTTCTCAGGAGCCTTGATTTCTTGAAACATGTTTCCCTGGAATGAAGAGAGAGCTGAGCTACACTGATGGGTCTGATATTCCAGAAATTGCTATCACAGCTTTTCCCTTTGATGTCTGTCTGCATCCTGATTGCACCAATCCCAGGCTGGAGGGGAAGGAAGGATGTTGTTGGCAAAATGCTGCATGGCTGCAATGAAAGTGGTTCCACATCAAAACCCACTCCTGCCCCACCAGGAACACAAATCTCCCCAGGCAAGAGCAACATCACTTTGGTTCTGACTATACACCTTCATGGAGTGTAGCATGGGGGAAACCTGTGTTTTGGCTATTCTGGGTATAATCTAATTTGTGGGTAACATCAATCCAAACACTTTAAATCCCTTTTTCAGGCAGATTTTCTAGGGAAACAAGGTTTATAAAACGCTGCATGGTGTCTGATCCTCTCAGTCCTGTTAGCACCGATAATTTAGCCACTGGCCACCTTCAGCCAGGTTTGACAAAGGGTAGAGGTCTCAAAGTCATGCAACTCCTAAAAAAAATTCTGAAAACCAGTTTGAGGAATGTAGTAAATGCCCTCACCAAAGGAAAACCTGGAGTTACCTGCAGGTTTGGTCTGCTGGCTTTGTGTCTCTTGGAAACAACACGAATGTCTCCTGCCACTTGTCATTTGGGACCAGGCAGGAGGACTTAGAAGGAGAAGCACAGGTGCTGCTGCAGAGAAAAGGGCAAGAAGGAACAAGAAAGTCAGCTGAGGTTTCACCAACTGCAGGATGGGGAGAAGCAGAAGACAAGTCTAAGCTTCATTAGGTCCACAAATAGTTTTTTTCTTGGACCTTTCTTTCTTTCCTTCTTTCTTATTTGCCATATATACCTCAGTGTGTCTCAGAATTAAGGCAGCATCATTAGCCAGCAAAAGGGATCCAGCACTAACATTCCATTTTTTAGGATGCAGTACAAACTGAACAGATTCTGATCCTTGGATGCCATGAATTCCTGTGGTTCTTTGGAGGTCAGGGGTCTCTTCAGGTTTACATCAGACCTCACCCAAAGTATCCGTGTGCATTTAGAGCTCAATAATGTGGGGGGATAATTAAAATTAATAAATTATAACTAAGTTGCAGAGCTGTTTTCTAGGTTCAGAGCTGTCTTTTTTTGATAACACACTCCTGAGTATGTCATGAGGAACGGCAGAAGATAAGTCCATCCTAAAACAGAGAGTGCACCATTCCTACCAGTGATGGGAGTGATTGAGTGGCCTCAGAATATTCAGAGGGAATAACAAGCCATGGGCACCCAGAGATCCTTGTATGAAGCACTCACCTATAGATTATACATATTATAGGATATATATTTGTATTTAAATGAATACAAAGGAGATTTTTGACATCTTAGCACACCATTCTGGAGTTTTTTATCTCACTTTGGCTCCCACCAAGCAGGACTGTGCCAGGCTGGCTACAGTTCTCCAGCTGAGAACAGGCTTCAGGAATGGTGGGGGCTGCCCACTGGCAGGGAGGTCACTGCTGGTGGCCCTGTGGGCACCCCCTGGATCACCTGTTTGGGTTCCTTCTCTCTCACTCCCATTTTTATAAGCAGTTTTGCCAGATTATGTTTAAATATGACCCTTTTAATCAGGTTACTCAGTGTAATACAAGCAAGATTATGATGAGATGGATGCTGTTATTGCATTACCTATTTTTATCTCCATTGATTCTCCTGGATCTTTCATGAATCACCCTATTGAAAATGTGACAGGTTTATGTCAGTCACAACAGGACTGTAACAATATTAGCTCCACCATGAATTCAGCATGACACCAAAATTGTGTCATACTTGACCTTATTTGATGTATTCGTGTCCAGAATCAGAAGCTCTGTGCTAAGCTGCACAAAGCAAGGGAAGATTCTTTTCTAACAAGACATTCTTCTATATAAATAGTGGTTTGTGCTTTTATTGTTTGCTGCCCAAGCTCCAGCCATGTGATTATATGTAAATAATAATGCTATTTCTAGAAACTGTGGCTACAAGACCTTCCAGCTCTCCTATTCCAGCACCATCAGTAGCTGGAATAACTTATGCCCAATAGCATCGGTTCTTACTACAAACTAGTGAATTCTGGCATTCTTTCCATGCCTCTGCCTTGCTGAGAACAAGCAGGGCAGAGGAGGAAACCTTTCCAAAAGTGGGAGACCTTGGCCAAATCAGCAGCTGGAGAAAAAGGAAACAGGAGGAGGCCTTCTCCCTCTGATTTCCTCAGACTAAGGGAATAAAGAATCTTCATGTGCAGTTTGGATGAGCTGCAGTAAATTGCCCAACTGTTCTCTTCTGTGAGAATAACACACTTACCAGAACCTCATCACTATAAACTGCTGCAGCTCCATTGACTCAGGGAGAGGCAGAGCTAAAGTAGCCTTTGGGTCATTTGTTCTTTTTTTTCCGAGAAAAAGTGGTCTGCCCCTTAAAACAAAGGGCAGGGAGCCAGAAGAGATGATTTTGTACCCAATTTTCTCACAGATTTTCTGTAAGAACCCACAGATAAGAGCAGGGCTTGGTTTTCAAAGAAGTTTTGCAGTTAATCTATTGAACTTAAAGCTCATGTCAATGAAATTTCCTGGAGAAGAGGGATGGGAATTCGTTGGGCTTTACATGTGGCCAATGAAGTTTATAACAAAAGACCAAGTTTTGAATCTTTGAAAGTCTGTGCCCACTTCCTGAAGCTCTGCCAAAAGTAGGAAGTGATTTTAAATATGAGGCATGAGCTTCTCAACACTACTTCGCTTAGTAGGAATCAAGTCTCTTTCTAAGAACTGCAATAAAATGTGCTCTCTTGGTGCTGCAAACAGATGAGCACAAACATAAAAGTCTGGAATTCCAGCATTAATTAAAGCTCCCCAGCAAAGTTTGCTCTGCATCTCCTAAATTACCTGATTTAAATTATTTAAAAATCCCAGTTCTTACTGTGCAGATGCACAGTCAGCTGGCTTCACCGAGCAGCTCAGGCTCAACAGCAGCAGTTAAAAGCCATCACACAGCTTCATCTATTATTATTAGAAGTCGTTAAAATTATCAATTCCAATATAAATGCCATGGAAATAATATTTTTCAATTTTTCCACATCCTGTCACATTCATATACTCTCTCACTCCCTGTCCTCAACAGGACACAGGGAGAAAACTTGGATTAAAAAGCCGAGGGATGAAAGCTGAGCTAGGGAGATCACAGTCACTGTCATGGGCAAAACAGACTCCACTTGGGGAAAGTAAATTTAATTTTTTTCTAATGAAAATGCACTGGGATAGTAAAGGCAAATTAAAACACCATCTTTCCCCCTTAACCCAGACTCAGCTTCACACCTTCATTCCCAACTCCTCTACCTCCTCCCCCCCGAGCAGTACAGAGGGGATGGGGAATGGAATTGCAGTCACAGAATCACAGAATGTGCCCAGTTGGAAGGGACCCATCAGGATCACCGAGTCCAACTCCTGGCCCTGCACAGGACACTCCAAGAATCACCCCATGTGTCCCTATCTTTAAGATCCATTCCAACCCAGGTCATTCCATGATTCTGTGATTCCCACAGGACAGAGGGAAAGTGCTAAGGATATGTACAGCTGCCCAGGAATAAGATTGCCCTGTTTATTGACAATGCATGGTAACAATTTAGTGCTCATAGAAATACTCAGGAACAAACATTTATACAACAGTTCCCTGAAATTACCTTTGGGGAAAGCAAGAAAGGTGGGATTTCATCACCGTTTCGCTTAAGGGCTTGTAGAAATAAATTAGCACACAAGTCATCCTAAAACAGAAGCTGTCATATCAATCATGTAGGATTTAAATGAAGAACAATTCTTTTTTCTCTTGTCAGCTTGCTGTGCAAAGTGTTTTAATAAAACTGGATCCACTTGGTACTATGTTGCTTTAAAGGAGGCGCCCACTCAGCTTCCTCCCAGGGGCCTGTGTTAGGCACAGGAAGAAACAGAGAGCAGATCTCCCCACACTGGGAGAGCTGAGAGATGAGGGCTGGAAGCCAGGAATTCAGCCTGACAGAGGCATGCATCTGAGTAAAACAGCAGGGTGTAAATATTTCACTTGTTTATTTAAAATACATCTGTATATCACACATACATCGGGCATCTACAGGAGAAGGCCTGTACAGATGAGAAGATAAATTTTTCCAGCTAGTTTTACTTCATGACAGGTCTGATTTCAAGATGACAGCAGAAGGATTACAGTTTCCCCAACCACTTGCTGTTCAGGGCACATCCCACACTCAGTCCATCTGCAGATGCTCTTTAATGTCAGTACATGGATCAGCGACAGGACACGGTCCCCAGGGCACAGCCTGGCACCCTCAGAGAAAAGAGAAAGGCTTGGGCAGCAAAGCGTGCAGGGAGCCACACTGATGCACCACAGGTTCTTCATTTCAAAGGGAAAAATCCCCATTCTTCAGAAAACAGTGTTCAAAAATTTAATCTTCATTCAGTTCAATGGAGCAGCTCTATAATTTACAGCACCAGATAAAGCTGGAAGATGTAATGTGAAATATCTGAAGCAGCTCTTCCCCTGATTTAAAATGCACCTTGGGCAACAGAGCCTTAACTTGCCTCAACATGTGTTTCTAGCAGATAAGTAAACAATTTGAAACTTTCCAAGATAGTTCCAGCAGGGAAAGCATGAGCTCACATTAGACTGCAGCTGCAGTGCCCCACTGATAAGGGTTTGGGAGTTGAAAGGGAGCAGCTTCGGAAGAATAAAACCCCTTTTGTGTACGAGTTGTTGGATCAGAGATAGCAAAAAAGAAAGAAAGACATCATTTTTACACTAAAATTCTGTGAGTGGCCTTGGTGGCAGGATGGAATCCAACACCAGAGCATGTGAGCATCTCCATGAGGGAAGGGAGAGAAGAAGCAAGGCTGGGAGGTTTAAAGGTTCCCGTGCAGAGAAGCAAATCCACCCAATCCATCGAGCTGCATCGACACTCAGCTTCCTTATAACTTCCTTATAAACTTCCTGCACAAAAGCTTCCCGTCAACAAACACCTCTGGAAAACACCAGCAGGAGAATGTCTCATCCTTCTGTAGGGCCAGGCCCACAGGGAGAACAGCCACACCTGCAGGGATGGGTGACAGAGCTCTCCATCCTGCACTGCCCTGGTGATCCCTGCTGGGTCTGCAAGGCGTGGGGGAAATGTTCCTGGAACTTCTGGTTGTCTTTTACACAGTGATAGGGAACTACACCAAAAGCTTTTCTTATAAACATCTACAATTAAAAAGCAAAACCCCAGAAGAAGGGAAACATCCCACTAATGTTGACTGAGCAACTTCCAAATCCCATTTTTGTTACCTAACTACATCATTACTCCTTGAGGTTTCTAACTCACTTACTGCACTTCTTTACTATAGTATTTTGTATTTAATACTTTTAAGTGTGGGCAAATAAATTGGGGTTATAGCATTCTATTAACAAAGCCATTTGTTTGAGCCTGAGCACAGTTCATCACACAAAAGGCATTGGAACAATCATAAGTGAAAACAGCACAGCAGTGACTCGACGTCCTTCCTGTACCCTGTACAAGATATTTACTCATTCATCTCCCATTCCAACAGACTATCAAAGATCATCTGTCTGAATTTTAAATAATTTGCTATGCTCTTTCTGAATTCTAAGATGAATAAAAGCAATCAAAACCAGAACAAAATAAATATTTTAATCAGAAATCGTAATTTTGTCTCCAAATTGTGGGGAAGAATTCTTAAGTGGTTTACTACTAGTTCCCTTAACAGTTCTCAATAGCTTATAGCTATATTATTGGATGTGGACAGCTAACTTGCAATCCACGGGAGATTGCTGAAGTTATTCACCATGCATTTCCACTCCCCAGCCAACCTGGCAGTGACTGACAGCCTCTGGAAAAGTGGAGTACAGCTAAAAAACCTGACCTAACTCTTAAACAGCTTCCTCTGTGATCCTGACATAATCAAACCGAGTTTTACATATGTCACACTGTTGCTGCAGCAACCTGGCCTCCTCTCCCCTGACTGCTGACAGGCAGCCTCTGAGCTTGATATGGACTCAGATGCCTTGGGATTAATCCCTTGGGACGGCTCCAGAGAATTCGGGATTCATTTGCAGTTCCTCGAATATGAAGGGACTATTTCACGGCAACTACTTCTCACATTCCAGCAGGCCTGACTTTCCCATTCATGACCTTTACAGGAATGGCTGGGCTGGCACAGGGCCCCCAAGATATTCAGGAGAAAGTCGTTTGCACCATGGGAAGAAGGCCTAAACTGGCTTTGGCTTCTCCTGTATTTTTTTTGGAAAATAATAGGAGAAAAGATCATTTTTGTCAAAGTATAAGTTGCATTCTTGGGGGTTGTTTTCCCTCCTGTGCATCTAATTTTCAGTTCTCCATATCTTTATCAGGGATGAGACCAAGACAATGAAAGCCAAGGACTGTAAGCACTGGGATATGTCTGAAGCCAGAGTTAATTCCTAGCTAGCATGGCTATAGGATTTTATAAGGACACCTGCAGTTTTGAGAAAGACTTCAGTAGTTTTGATGGTACAATCTCACCCTTGCAAAAGGCTTGAATGCTCTGAAAGCCTCTTTCCAACTGCTCAGACCCTTTCTTGGAGTGGAAGAGGGAAACACTGCTAGAACAAACATGATGCAAGAGAATGAGTCAGGGCAATTCTGTATTTTCCAGTGAGTTAAAGACTAGTAAAATACTTAACTACCTTCCCAAGTTACATAACACTCTTCTGCAAAGGGCTTAAGGGACAAAATGCTTCTCTGTTTAAAATATATGTAATTATAGAGGGCATGTCTGCCATAGTGGAGAAGCTTGTGGGAGTTCCAGAATAGGGGGGAAAATATTGGAAATTCTCCTGTACTCTAAAGGTTTCCAACCCTTGCTAAGAGTTACCACACCTGACCTTCAGCAGAACTCCATTTGCTGAGCAGATGCAAAGCCAGAGGCTGGGCAGGACATGGCAACAAGTTTGAAAAGATGCTCAGGAGAAACCTGAGCAGGAAAAAGGCACTTCCATGGATGTTGGTGGCCTCTCAGAGGCTTCTGGCTGAGGTCAGATACAGCACCTAATATTGAGCCACTACCCAAATCAGGAGAGGAAGGCATGGGCTCTCCTTCTTCAGAGAATCCCCCAGTGCTGAGGGAAACCTTCAGCACTGTCTGCTTGCACTGCACATCCAGGGCTCGGCTTCAAGCGTGGGCAAATCAAATGGTTCAGGCCATAAAACCCCTCCCTATAAACTGATTACTTAAACATACTTAGCACTGATTTCTGCAGGGTCAGTGCAAACCTTCACCTAACACACAAACCATAAAGAAATGTCCCAGCTGGGATGCAGTGGGCAGAGATCTGGGGTGATGGCACTCAGAGACCTGGAGTCACTCCCAGCTTCGCCATAAATTTGCCAGCAAAACACTGAAGTTATCTGGCCTTGGCTGCCCCAATCAGAACATACACCTAATTGTGTGTGTCTGGTGAAGTACCCTGAGCTCTGCTTTAGAACATCTCAGTGCTGGTGTTATTCATTACAGTTCTTGTTGAAATATGACATGAGACAAAGCAGGAAGGAAATTAGTTCAATACAACCTTCCATCACATGGTAATACCCCAAAAGCACCAATTTCCATAATTATATTTCTAATTATATGATTCAAGAGTATAAGTCCATATAAAAGTATATACAGCTTTTCTCCTCAGAGCTGTCTTGCAGAATCATGCTAAACCTGATTTATATAATCAATTTTTTTCCTTTCTTATAGCTACTTAATGTTCTTCTTTTAAAATAGCTTTTTTTTTCCCCCCAAACCCTTTGATCCACAGCATACACCAATGTCTCTTCCTGCTCATTCTGCCCAAAACATTTAGAACTGAAGAGCCTGCATTACTGAGCCTGAGTGGCTCTGACTATATTTTAGCATGCTTGATCTTTTAAAAGAAAAAAGTGTTGGGTTTTTGTTGGTTTGTTGTTTTTTTTTCTCTGAAGGAGAGCATGCAAAAACACAGTGATTTTAAGGTCTCAGTGGTGTACCCCTGAATTCAGGGGGGCTCTGTCCTTCTCCACCTGAGAGCCAAAGCAAAGCCTCAGCACCCATGTGACACTCCCAGACAGTGTCCCTTGGCCATGGCAGCCATGGGATGTCTCACTGCTCCTACATGTGGGGGGACTGCAGTGATTTTTGCACATTTGCTCACCCCAAACAGGCCCTGCTGTGTATTTCTGGAGATGCTTCTGCACACTGACTGTCACTTCCACCTCCTCAGCACTGCAGCAGGACCCCTGTGCTGCTCAGCAATATGGAAGGATTCAATAAGAATCAATGTGCTGTAAACAGAATTTTCCTTGAAATAGCCCCAGTTTGCATGTGCAGATTCGATGGCATGGCGTGGGAACAATTTCAATGCTAAA
Organism: Manacus vitellinus; assembly: GCF_001715985.3. Taxonomy (NCBI): domain Eukaryota; kingdom Metazoa; phylum Chordata; class Aves; order Passeriformes; family Pipridae; genus Manacus; species Manacus vitellinus. Next base: position 8,158,561 of record NW_021940498.1, on the reverse strand, counting down.
GGAATTTATAACTCTCCTCTTTTAAACTTGTGCTGGTGCAGCCTGAAAGCTCAAGGGAAAAAAAAAAAGCAAACAACTAGGAGGTGTGATTGTAAAAAGCCTGATGGGCCCAAGAAAAGAAGCTCAAAACCGAGCTTTTGACACAGTTCTAACTCTTTGTTCATACCGCTGGGTCATAGAAATGATTCACACTTCCCAGTGTTTGTGCCACCCTAGTTTAGTGTCTTGTACAGGTGAAGCTGTAAATATAATTTAAGGAACCTTCTGGACTGTCAGAGGAATTCAAAAACTCAAAAGAAAAAAAAAGGAAAAAAGAAGATACTTTAACAGCCCTATCAGATCCTCACTCCCCCAGCTGAAATGAAAACAATGCCTATTTGGAATAATGAAACTGTTTTAATTTTGAATTTGGATTTTGCTCAGAGAAAGAAAGCAAATTCATCATTTGAAAGCTAATCATTTTCTAGATAATACCCTATAACCTTCAGCAGAAAGGGAGAGGGGAGGGTAATAACATTCCCACTGCAAAGCTTTCCCAAAATCATAAACTCATTACTGTAAACTAAAATCTAAAGTCAACCAAAAACCAGGACATACTGGGCTTGCAGGTTACAGATCCAAAGCTGTGGAGTAAAACTAATCAGTTCTTGGATAGGATTTTTTTTTCCCTGCAGTACAATCTATAGTCTAGTTGGTCAAATCAAGCCTTTCTGAGAAAAGAAGATTAGAGGCAGTTGTTTAAAGTATTGGAGGGGGAGCAGGATTTAAGCTTTATTACCAACCAGGATATACAAAGCAGACTGTAATGAAAAAACAGCATTGGGATTGTATTTGCAGTCTGAATGGAAAATGTTGAGTGAAGGCAGGGCCATATGGAGGAGCTTATAGTTCCAGCAAGAACTGATGCCAAGGCAAATGCCCTCTGAACAAGGGAAATTAGGGGTTATGGGCAAGTCATGGGAATTCAAAATAAAATTATTGCACCTGAACACTACAAACAGGCTGTTAAGCAAGAAGTGAAGTTCAGAGAAACTGCCTTTTATTTTTATTTTATTTATAAGGAACATTCCTCCTGCAACTGTGCGTGAACTGGAAAAGTGCTCGGCTAAGTAACAACCGCTTCGCATAAACAAAATATTTGATGAAAAGCTCTTATCCTTTGGCAAAACCTCAGCAATTGCACTATTTCGAAGATTTTATCCTGCATTCTGTGAAGATCTTAGCTGTCTGAACCGCTGCACATGTGTTACATAAATGCACTTGAAGCCCCGGAGAACCACAGCAGGATGCCCTATTTACCGGCCCATCTGGAGCTCCACGGGTGTGTTCAGCACAGGGGCACTTTAGGATACATTTTACATGAGTTAAGAGAAAATAATAAAATACCCCAGCACAGGTATCAGTGCCCTAGGTTGCTTCCATTTCATTTTCCTACAACCCACTTGGCTTTTCACTGAGATGTGAAACTCTCCACAGTGAACCACAGACCTCCCATGCCGTGAAACACAGGACTACCATGTCTTTGTTAGGTATAATTCACCTTTTTGTCTCCCTCAGCATTGCTTCTACCATCCTAAGTCTGGTCCAAGCTAGACAAATCTAACCTTGCTTCTTTAGTTTTCACTTTCTGCTCTCAGGACCTTTTCTTTTTTGTTCTCCACCAGCTTTTACAGACAAGTGGTCCAGGACAGAAGCAACTCAAGCTCATAAAACAAGAGCCTAAGACACATAGGACTTTATTGAGCCAGCATTCCTTCAGAAATATTTGCAGGACAATAGTTTTCTCTTCAGTGTAGAATGAGGAAATTTAAGTAAATTGTATCACAGTGAACTGATAAGCTGCTGAGTATTCAGGATCCAGTGAACGAAGTGTATTTAATGTCTCATCGTCTGGTGATAAAAATGCAGTCCAACTTCCTATAATATCATAAAATAGACTAACTGGTAGACATCTAGTAAGAAAAACTTATGAAAGCTAACAATTTTCATGATGTTCAAGTATGACAGAGACTTCCCAGGAAGGGTTTTTGCCATGTCACAGTGACGAAGCTCAGATGTGTATTAATATCATTCCCTTCACAAACAAAATCTCAAAAAGAGTTGGCAAAAAGTAGCAAATTTGCAGTAAAAATAATGAGGTTTCTCTCTTTATCATCCTCATGAGGTAGAAACAGTGATATCACACAGGAAAAGAACTCACAGCTTCAGGTCTGCTTGGGGAAGTACAGGCATAGATCTTAAAACCTATACTGACATTTTCAACTTATTAGAAAACTGTATTTTGTGAGTTAGGTTGACTTATGTGTGCTTGGTTTAAATCTGATATTTCTCAATTGGAGAGGAATATTATGGGGCTAATTCTGCACTGTGGAAAACACAATTCACTAAATCCCTGGGAATTTTGCTTAAGTAATGAATAAATCAGTGCAGAGTATGAACCCATACTTAAATATTCCATTTAACTACAGGAACACACAAATTACTGAAAATTACTTCTGGTACAAACTGAAGGGTTTCTATTTCATCACCTACAGCAACTCCTACAAAGTCTACTCATTTGTTCATCTCCAGGAGCTGTTAATTTTAGAGATAATTGCAAGATTCACCCAAGTAACTTCCCGCAGGTATTTGTTGAAAACTGCCACGTTCTCTTTTTAATTAATTCCAGAGCTTTGTTAATAACTTGCTATTGGTTAGTTCTAATCCAGAATGTAGCTCCAATGAGCTACATGTATAAATTTTCACATGATATTCCTGAATTATATTCTTACAGCCTGTTCAGAAACTGTAATGGCCTTAAGGACATCCAGTAAGAAATGAGAAAGCTCTGGATCCAGCATTAACAAATGAATTACTGTTGTTGCTGAGATTTCTTTGGAAGCTATTTCTGCAACTTAACACCTGCTTGAGTTAATTTTTATTCTTCCTTGTATTTCATGTATTTTATACAAGTAGGATAGATAAGAAGGTAAGGTTACTCAGTGCAAAAACTAGGAACTCCTTGGTATTAAATCAAAAATATTAGGGTCACGAACTTTAAATATATTTTATATAACATAGTCAAGTGGGTTATGTGTAGATGAAGATGATGTTTCCTTGGACAGCTCCATAAGTTCATGTATCAAGGGAAAAGCTTTTTCACATGGTTGGGAAAGAAATACTCAGTAAGATATTAACATTTTATTTTATTACCTGAAACCAAAAACTGTATTTTGTCTCCAAATCAATTACTTTTATCCTAACGAGTCAGTTTTACTGATCACATTGTCATCTCTCATCTTCTTGTTTAGAGGGCTAGAAAACGAGTCATTAGCTACATGTTGAAAAATAGCTAAATTCATATTGCTTACATGTCCTTTCTCAGCTAATTAAATACCAACATGAGAATCCATTCATTTGTATTATACTCCAGAAAAAAATAATAATAATTAAAAAAAAAAAATCTGAAAACTCCCTAACAGTGGAAGATGCAATTAAACTCTCAGTGTATTAATTGGGGTGCAAACTGCTGCGCCATTGTATAGCAGTGCTTTCCCTTCCTTAATTAACTAAAACACGGAGAAGAAAATCTGATGGCTTAATAGCAATTTCTTCACTGTCAGAAACACTTTGGGATGATTTTATTATGTTATCACAAAGAGTGTTGGAGGAGTTATTGCCATTACTTCTCTTTGTCACCTCCCAGAGTGACAGACTCGGCGGAGGAACTCGCTGCTGTTAACGGATGTGAAGGATTAATATTTTATAACATCATTACTTTATAGGCAGGATAACTATAGCAATAAGAATACATTTAATATTTTATGCATTCACAGCCACGTAATACACATGGAGCATTTATTCTGCTGCACATCTCCCCGGATGGGTGTTTGGTTGCTGTGATTGAAAGCTGAGCAGTTTGTCACACTTATGATATCGTGGTGGAAGGAGCAGAGGGGACTCAGCATTAGGGTCCAATCACTGTGTGCCCTGACAGAGTGAATCCAAACCAGAAATACATTCAGACCTTGCAGCACAGGGTCAGCACAGCACACAGAGCAATTTGAGGGAAAAACAACGTGGGCAATTGCCCGGGAGCCTTGCTGAACCCAACAGAAGCAGCACAGAAGTTATGCAGTGGAGAGGGTGCCAGAGGGAGCAGTGCAGACCCCAAAGCTCTGCCTGGGTCACTGCAATGCTGATGCCGAGGTTTTAGTGCATTTAGGCTGCGTTCAGGCAGCTGTGCCCCCTTTAAACTCAGGTATGCTCCTTCTTCCTTCGGAGGCTATTCCCTCGAAAAGGAAGTTCAGACAGCCTGGCAGCAGGGATGCTTGGGATGTATTTCCTAATCATCCCACTGGGTGCTGGTGGCTTAGCTATTTGAACAGAGATTGTTTCCTTCCCCGAGTTTCCTTGGCCCTGAATTCCCCCGTTTGTGGGATCGCACAGCTCTGTGTTTCGTGTGCTCCGTGCACGGACATCCCCCTCGGCTACACTGCAGCGGCGAGCGGAGAAACAGCAAACTCCACCTGAATCCTCCGGGGAAAAGGGAGCACACTCTGAATATGGACAGTCAGGAGCTTAACATAGATTTTCAGCGCAAGGTGCTGAGTCCCCTCAGCTTTGCTCCCCCTCACCCCGCTGGTGCTGCCTTTGCCCCGCACTTTGAAGGACTGTGCACTGTGCCCCTTAATTTATTTAAATGTTTTAGTCACCTTTGCTCTCTGAGCTCATGAGGAATGATGCTTCCATTTGATGTATAAAGGAAAGCTGAGTGGGGTTAATGCTTGCCAGGTCAAAAGGCATCAATCTTTAGCTCCGCACAGGAACATGCCTTTGGGAATTGCGGAATGCATCTCCCCGGGCGGCATAAACAGCTTCTTCCCTCTCTTTTTTTTCTTTTCTTGCCTCATGTTCAGTGTTTGTCAAGCAAAAAGGGGATAGACAGAAACAGAAGTGTGGCAGATTCTGCCTACATCTTTCCCACAGTCTTTCCTAACCCCGAACTCTTGTGATACTTTGTATTCACTATCGCACTTGACTGACACAAGAAACCCACTGTAGGGAGCGAGGCTTCCTGTGAACCGAGCCCCGTTTCCATGGTGCGGAGTTTTCTACTTAAAAAAAATAAATTCCTGTTTTCCGGAGCTACACCTCCGTGCAGCCCCGGGAGGGCAAACATCCCCATCCTACGAGGTTTCCCTTCCCATGCCACAGCCGCTCCTTCTCCGGTCAGACGCGGGAAACCCGCGATGTATTTTAAGGTCACTGAACCATTCCTGCGGCGGTGTGTGCCCGGCTTTGGGGGGCACCTCACAGCGGAGCGCCCCGGCGCTGCCAGCCCCGAGCGGCTCCGGGGGATGCTCCGCCGGGGTGCCCGCGTCCAACTTCCCGCATCCCGCCACCGCTCACCGAGCAAACTTCGGAGCGGCTCGCTAACCCCGCAGTGATCCCGAGAGGCGGATCTCGCCACGGATTCCCGACATCGGGAGCCGGCAGGGAAGCGGAGCATCCCCCAAGCCCCGGAGCCAGCGGGCCGAGGCAGTGGAAGCTGAGAGCATCCCCAAGCCCCGAAGCATCGGTAAGCCGCGGCAGCGGAAGCGGAGCAACCCCAGCCGGAGCCAGCGGAGTCCGAGTGAACTGGCGCATCCCCAAGCCCGGCACACGGAGCACGGGGGGGGAGCAGGGAACCCGAGCATCCCCAGCCCGGAGCAGCGGGCGGCCATCCCAGAAACCCCGAGCGGCGGGCTCCCATGGAGGGAGGGACGCCGGTCCGCCGCCCGCACAACTTCGCTCCCCGCAGTGATGGAAAGGTCCCGGAGCCCCCCGTCCCTCCGCACAGCCCCCGGCAGCCACCGATCCGCCAGCACTTGCTGGGCGCTCCGGGCAGCCCGCCGAGGCCGCCCAAAGCAGCCCGAAGAGGACCCCCCGCCACCGCCGCACGCCCGTCCGTGCGGCAGGCCAGCGCGGGCCGAGGGCGCTCGCCTAAATACGCCTCCAGTTCATTGGGGCCGATGCGAGCGGACACCCCCGGCGGGGGCTCCATGGCGCGGTGGCTCCGCGCTCCCGCCACCGCTGCCGCGCCTGCCCTCGCCCCTCCGGCCGTCCGCCGGCACGCGAGGGAGCAGGTGACGCGGAACGGAATGACGGGCGGCTCTCCCGCGGGCGGGCGCCGGCGGGGACCAGCGGGCCGGGGCATCCGCGCACTCGGGGGCAGGAACGACCAGACAGACAGCCTTGGGGCTGCCTGCCTCCCGGCGGTACGAGCCCGACCCGCGCTGGGCAGGGACAGGGACGGGGCGGGGACAGACGGGGGGACACACAGAGGGACAGTGGCAGAGCACTGGAACAGCTGCCCGGGGAGGGCGCGGAGTCTCCCTGTCTGGAGGCGTTCCAAGCCCAGTTTCCACCTGGATGCGCTCCTGTGTCACCTGCCCCAGGTGCCCTGGCAGCGAGGTTGGACTGGTTGATCTCCAGAGGTCCCTCTCAACCCTTTTCAGTCACTATTCTGTGATTCTGTGACTCTGTGATTCTGTGACAGGGACAGGGCAGAGACAGACAGAGGGACAGGGGCAGGGAGAGGTGCAGAGCTGTCCCTGTCCCACCAGCCGGCTCGCCCCGCGTTGTGCTGTCCGGCCCCCGTGGGTCTCTCCCCGCAGCCCCTCCTTGGCCTGGGAGAAGCTTTTTCGCCCCCGTGCCCGTCAGCCCCGCAGCTCCTGCCCTTTTCCCTCCTGGCTGGACGGGGCTCTGGCAGGATGCCATGTGCAGGGCAGCTCCCTCCTGGCCTGGGTGATGGGGCACAGGCTGTGGGACACCCGCGGGGGCAAGGTGAAGGGCAGGGTTTCTGCACTGTGTTTGCTACCCTGGACCTCTGCAGCCCAGTGAGGGACAGGAGACATGTCCCCTCAGTGCATGTCCCCAGCAGAGGGACAGCAGGGCTGCTCACCTGGACTCAGGTGTTCACAAAGTTCAAGGATGAAAACTCAAGGCCAGTTTTGAGCTGTCCATCACAGGCCAGCAGATCTCTTTTTCCCCGGTGTCCCACTGTTCTCAAATAATTTTTTAATCTTGTTTTTAAAGGCTGAGTGAAACTCAGAATGCTTCACTACAAAGTAAACATATGGGTCCTGAGCTGATCCAAAAAAAGCAAAAACCACAAAGGGACAATGACTCCCACCTAGCAACAGAACTAAAATTGTATAGCTGAGATCTAAAATTGAAATCATTTAAATTTGTTTACTTTGTATTCCTCTCCAGCCTGTCTAACTATTGTTCCAGAAATTAACTCCTCGGAGCAGTCGCAGAACATACTGAAGTGCAATGGAAATAAAAGCAGCTACATTATATCTCCCAGTCAGCCTGAAATGGTTCCTGAAAAGCCTGCCTCTACTGTTTACACAGCAATTTAGGCTGTTCAGGAGTTCTCACTACCAAAATTCCCAGCCAGGATCCTGGTTAGTGCCCCTCTTTGCATTTCTCACAGCATGTTTTACGTGCGTCATGGGGAATTTTTGCCCGTAGTGTTTATTTTTTGTTTGTTTACCTAAGAGCCATCCTTTCCTTGGGAACAGAGCATGTTCAACAACTACAGTGTGTAGGAGGCACAGAAGGAACCCATCAGGCCACCCTGGGCTGCACTGAATGGCTCAGTGACTTAGGCACAATTTTATAACCTGTCATTGCCTTTCAAACATGTGGGAGAAGGCAGAACCTCCTTCTGATGGGAGTGGGAAACCTCATCCCCTGAGCAGGGAATAATAACAACCCCCCTTGGGACACATATTCGTCTGCTGCACAAAACCAAGCAGGGCAAGGAGTTCAGGCTGCACCAGCAAGTTCCATTTTCACAGTCGTGCTGGCAGGGCAAATAACAGTGACACAGCAGCAAGGACTGCTTCCCAAAGGGGAAGCCACATCAGTTCCACTTGACTGAGAAATGGTACTGTTCTAAAGAAAAAAAAAAAATAAAGGAAAGTGTTTCCTCAGGAAAATGCACCTACTGGTATTTTCAGAACCGCCTGCCCTGAGCCTAAACAGGTTCCTGTGAAATTCGGATGCTGCACTGAGATAAGAAGTTGACCAGAATTATAATCTTTAGGGAATAGCACTGGTTTGAGTGTTCTGCTTCTTTGAAGGCCTTAAGGACACGGACTGAATAGAATGGGCAAAATGGGAGCTCAGTGATGGCTGCACAAGGGTGGCAGAACTCTGCAGACATTTGCTACCAGTAGGAGAAACAGGAGCAGCTCCAGCTCAGCAAACTCCCCTTGTGACAGGAGCTGCTCACAGGGAACTGGAAACAGGGACTGGTTTCTGCCCCAGGATGCAGCTGAGAGTTACCCAGGCTGTGTTCCACAGCTCCATAAGGCTTTTCAAAGGTTATGGAAAAATCGAAATCATCTCTGATGCTGCAAAGACTGGCCAAGCTTTAAAATCAAAAATAGTCCATTTGCTACTGTGAAAGGTCTCTTTTTCTCAGTTTTTCAGGTTTCATTTGTATATATGACCCCCTGTTCTGCACTGGTCAGAGAAGACAGGAAGTCGAAGGTTCTGTTTGCAGAACTTTTCACTGGAAAACTGATGGTGGGAAAGAATCTTAAGCCATCCACTTTGAGATTTATAACCTTTCCTCTTCTCGAAATAGTTCTAAAAAATATTTTAGAATTAGAAATGGGACATTTTGAAACACAAAGGAGCAGAAAAAAATTTTAACTGACCAAAATTTTCCTGCAAGTGTTCTCCAGGTTTCTGGTTTTACAGTAGGCTCTAATCCATATGGTTCCTCTGTTGCTTGCAGTGTAGTCATTCACCCAGTAAACTCCACCCCACAAAATCAAGACATGTTTTACAGGGAGTGTTGTTTTATTTCTGGCTGATATTTTAAGATGAGAAGTCTCAATACGGTTCATCTTGCTGGTCTCCTTTTATCAATGTTCTCAAACCTTTAATCTTCTTTTGGAGTGTGCTCAGAAAGTGGAGGGGAAAAGCCCAGATCTCTTGCCAATCTTTTTTCTTTCAGTTAAGCAGGTTTGAATGCCCTGAACTTTAGTATGCAAGATGTTGTTCAGCTCTTACTGGTGCCACGTTTGCTTGTTCATTGATTGCACTGTCTTTATTTAGATGAATTTATCAGTAAGATGTGTTGGAATACTCTTGGAACAAAAGATAGGGTGGATAATAAAAATATGTTCTTGTCACATGGCACATTAATATTACAAATGGTGACACAGTCCTTTCCACAGGAATTTGAAGTCTTTTTTTCTTGTTTCACAACATGAAATTAGAGTTAGATATAATGTGTAATTATTATGGAATTTGCAGTTAAATAATACTTTTAGGCTAAGAACCAAAACCTCATCAGCTATCAGGACCTCATGACTGAATCTGGGGATGTAAACCACCTCCTTCCCATTTTGTACCCATTTCAGGATTCAGATTTGAGTTTGGAAGTGGCCAAAATATCAGAAGGACGAGTGCATGCAAATGTGTAGGGAAATCTGGAAGTTTTCCAAAAAATTCTCAACTTCTTGGTCAAGTTCTGAGAAATTTTAGCTGTGTTCTGTTGCCCTCAGGACTTTAACCAGGCTCTGGCCAGTCAAAGGTACTTTCCTACAGAGTTGAGGAGAGGAGAGAAGATTAGAGGAGAGGAGAGAAGAGGACAGGACAGGACAGGACAGGACAGGACAGGAGAGAGACAAGAAATCTGATCTGTGGAGCAGAGATGGTGGATGTGAGTGATGGAGAGAGGTGCTTGAGTGGAATTATTACAGATTCCCCTGACATGCCTCCAATTTTGGTTCAGCTGAAGTCAAAGAATACTTTTATAATTTCCCTCCTCTCTCTATTTAACAGAATGTTACCAAAACACCACTGAATTCCATGTAGGTGAGGACGTTACATTAATTTTTAAACTTAAAAAGACCCAGGTACTTTAGCTGAAGCAACACAATACCTAGGAAAGCAAATATAAATTATTCTCCCAAATGAGAACAGCACTGTTATTACAGCAAGTTCAAACACCTCATTTTAAAAAAGCTCTTTTTTGGTTCAGGTGTTCTCTTTATTTATGTTCCCAGACCCATAAATGCAGTTGTCCCCTTTTCAAAGTCTTTTCACAAAAAATGCTACAGTGAAACTCTTAACAAACTCACATTGATCTCCTCCATTGAACCAGTCTAACATTAATCTGCAAAACTGCTTTTCCCTGAGCTGTAGATACTTTTATCCACCACACTATTTAGCTGAAAGACATAAATAACCTGCAACTCAAACTCAAACCACTGGAAACCTTTCTCAGCCAAAGACTTACTACGGTTTTTTTTTCTCCAATATATGTTACACCAGAGACTTTTTGAACAAGAAAACTCCCACTGTGTAGACAGAGAGAATCTGGGCACATCTTTCATCAAAGAAGGGACTTTTATTGGTCACTTCTGTAGAAATCTAGAAAGTTCCTCTAAAATGAGTGGAGTCAGTATAAGCTTCCAAGCCATGCTTCTGCCCTGAGAAGCTCTTGTCATATTTGCTTTTTACAGAAGAAATAAACCCCAAAAAACAAGAACCTTTTAGCAGATAAGGAGGAGGGGAGAAGAATTAATACTGTTTTACCTAAACTGCTCCATTTCCTCAGTGTATACTCCTCTTTTCTGCCATTAAGTTACTATTAATTATGAGTAAGCTGGTGGGGTGAATTAACACCCGTTCCAAATCTCTACCAGTATCATTTAAATATGTCCTAACTCATTTTTCTACTTCCACACCTATTTCAAAAGAGAGATTTAGGTGTCCAAAAGAGGGTCTTTCACTTTACTACTGTAGTGCCCCAGCACCAACGAAATGAAGTGGGACCTGAGGGAGAAGGAGTGCTATGAATCTGCTATTTATTTGTAGGCCCTTAGTCCAGGCATTTTAGCCCTTTTTTCTACTCATCCACAGATGTGAATCAGAATGTCAGTAATAAAAAAATCCTGCACTGCTTAGGAAACACTCTTAAGTCTGCTCACAGGAATGAATGTCTCAATTTAAACATGTGTGATATATGTGCTCTGATAGCTCACACCATCATTTACATTGCACCTGGCACAACTGAACTCAGAGACAGCTGTAGTTCTTGTTTTTAAATCTCTGCATTCTAAGGATCTGTGTTTGTTCTGTGAATGTTCTGTCTTTCACTTGGCATTTCCATGATCTATTTTATATATCCACAAACGATGATGCTATCTGTCATAAAAACAATATATGGGGCTATGTGTAGAGATAAACAGGTTTAAATTTATCTATCAGCAGAAAATTGAAAAGGCACTTAGAATATTTTAAGATTTGTATATTACATACTTGTTTCCATAGAAAATATAATCCATGTATATATTATACATAAACGTGTAATTTTAATAACTGGGCGTTATTTATTTCTATTTATTGGTTGTTTTATGGGTTTGACAGGGCCCCATTGTGCAGGAACAGTGCTGGAAATGAAGCAACATGCACCTCTGTGCCACCCCAGCCCTGCTCAGAACTCCACAACCATCTATTAACAGACTCCCATGTCCTCTCCTTGGGTGTGAGAGGAATTGGTTCAAGGCAGAATTGCTTGTACTTCTTCCCCACTTCAATCACTGGCCACAGGGAGATCCTCTCTCCTCTGGGAAAAGCTTAGATTAGAAAAAGCAGATGTATGAGCTGCAAAGCAGGCACCACACTCCATGTGCACTGTCATGGAGAACCTGGAAAAGCTGCTTGTGCCTCCCATTTTTTCCTTTATGTTGGTCATGCTTCATTTTTCTCCAGAGTTAGCAGGAATACTAGAGGAGTAAATTAGGAAATAAGTGTCAAGGACAGAAGTAAAAGGAAGCCTATTAAGAAAGAAGGATGGAGGGGAGAACTGGGAGTGCAAGAAGGAAAGATGAAGGAAGAAGACAGACAAGTGGAGCTGCAGTGGAGGCAATAAGGAGACAGAAATCATTTGGCATTGATATGCCTCAGAAACAGCATATTTTTGTGGCTGCAACCCAAGGCTCAAGGAGTCCCTGAGCTGGGTGCAGAGAGTTTGGCACGTGGCACAGAGGAAGGAGAAGGATTTTATTCCTTGGGGGATGAGGAGGGAGCTTTCAGCAGCAATCCCATTTGTGTTTTCCACAGCGCTACTTGTGGTGAAACAGGACCCACCTGGGGGCTCTCCCTGTGCTTCATTATTTATCAATAAAATCCTGGCAGCTTCATTATTGATAAATAAGCCGTGGCCTTTGCCAGGAGCTTCATTATTAATAAACAAGTCGTGCCCTTTGCCAGGAGCTTCATTATTGATAAATAAGCCATGCCCTTTGCCAGGTCTGCAGCAAGGGTGGATCTCAACACTGAGACAAGTGCCTGTGGTCAGACAGCAGTGCTGCAACACCACCCAGGCTTGGGTGGGCCTGCAGAAACTTCCTTGGCTTGTACTCCTCCATTTTCAGACAGGAGTCACCAGTATGTACTTGTGTCCCTGCACTTTTATATGTGCAAAGAAGTCCAAGATGAAGATGCACATCATCCAGCCAGTCTGCACTGCCTTGGGTCCGTAGGAGCCAGCCCTGCACACAGTTCCTGCAGGGATTTATCCCACTCTGAAAGCAGGTTGAACAGACAGTGTGCAAGGGAAGTCTGGTCCTCCCCTTGCAGCTAAAATCACAGTGGTCTTGCTGGGACTGAGACTGAACATTTCATTTCCAGCTCTGTTTGGCTCCTTGGGGGGCTGCCCATTCCATTGACTTTGGGGTTTGGAACAGGCTCTTCAATATTCTGATGTTGGAAGTAAGTTTCTCATCTAATATACTTCCTGTAATTACAAAAGGAGTTCTACATGAACACAATTTCAGTGTGAAATGCAATCAAGGAGATTTCCTTTCAGACTCAGCCTGAAGTTCCTGTGTACAGACAAATCGTGTTATCCTAAAGCCTATGCCTTAATGTGATGTTCTTTTATGGCTTTCTTAATAACCCCAAACCAACCCAAACTGCATTTCTGTAAGCAACTTGGATATATTTTTAAAGTGACTCTCCTCTACAGTGCCCAAATTAAATTTAAGCTGCTCTAGTGCATCTGTGAACCAATTTCTTGCATGCTTTGCTTTTTGCCTCTCATACAGCTAATGTTGCTGAAGACTTTGCTATTAGCATTATATTGTGAATTGAAAACAGCCACATTGCCTGTACTCTCCATTCCTGCCTGTTTTGGGTGGTTTTTTGTCCTGCCTCCTGCCTAATTCACATTCTGTCCACTCCATTGTGTTGCTGCATGAATGCTCTCTGCAACCAGCTGATGACTTGCCCATTATTTGACCCACTAGAAGCACTTTTCTGCCTTTTCTGTAGGGAACAGAAGAGGATAATAATAATTTCAGCCAAACCCCCTATTTTCTTTTTTTTTCCTGTGTTGTGTCAAAAAATTCAGACTGGTACCATCCACTGCTCAAATGCCCCTTTGGAGAAGGCACTGTGTGTAACAAGACTCAAATGCCATGGCACAGACAGGCAGGAGAAAGTCATCATACCTGAAACCATGAAGTTGTCCCTGAGAAACCCACCAGCCTTCCTAGATCTCTTTTGTCTTCTTGTGGTTCTTGATTAGCTCGAAGTGCAGGTTAATTGAAACAATCCAGTCAGTGTAGGGCAACTTCTATAGCTGTGCCTGTGGCACTCAGTGCAGTGTGTTTTTGGAACAAATAAAATGCTTTCACAGGCTGGGAAGTCAATCAGCACAGTTATTTTTATTGCTTTGGGGTACTTAAGTCTTCACCACAACACTAATTCCCGATTCTTTCCTACTTGTGTAATTTATACAAATCTGATTTTCTCACCGTGATAAATAAATTGCTTTTCACTTACTTCTGGGTTTCTGTGTTTGACCAAGGAGGAAAGAAGAATGAAAAGGTATTTCACAAAATATTTTAAATAAAAACAGCAGAGCAAGTTTAAATATCCTGTCCCTGTAATTGGATATACTTACACATCTCCCTGATAATCCATATTGACAGTATTAAAATCCTACATAGAATTTAGGGAAAGATAATTCAGCATAGCTCTGTTTGCCTCTCATGGGCCTGTGCCAGTTTGTGCCACCAAGGACACAACTCCTTTTGGGCTACATCCCTACATTTTGAAATGGAGTTGTACCTTGAGCTGCATTAATGACAGCAAGGGAATATTGCAGCTTCCAAATTGATGGAATTTTCCCATTAGATTTAATATTTCGGTGTTACAAGCCAAAACAACTTGAAAACCACACATAATGATGTGAAATCAATCAGATTCTTATCCTGAGCTGCAATACAGTCCAGGGACCTGAAAATCCAACCTCTCGCACTGGAGGAGTGCCATTAAAAATAATGAGCTGCTGTTATCCTTGTTGCAGTGAAGGGTGTTCTCAGGGTCCTTAATAGAATACCAAAGTTTAGCTGAAGTGTCTGTGGAGCAATTAAATAACCCCAGTAAATACATTTTCACTGATATCAGTGAGGTATTTCGCTTTGTGGATTTGGGATTAAACTGCCCACACTGAACTCTAAAAATCTCTTTTTCTTTATTCTCAGATTAGATACAGCATTGAAAGCACAGACCAAAAATCTTTACCCATTCTTCAGGTAATTTTATGATCAGTACCCTCACCTGGTGTTCACTAAAGTGGATTCCAACTTCAGTGGAGCTGATTTTATTCTGAGAGTTGCTGATTAATGTGCACATATACCCTGCTCTGCCTATGGCTGCATTAGCTCCAGCACAAGGCTTGTAATCAGCTTGACTAATTTTATGATAACCTCTTTGAACCATCTTCATGTGTAAAATAGTTATGGAAGATTACTGATTAAAAAATATTGATGAAAAGGAGTAAAAGTGATTGCATTGTTAAGATATTTTTGCTGGCATGTCCTTTTCTGAAGATCACCTGGAATCCCCTGGAGCTGTTTTGGGAAGGCTGTGTCAGGATGATAGATCACATTTCCACATTTGTGTTTCCAGGGGACTTTCGAAAATATTTATTTTGAATTGCATAATAAATAACATTTTGCAATGAATTCGAGGATGTGGGTTCTGCTTTCAAAACCCACTTTCAGCTCTGAATCACAGAACGGCTCAGTCTGAAGGGCACCTCTTGAAATCATCTGGTTCAAGCAGGGCCACCCAAACTGGCTTGCTCAGGGTCATGTCCACTCTGGTTTTCAGTATCTCCCAGGACAGGGGCAACCTGCGCCAGTATGTGATGACCAGCACAGTAAAAATGTCTTTTCTTATGTTCCTAAGTGAGATCCCAAGTGAAAAACCACCTTAAACGAGATTAATAATGGGACAAAGAGTTTGTGCTACAAAACATTCTATACGGTTTTAAAATTTCCTTTGTGCAATGGCAAAACAAGGTAAAAAATGTTCTGTTTCTTAGTTTATTCAGCAGGAAAAGTGTGAGCCAGACAAGAGGTGACCTACATATGCAATTGCTTGTTTGTTGAGCTCAAAGCCTTTGCCCACATCTCATAAACCATAGAATCAGATAGGTTTAAAAGGATCTCTAAAATCATCGAGTCCTCTATGATTTTCTCAAGTATCGTTATTAATTGATATTAATGCTCATTACTCTTGTGTTGACAGAGGAAAAAAACCACACACCACTGTGGAAAGCATTCCTGTTAAAAGACCAAAGCTGAAATGATGGTTATTACTGTCTTTACAGAACAAATGTGCTGTGTAAAATATGACTTTCAGCAGCCTCTGTTCCTCGGGCTGTTAACTCCAGGGAAGCACAAGGAACAGGAATTCCTTGTCCCACAGGCTTTGAATGTGAACACGAGGGAGTTGGACATGAGTTTAAAGAGACACCAGGGAAACAATTCTGGGAACAGCTGCCAGGGGGGGAAAGAGAGGTCCAGGAATCCGGTGTCCCACCTCCAGCAGGTCCTCGTGGCAGGGTGAGAAGAGGGGTAAGAGAGGGAGATGTTGTCCAGTATTTTCCTCCCATCCCTGGCCCAGGAACTTCTCAAAGCATCAGTGCCAAGTTTGGTGCAGTTGGGATGATTTAATCCAAAGTGAAGCCCATACTCTGACACAGTCCATATATATTTTTATATATGCTACACATAACCATGTTCCACGTTCCCCAGCTACAAAAACAGGTCAAGGAGGGCTGGAAGGGTTATGGCATTTTCTAAAAAAACATCTAGGTGTGAAAAACCTCCTTCTACCTTGGAGGTGTGACTGTCAGAATGTTTTACAGAGCTTTAAAACATCTTTTTAACACTTTAATTCCAAAAAAACCCAACCAACAAACAAAACCACTAAATGCAGTGTATCTACAGCAAATCTCAGAATATTCTCATTTGTTGTAGGTGCTGGATCAGTCTGAGAGTGCAGAGTCCTTCTCATGGTGTGTGAGCTCCTTATAAACACATGAAAAGGAAAACCAGAGTGGTTGACAAGAAACTGGGTAAAACCCCCGAAGAGTTAACAAATATAACAAAGAAATTCACTGTGTTCAACAGTGTGGAATGTACAGAAGAAGGGGGGAAACTTTTGCATGATTTAATATTGTCTAATTGTCATAATTACAGCTGAAAAGTTTGCTGGGCAGAGGTGTGATATATAAAACTCAAGGTAGGAAAAGATAAAAAATTATTGCTTAGATTCCTGTCTTTGCATTTATCTTTTCAAATATATAATTTATTATCTAGTACCTGTGCATATTTTAGCCTTTATTTTTCAGATTTCCATAAATTAAATAAGAATTAGGCAAACACTGAAGATTTATTTTGTCACTAATGATCATCTAGTAGTGACACTGGCAAAATTCTAAATGCAGGTTTTGAGGACTGGACTGGGTTTGCTTTTTTCCTTCTTTCTGGAAAAGTTAGCAAGGAGCAGCCTGGCCATTTCCAAGAGAAAAATGTTTATATTTCCCCAAGGTTATAAAACAACAAACGAACCTCACCAATATTTCTTTGAATTATTCATTTGTGTTTCGGAGCACAAATTTTGCAGCACTGGAAGTAAAATTTAGTTTCATCTGCCTACCCCACACTACCTTTGTGGAGGAAGAGGAAAGGCACTGATTGCTCATGCAGACCTGTGATGTCCAGGAGGTCACCATTTCAACAGGGAAAGGGAAAGGGAAAGAAGGGAAAGGGAAAGGGAAAGGGAAAGGGAAAGGGAAAGGGAAAGGGAAAGGGAAAGGGAAAGGGAAAGGGAAAGGGAAAGGGAAAGGGAAAGGGAAAGGGAAAGGGAAAGGGAAAGGGAAAGGGAAAGGGAAAGGGAAGGGAAGGTTCAAATAAGAGTATTAATAGACTGTGCCATTCCCTGTCCATCACAGGGACCACCCCAATTCCTATTCTTAGCTGTGTTGTTGCCACATATGTGATTATTCTGCCTTTTCTAGAGCTGCTTGCAAGGAGTATTTGCAGCTGACTACTAAGAGTGTGTTGTTTTCTCAACAGAAACTATTGCTGTTTAATCTCCTCTCTTAAGTTATGACTCTTCTGATACCCTAATCCACTCCCAGCTTCACACTTTGGTGATGATTTTGTGGGACTGAGGAGCAGAGTGTGTGCCCAGAATCCATCCTTTCTGCTATCAGATCTTGGAAGCATCACCCATACTGTGTTTTCATGTTTGCCCCCGAGGCAGACACTGTTTGTGACGTGTCTTTAGGAAGAGTCAAACATTATTTGCAGCCTGATTTTTTAATGCAAGGAAGCTAAGCAGACCTGGAGTTTTAGTTTAGCTTGTGCTAACCCCCTCATATTCACACCCTTAGAGCTACTTTAATTCATTTATAAACCCCATTTTCCACTGTCTAGGTCCATCTTCAGCCTGGAGAAGAGAAGGTTTTGGGATGGCCTGATTGCAGCCTCTCAGTACCTGAAGGGAGCCTGCAAGAAAGGTGGAGAGGGACTTGGATAAGGGATGGAGGGACAGGACATAGGGAATGGCTTCCCACTACCAGAGGACAGGGTTAGGTGGGATATTGGGAAGGAATTCCTGGCTGGGAGGGTGGGGAGGCCCTGGCACAGGTTGCCCAGAGAATCTGTGGGGCTGCCCCTGGATCCCTGGGAGTGTCCAAGGCCAGGTTGGAGCAACCTGGGCTGGTGGAAGGTGTCCCTGCCCACGGCAGGGGGTGGAACTGGATGACCTGGAATGTCCCTTCCACCCCAAAACATTCTAAGGGAAGTTTAGAGTTTAGAGTCCATTGTGCTGTCCCAGGAACTGCCCTTTCCCTTTTCCAGTGAAAACACCACAGGAACTTCAGTGTTTTTACCTGAATAACCTGTCAGCAAAAACAACTGGTGACTTTTTCTACTAAATAAGGCTATTTTAATCCTAAGCAATGTAAGAAAGCAAAGCTTTCTGCTGACACCAAAATAAACCAAGTCTTGCTTGGGGCAGAAAGACTCTTTGACTCTGGATGCTGTTGCAGCACAGTGGTTGTGTTCACAGATATAAAGGGTGCTTGTAAACCCCCACTGAACACTGCCTTTGTGAATATTACAGTGCTTTGCCCTCCTGTGAAATACCTGGAGAACAAAACAGGACGCATTACTTTCATCTAAAATGTCAATAGAAACATTTTCTTGCTCAAAAGCCCTCTCTAGGTATATGCCACAGAAATGATATTTAATCCACACTTTGTCAGCCAAGTGGGGGAAAAGGTTCAAAATACTACATTCGAGTATTTATTTTAGAGTACTCAGATGTCAGTGGTAGTAGCACTGCAGGACATGGAGACAATGAGGAAACTTTGCCATGGAACCTCAGTAAAATGTTGTGCTCTGCCATTTCTGCTGCACTTTCCTTCTTGGGAGACCCTGGTTGTTTGTAACATGGTTATTTGTAACAGTGAATTATGGTCAGAGACCATTAGGCCCTTCTGATGGAACTGAATCTATACTGATGTTTGGTGAAATTAATAATAATCCTGGAAAATATTATTTTAAAATATTTTAAAATATATTGATTAATTAATAATTAATAATAATTGATTAAATAATAATTGATTAATGAATGTTTTAAATATATTATAAAATACAGTGGTGCACTGGAAACACTGGTACCACTTTAATTGGAAAGGTAAACTTTGTCCTCACTAATCCTCTTGGTATTTTTCTTTTAATAAATAGGAACATCTTTCACGTTCAGATTAATGAGAATTTAGTTTATCATTGTGATAATTTTTTGGGGCTGGGAAAGAATTTTTGGGCTGATACAGAAAGAAAAGAAGAAAACCCAAACAACTGTGGTAGCACTGACCTAAGAATGCCTCAACTAGAAAGCAGGTTCTGTAGTTAGACAACAGAACATATTCTTGTACCTCTGAGCATGTTTATCTGAAGTCATCCACTGCAGGATGTTATGAGAATACCTCAGGGAATGAAGTAAATTAGGAGGATTTGACAGAGTCCTCAGATCTGACTGGGAGGAGCAACTTCTACAGAGAGGAATTGATAGAAAGTGTTATTTTATTTCTTCTATTCTATCATTGTATCTATTTTGCCTCAGTGACACTCAGAGCCCCGTGTTTAGGCATCACACAGACACATTACAAGAGACAGAACCTGCCCAAAAGAGCTGGCAGAGCAGCCCAAGAAAGATACATCGTGGCAAAAAGCACTATTATTCTAGGTTTATATAGCAGAATATAAGGGGATATATACAGACAGGGATTAAGTAGACATGCCCAGCATCAAACTGGAAGGAAACCAAGAGCAAAGCCAAAATCCACACCCAAAATCTCCCAACTTCACATTCACAATCAAAAAAACTCTCTTAACCTTTGGCAAAGCCAAAATCCAAACCAAAAATCTCCTGAATTCACATTGGCAATTTAATTCTTTGGTTTGTGCTTGACTCACATGTCAATGACACTTCTAAAACACTGCAGAGTGTTTTTTAATTTGGGGAGGCAAAAACCTTTGGCCTCAGCACCCTCCATTGTCATATGTCTGTAGTCTCAAAACATGCTTTACAGTAATTGCCTTTTCCAAGTCCACCCTTAAACCAAATCTCAAAAACATTTATAGGTTTTCAGGTATAAGAAGATGAACAGCATTTCTCTGCAAACAAGTATAAATTGTTGGTAACATCATCGTTGTAGCTTTGACATCTTTGTTAGAAAGAAAACATACTCTTGCAATGACTGAAAAATGTTAAATATTGTGCTGAGAAATAAAAGAGGGGAAGAGAGGTAGGAGGGGTCATTTAATTTTGTTATGAGGCTTCGAGTGCACTGACTGGAGTACACAAAATTCTCATTATGAGTCCTTGAGTTTTCTGCTCCTCTGAATTCCTGAACAAAGTGGTTCCTCCAGTGCAAGCAGAAAAATCAGTGAAATATCCTATTCCTGCTGAACCATGTTATCATAATGATTTGGTGCATTTTATTCATTCCAGTTATCTCAATTTGAAGTGTCTGAGGGAAGGGAAGAGTCGCAGACGGGAGGAGAGGGTGGAAGGGAACAGCGTAACAGAGACATGCTACCAGAATTTGTCTCAGTCAGGGGCATACATTAAAACTGAACTTCAGTCGATTTGCATTCATTAAAATACATTTTATCTTCATGTCATAATTACTTTGAATTATGTCCTTTCCGTGTGACTTTGACTAAAATCCAAACTTGCTGTAGTGGAACTGGTTTTGTTGACTTCTTGTAGGTCTGTGTGGTGCCCAGATCGATGTGTCTGCTGGGAAAAAGGACTGTGCACCCTCTGAATGAAGAATTTGGGGATGTTCAGGTGCGTTAACTCCTTGCTGATGCAGTCACTCTCCCAAAGGAAGCAGGTGTCATCAATATAACTAGATAGGATCAATAGATAGTCTTTCATAGCTGGCTGGAAGAAATGAAAACCTGCTGCTTAACAGTCAGAATCTGAGTTATGCAGGAGCCTACAGTGAATGAAGCCAGTTTGGTTTAATAGTTATGTATATTTTAATAGTTACATGCATTTTAAATATTTGTATATTTTTATGTGATATATATTTTAATAGTTATATATGTTAATAGTTGTATGTATATTTATACATACATTAATAGTTATATATACATTTTTAGGACAGGATCACAAGCCAGTGTACACAGTGGCTTAAGCACATGGCAGATTAAAAGCCCTTATCTATATGTGTGGCTCCCAGTGTCCATGGGCACTTAGGGCTGGATTTTTCCCTCTTTCCTTCCAAAGCCATTGGAAAACAGGGTGTATAGGCCAAGGCAATGTGCTGGTAGCTGCAGGCAGGATTAACCCAGTGCCACTGGGGAACAGCTCCTGCCCCACTGGAGCTGTGCCATCCAACCCTGTGCCCTGCAGCCCTTCCTGGAGGGCAGGGAAGCTGCCCGTGGAGCAGGGAGCTGAAGCCACAAGGGGAACATGACAGTGCTCGTGCCCATTTTTCCCTGAGATCAGCCATAAGGAATGTGTCAGCAGCAGGGAGCAAGGCAGTCCTTGGGGGAGAGCTTCTTCCAAGGCCCTTGGCAAGTGTTAATTTGTTAGGACACATTGCAGAGGGCAGCAGCATTCCCCAAACAGAGATAACACATCTGCTTGGACAAAGCCCTGAAGGCAAATTATTGTGTGACACAATTCTTGACCTTTTCATGTCTTCCTGTGACTCTCCCAGTCCCAAAAGCCTTAGGCATGGCTGTGATCCTGAGCTGGGCAGCGACACAAGCCCAGGAATCTCACTTCCCTGGCCCAGGAACAGGCAATATTTGTTTTGCTTTATCCGGCCTCTTTTCCTCGTATGCTGAGAAAACATATATAAGAGGAGGATTTAGCACAATAAAAAGATTCCAAAATGGAGAGTAACTGGCTGTTTGGGACTGCCTAATGAATGTGTTTGTTGGAGAGCTTGATTTTTATTAGTTTTCTTTAGAATTAAGCATTTCCTAGATAGTTTATCTGTTTTGTAGCTTGTAAGTCTAAAGGCTGCTCCCATAAACCACTTCAAAGCAAAGATAAAGCTTCTTTTATCCCCCTAAAAGACTTTTCATGCTTAAGACTCTATATGGTTATTTATCCTGCTTGCATTCAGATGCCTTATTTCTGTAGCATCTGATCATCCCTTGGCCATGCAGTGGTAAAACTTTGCTTCCTACTGTTTAGTTCTCTCAGAGATTTTTTTTTTCTGAGACCATCAGGGGTGGGATGAAAAGGAGAATTGGGTTTTTACAGAGTAGGAAACTGCTCTGTGTCACCTGTGGCCTCAAAAGTCACAAGGCTGGCAGCACCTCTGTAAGATCTGTCCCTCTAAGGTGAACTTCTGTCAGTTTTAAGAGAAATCTGGAGAGAAAATGCCCTTCCTAAACTTCCAAATACTCTTCAGTAACCTCATACCCATTGCCTGGCCTTTCAGGAGTAGACACTTGCTCGTTTTCTGCCAGCAAAGTGTTCATTTTCTGCTTGGTGGATTGTTGCATTTAAGTAATTATTCCTAAAGGGAAAGCCATGCTCCTAATGGACAGAGCTCCTTCCATGACACTGGAAAGTGTAATTCCTGGGCTAAAGTTAAAACAGTCAGTTTCACCACTATTAATTTGAATTTCTGCAGGCCAGGCAGGTTTTTTTCCCTCCCTCAGACTCCTCATCTTTTGCATAAAATATGCATTGGCTCCAGAATCAGTGTGGGGAACGTATCCATCAGCTCCACAGGAACTAGTTCAGTCCAGGCATCAATCTTCCCACTTTCTGACTGGAGAGAGACGCCACCTGCTCTGAGAAATGACTCCAAGAAGAGTCTTTAATGTTTGATTCTCTTTCCTCAGGAGCAAGTGCTGCCTCGGAAGGGAGGGCAGGAGCCACGGGGGAATTCACAGGAAATAAATGTTCCTGAGAACACCAGGCTGAACTAAGTGGAGGTTTAAAGTGGGGATGCTCCCTGACTTCACACAGCTTCTCTTCTCCCTGAATTTCCACACTGTGCTGATATTCATGTAGGCGGTGCTGTGGCTCCCACAGGAGAGTCCCAGGGTGACAAAGGAAGGGAAGAGGGTACTGGATACTTCCTTAGAGGTGAAATATAAAGCAAAAAATGCCTTTCTGTGTGTGTATCTCCTCTCTGATAAATAAAGCAGACTCTCTAGCCAGAGTTTTACATCAGCTGAGGTTGGGATTTATACTTTAGAAAGGGGGAAGAGAAGGTCCTGGCTCAGGCTGATGGGAAGGGAACCCAGCATTCCCTGGAAGATGTGGCCAAGGCTGTCACTTAGGAGTTTATGCTTCTGCTGGAGGAGGGCAGAGAGGCTGATGCATCACAGAAAAATCCTGTTTGACATTTCTCTCCCATTCAGGAAAGCCATTGCCACACAGTTCCTCCTGATTTTTCACCATGTTCTCAAGTAAAGGGAACAAGATTAGAACATATTGTTGGTGGGAAAAAAAAAAAAAAAGGATAATTTCCCATTTTAAAAAATGACTTTTAAAGCTTCAGCTTCCCTTTAAATGAGCTAAATACCAATAAAGGGCAAAAAGCAGCTCTGTTCTTGGAGGTCCTCTCCCTTTCTTTACCAGTGTGACTAGTTTTCATCTTTTCTGTCTGGAATGCACTCAGTGCAGCAGCTTTTAGAGTTTTGTTAATGCCAGGTCTTGGCCTATATCTGCTTTTTTTTAAAAGCATGACTATTATTCTGGTTTCTGCAGCGCTGTGGGTGGGCACTGCCCTTTGTAGGCAAATAAAAAGTCCATCTCTTCTCTGCAGAGCTTAACATTTCACTTTAAAGCTCTAATTCTGTATTTTCAGAGCAGTATTATACAAGGCAGAGCAAAGTCTCTTTCCTACAGAGATACATTATATGTTTTGGTGACGTCCCCCTATTTCCCTGAACAGCTTGAGAAAAAAAAAATGACTTGTTTAAAAAACTGTACTTGCAAGTATTTCACCATTTAAAGTGGAGGAATAGTGGGTGCTTCATTCACCTGACCTACAAGATTAGTTATGCCCTAATGAGAGGTTGTTT
This sequence comes from Manacus vitellinus, assembly GCF_001715985.3. Lineage (NCBI taxonomy): Eukaryota > Metazoa > Chordata > Aves > Passeriformes > Pipridae > Manacus > Manacus vitellinus. The sequence continues at coordinate 8,134,622 of NW_021940498.1, read as the reverse complement.
TTAAGGGGCAGCAGGGCCATGGAGGAAGGTTTGAGAGGTGCAAAAAAAATCAATAGAAGGAGAATGTGTGCTTTGAATAATGGAGCAGATGAAAACTAAAACATACCCCTGTAATTAGTGGGATTACACTAAGGATGAACATTCCTTTGTTTTTCTACACTCATGCAAATTCATTATATCCTGAATTCAGAGAAAGCTGGCAATTAATTGGATGCTCTGTCATTAAGTATGGTTTGTAATCCAAAGGTTGTATTCTAAAGGAAATAAATCCAAACTTGCTTTTAGATGCTACGAAAACACTCTCACACAATAAATTCTCATTTTAGACCCAGGAGGAAGAGGACAAACCCCTCTGCTCCTTGGGAAGGTGTCAGGGCCTCCCCTGTGCCTGAAGGGGCTCCAGGAGAGCTGGAGAGGGACTTTGGATGAGGGATGGAGGGACAGGACACAGGGAATGGCTTCCCACTGCCAGAGGGCAGGGTTAGGTGGGATATTGGGAAGGAATTGTTCCCTGGGAGGGTGGGGAGACCCTGGCACAGGCTGCCCAGAGAAGCTGTGGCTGCCCCATCCCTGGAAGTGTCCAAGGCCAGGTTGGAGCAACCTGGGCCAGTGGAAGGTGTCCTTGCCCATGGCAGGGGGTGGCACTGGGGGATCTTTAAGGTCCCTTCCACCCTAAACCACGCTGTGACTTCATGATTTATGATTCCCTATTCACTGCTCTTTGCTAAGTGATATCAGTAACTGCAAATCTCAGACTTTATAATGGGCTCTAATGATCCTTATGGGAAAATTCCAGTTCTGGCCTCCTCAGGAACTCCCAGTGCAAGTGTAAGTCCCTCTCAGTTAACAGCCTGTTAATGCTCAAGGAGTAAAGAGCACAGGAAATTATTATGGCCCATATGTTACTAAAAGGGTTTTAATGTGGATTAGTGGTTTATGTAACGGGTGAGCCTAACCCACATTGGGCTTAATTTATGGTGTTTTCTCCTTTTCTTTAAAAAAAAAAGCTTGTTTACTAATGATAAGATTGAATACTAATTTAATTTACATTTTGCTGCTCTCAGGCACAATCAGAGCACGTTGGAATAAACATTTAAAGCCCCTTACGAAACTATTTGTTGCTTTTGCCATTACTCTTTTTGCTTTTTTGAGCAATGTTCTTGTTTTCCATTGATGAAATAGTCTAGTTAGGTTTGATTGGGAATTACAGGAACCACAAATTAAAACAATGAGAAATGGTCTGTAGTCTTCTTGGGGAAATGAAAGAAAACTTCAGGAAAGTTCAGCAACAACAGGAATTTTTCGAACTCCTGGAAGAAACAAAGACTAGAAGACAGGATCACCCACAAAAATAAATTAAATCAAAGTCGAGAGTACAAAATAGTAAAAGTAAATAATTGGGTAGTGTAGTTGTGGGGGGGAAAAAAAAAAAGAGACATTTAAATTGGTGAAAAAAAATCTTCAAAAATTGAGAGTCTTAAAGTGTATTTTTCATTCTTTGTGTTCCCCAATAGACATTAACACCACTTCAGTGCTGCGTTTGGGAAGATGTAGGCTGTGTTTTTCAGGGGAGACATATGTTTGCTTGTGATGTGTCAGGGTTTTGTTGCCAACTTGGTGTACTCTGGGGCAGTTCTGAAATGCTGAGCTGTTTTAGAAACAGTTCCAAATTAAATCACAAATATGCATAGATTTAGCTTCTCTGAAAGCCAATTAAAAAAAAAAAGACAAAAACTCATCTGTCTTTTTATTATCTGGCATTAGTGTCATTGCCAATTTGAAAAGAATCTAACAAATTCCCAAATTCTCCACAGAAGTCTGGAGGATTCATGCCCAATACCTATTTATGCATGCACAAAGCTGGGTTTACTGTTGTTCTGACTAATTTACCAGTGCAGAAATTGGAGGGGGTTTGGAGGTATTTTTGCAATTCCTGAATTTCTCCTGTCCAGGATTTTTGGGTTTTAAATATCTTTCCATATATCAAAGTCTCCTGCACTACCCTCAAGGCCAATTTAGGGAACAGGGTACCAGCAGCACATCTGAATCCCTTCAGCATCTTTCCCTCCTGGCTGAAGTCATTTAATGCCTCATCCTGCTCACACTGTGGCCCTCATGGGAAGGTTGAAAACCCCTGAAACTTCTCTGGAATATGTAATGCTGGATGCCAAGAATTAATTGGTCTACTCCCCAAATCCTGATACAGCTCCCATTTCTGAAAACAGCTTTTTAAATTCTTTCGCTGAACCTGTAATCATTCTTGCTTGGGATGTATCTGGGTTGTGTTTTTTCACTCTGGAAGCCCTTTTTAAATGTTATCATCAGCCTGGAATATGGTGATGTCCTGAAGTGGTCTTTAGGTTACCTGCAAATAGTTTATCTTTTTAGCGTTGTCTTTTAATGCCTTCTCGATCATTTTTTTTTCCCTGATTATAATTCCACTTCTCAAGTTAAACATTATTATCCTGCATTTGTGTTTTGACTTTTCAGCCTCCAAAAAGGTCAGATTTGAATACTTTATTGCCTCCTTTACCAAGAAAATATTCAGTAGCTGCATCTTGAAACAGGTCACATACTCTGCTTGAAACTAAATCAGGAATGGTTTTTCCTTTGTGGATTTTCAGCCCAATTACTTGAAGAAGCAATCCTCTGATAGTGTTTAAATTAATACTGTCTGAAACATTGCCCTGTGTTGGACATCCCAACCTTCCTTCTTCTTCCCTAGTTTCATATGCCAAGCACGATTCCATAGGTTTGGGATATCCCTGGGGTCAGTTTGGCTCAGCTGTCCCAGCTTTGTCCCCTCCCCAACTCCTCGTGCACCACCAGCCCCTCACTGGTGAGGGGAAGCAAAGACCTTGGCACTGCTCAACAATAGCAGAAATATCCCTGAGTTCTCACCACTGTTTGCAGCACAAATCCAAAATTCAACTCCATTCCAGCCACACCAGTACACACAGACAGAACATTTACCCTTTGTGATTCCAGACACTCCATGAATTATTATTTTACCCCCTGAAATCTGGTCTGATCGTGCCAAGTTTATCTGGTCTGAACTGGTCTGATCATGCCAAGTTTCTGAGGTGTTAATTTATTCATTATGGCAATTTTAAGCCAGACACTCTCATTTCTCTGTTCTCAGTGTGGTTTGCAGTTCTAGAACTGAACAAACAGGCCCATATATTTGGTCTGAGCCTCCTCACTGCTTTTATGTCTGTGCTGAAACGGGGATTTACTTGCAAAGCTGAGCTTTGCTGTTGCATTCTATGTTTCCACCCTGTCCTTTCTTTGAGGATACAGCTTTTTGTGCTTCATCCCTGTGAAATCTCCATCCTGCAGTACACGCTCGTTCACATCCTGCCTTTCTCCCAGCCTCAGCTTTAAAATTCCCCCTTCGCTTTTTAATTTGGATTCTCAGCTACCAGGCTCCATTCTGGGTCATGCAGCCCCTGTCCTCCCCAGGCAGCAGGGTAATAAATCTCCCCCATAAATCTCACCTGTCCTTCCCTGAGCTGTGTCTGTAGTGAAGGACTGAGGCTCTGCCCCTCCATCTGCTGCCGTGGGGAGCTCTGGGGAGCCCGAGCCTCCCTCCCTGCCCATGCCCAGATCTCAGCTCCACAACTCACAGCACAGCACTGCTGACATTTAATCTGATCATTCCTGAAAGGATCATTTATGTGCTTCACGAGCTCTGCCCCTTGTACACTCGACAGGCCAGGGTGAGTTTTCCTACATCCAAGTGCTCTCAAAGCAACCTGAAGGCTGGATATTTATATGGCAGCTAATTACAACCCATCACGTCGCAAGCCAAATGCTGAGAGGTGTGTGACAGTAGCAGCAAGGAAAATGCAAAGTAAAAACAGGTGTATTCTCCTTCTTTCTGTGTGTTTTTCTATGCCTAGAAACCCCTGCTAAAGTGCACGGAGCTGGGAAATCATCTTGGAATCACCACATGAAATGTAATGGAAAAGTCAATTCACAGCTCAGCTTTGGTGTTTAGGAACTACTTAAAAAGGCAGGGAGAAGAAAATAGGCAACATCATTGTGTCACCAGGCGAATAAACATGTCACCTGGCACCTGGAATATCCTGTGGCCCTCCTGTCTCCTCAGGAACATATCACAGGACCAGACACGCTCAGGCGGAACAGGGAAGGACTTCTGAAGAAGGAGACACTCAATGGAGCAGAATGTTTTAGTCTGGGGAAAAAAAAAGTGATTGCAAAGGGATCAGAAATCATAAACAGCAGGGAGAAGGTAAATAAGGGATAATTATTCCCTAATTCTTTAACCACATATACCAGCACTCACCAAAGGAATTCATCAGGTGCTTGTCTTAAGACAAGCAAAAAGAAGCACTTTTTTACAAAGCCCCCAAACTGTGGAGCTCATTCCCAGGTTGTGACTCAGAAGGAGGAAGCAGCAGCCCCTCTCTGAGAAGAAAAAGGAGGCTTCAGTTACAACCCTTAGATTAAGAAATCCCTAAAATGCAGATTGCTGTAAATTGCAATTTGTGTTTTTTCCTTGAATGTGTACTTCTGGTCATGGCAGAAGCAGAAGAAAGGGCAGGAAGGTTTTTGGTCTGATACCATAGTTAGTCCTATAAGGGCCTTTAAAACTGCAGCTATTCAGAATAATGAAGGATGAAAATGAGGATTCAGCTCTTAAACCTCTCTCTATTACATTGCTGGCCAAATGCACTTCCCTGGCTGTTATTGTTCTGCCTTTACTGCTTTCTATACACGACAGTGTTATTTTGTGAAAACACTGCTTGTATGGATTATAGCTTTTATGACAAAAGTATTTTTCATCTGGAAATGAGTTTTAATATTCTAGGTGGAAGAAACAGCCTGTGTGTAAATATTTCCCTTGTAGATGCCACAGCCATAGACATAATTTTACATGATTGACCCAAGTGATTTAAGATTATACCATACTTGTAATCCACTACCAAGTGTAGTTGTCAGGCCTGCTGTTGAGACAAAGAGGAATATGATGTGTTCTACCTGCCTCTAACCATAAAAAAGGCATAAAAGGAGACGTGAAATACTGCACAGTATTTTGTGGGCTTGTTTGCAATAACTAAGGCAAAAGTGTGTTCCTGAAATGGCTCAGCATTGACCTGAAACTCAGTTTTATATACTCAGGATTAATTTCTTGTTGAGGTGATTCTTCCCATCCACTCAGCACTGGGGAGACCATACTTTAAAAAGATAGTTAAACAAGAACAAAAATGACACGCCCAAAGGAAATATTTCATTTAAAAACCCAAATCAACAAGGTAGCTGTAAAATGAAGACTAGTTTTACAGCCAGCTTTAGGCAAATGCAAGAAGATGAAGAGATGTGAACATAATGCTCTTGAAAAGGGGAAAACATCAAAGATTTCTTTAGTTTTCTCTTTTCTGAGATCAAATTCTTTGAGAAATCAGAGCTGCACTCAAGATAGCGAGAGCACACTGAGCTGTACCTTCCCCTCACGTGAGGCAATATTCCCTTAGAATTCAACACAGCTGGGGCTTCAGACATTCTTTTCCTAGGAACAATCAAAACTGCCTCACTAAACCACTTCAGTGAGCTTATCCAGCCACACAAACACCTCCCTAATGCAAGACCCTGAGGTGCCAAGCAAGTCTCCTTAGTTCTTCCAGTAAATCTGGTGAGCAAAACATCTTTGGGTACCTGTGAGCTGAGAAGGGCTTGGAGGTAGTTTAGAGTCACAGCTTGCTGGCTCTAACGCTGCTCTCCTGTCTGTCATTCTTCTGCTTTACAATTTATAAAATATTCCAGCTAGCATTTTGTACCTGGAAGAGGAAAGAAAAGGAGCTTTAATCTTACAATGTGTTTAAAACAATATATCCAGTTTTGGTTTTTTCAGCTGTTACCTGTATCACAGTATGGAAATGAGAAAATTGGGCTGTAAATGATTAATTCATCTGCTTTTCCATCACACTAGGTTCCAACTGGAGCTGTTAATTTTGTGTTGCTGAAGTCAAACTGGGAAAATGAAAGGAGCAAAGAGTTAAGGAAGGAGCTCCTCCAGCAGACGAGGTAATGCCTCTGCACAGCTGGAGAGGCAGAAACCTCACCTGGGATGTTGGGAATCAGCAGGATGAGCCTGGAAGAGCCTGTTAAAATAGTCATAATATGCTAGAGGGATGATGCTAAACTGGAATCTACCTACAGTTGGGCAGGTCTGATCCCAAAAACGCTCTGGAGAACCCTCTGCTGTTACACCTGTGCCCTTCCTGCACATGCCCTGGGATCAGCTGCACCTCCAGGCACACCCCAGCCATTGACTCAAACCAGTTGTTGCTGAAAAACACCTAAGTGAATAAATCCACCATAATATTGCAGCAGAGCAATATGATTTTGGGAGAGGCTGTGGGTGCTCAGCACCGACCCCCTGCCCACATGGTGGTCTCTGGTGGGCTGGGTGTCCACTTGAAAGCCAAAGCCAGCACAATTTGTTCCTTGTCAATAAAGCAGCAGAACCACAGGCCCCTTCGTCAGTCACTAGTAATGAAGCTCAAATTAATTCCAATATTAGTTCCTAGCCCAACAGAGGGAAAAAAGGCAACCTGAAAACAATAACCCTGGGAAGGAAAACCTGTGAGATCCCAGCTGGCGACAGGCAGAGCTTCAATCCTGCTGGCTTCTTTAATGAAATAAACTACCTTCTAATTTGGGGTCTCATCAAATATGAGCCCCTAAAGCTTGTTCCTTCATAGTCTGGAGTTCTGAACTGAGATTTGAAATGCCCTGTTGGTGAAGCAGCTGCCAAATTCCTTGGCAGCCTCGTGCGAGCACGTGTTTTGTGCTTTTTCCATTTAGATGTCACTCGGTGTCTCCCTTGGCTTGGTTGAACACCTCATGACAGATGTAATTATTCCTTCCAGAAGTGTGCAGAGAGGTCTGGGTCTCATGGGCATAGTTTAATGACACACTCATTAGCATGCAAATCTCACTGCTCCGAGCCTCGGCTCCAGCAAAACTGTTGATTGTTTTGAGTCTCCCCGAGACTCAGAGGCACTTCCAGGAGCTGGACCCACCACACAAAGCTCTTGCCCTGCTGAAGTCGATGAGAATTGTGTTGTTAGATGGCTTCAGGCAGAGTTTTAGAGCTGGGTTTTGGGCTGTGAGCTGCTTTGTGGTGTCTCAGCTTGGCTGCAGATTCACACCAGCTCCACCTCACACCCCACGAGCAACCTGTGCCTGCTCAACAATGCATGGACCCAGAGACAAGCACTGGTTAAATGTTTGCTGGAGTGGGCCTCAAAGCACAAAAGACTGGGCACAGTTTCCTCCCCTAACTACCCTTTTAAAAATAATTTCTTCCACTATTTTGCGTGCTTTTAGAGAAATGATGCTGTGAAGGGCTCTGATTACTTGCTGTCAGGGAGCTGCATGACTCTTTCTAGCACAGAAACAGAAGTGAGAAGTACGTTAAACACTGCTTCGCTGGAAATAATTATTTTAATGCATTGTCTAAGTGCTCCTATAAAAGCTGCAATTAATAAAAATGCATTGGCTTGAGTCATTTCTTGCACAATGTCCACATTCCTTCAGGCTAGCAGGCAGCAAAGCTTGTGGCATGAAACAGAGTTCGACTTTCTTATAAATAACCTGACTATTTCTACCAGGAACAGCCCTTTGCTTGCAATTTGCCCTCCAAACAATACAAATGTTTTTGTCATAGGGTGCTGATCGACACCTTTTCCCCAGACTGTCACCTATGTCAAGAGAAACTATGTGTTTTTTCAGTCCTAAACAGCCTAGTGATGGGGTTTACTAATTTTTACAGTGGAAGCTGTGGGCAAGGGTGCAGTCAGCACTTTGAATTCACTTTGGTCATTGGTGAAACACCATTAGTTGCTTTTTACTGCTGTGCCTGATGGAAGGGGGGGAATCTGCCCCTCTGCCCTGCTCAGGTGAGACCCCCCCTGCAGAGCTGCCTCCAGCTCTGGCATCCCAGCACAGGAAGGACATGGAGCTGTTGGAGAGAGTCCATAGGAGGCACCAAGATGATCAGAGGGATGGCAGAGCAGCAAAAAGAAAACGTGCTCTGGCAGTGGAAGCTTTGCACCCATTCAACTCCTCAGCAAACACGTTAGACGGGTTAAAGTTCCCCTTCCATCCCTGCTTGCTGTGGAATGCAACGTGCCTCCATAGCAAACAGGAGAAGGAAAAGACAGAAAACCAGTCACCAGAGACCAGGGCTCTGTGAGAAGAAAGGACCGTTGCAACCTGAAATAGAAATAATGTCTGGATCAGGTTTTTAGTTTGTGTTTAAAAGATATTTCCCCGTGTGGCACAGTAGGAGCAAAGCAGCACTAAGTGCCTTTCTGTTTCCCCAGAGGACTGTCTGCTTATTTAAGGGCTCAGATGGGTGAAGCTATGGAATACACAGCCTATACCTTGGAGCAGATGGATACACACATGCAGGCAGCATCATTTCAGATTGCAGGCTCAGACTTCCAGGAACAGCCTCAGGCCCTGCCTCAGGAACTCCTCTGTAGCAGCTTTGATATGACAAATGTAGTCATTCGTGCACCAAGACAGAAATTAAAGAGAACAGGGAGAAGAGGGGGGGGGAAAGAGCTTTAATCAGTGCTCAAGATGCTGGATTCATTTAAAATGAGACATCCTCAGTGCAGTGCAAAAGAGGGTTGCCCCTCCACAGGTCCATGAGCAGCTTGGCAAACCCCTCCTGCTCCTGAAGAACACTGTGCTCACGGCTCCTGGGACAGGAATGTCACCTCTGGAGCCAGGAAGGGCTCTTAGGAAGAGCCAACAAAGACAAAAAAGTGCCTGCCTTCAACAGAGGTTCCCAGAGCAGGTTGATGATGACAATGTCTTTCACCACAGCACGAGGTCTCTTCTGAACAGATCTCCTTGTCTGAGATGTGTTTGCCTTTAGCTGCCGTATCCTGAATTTCTGGCTGCATGAGGAATGTGCAGGATTTGTTACCACAATAAATGCAAAAGGCATCAAAATAATGTATTTCATTTGTTAAAGTTTAAAATGAGAAAAATGTGAATTACAGGCAGACAATGTGTTAGTCCCCTTCTGATGTTCTTGCACATAAATATAAAGGTCGACAAGTGGAGCTTGTTTTTCCATGGAGACTACAACAGCTCTTGATTTAGTAAGCCACAAAAATCAATATATTTAAGCAAACAATTTCTTAATTCATCATAGCATTTTAATGACTCCGTGTTTGTTTTGATTTAAAGTTGTTTTTTTTAAACTATCCCAATTCCTTTTTACTCAGCTAGAATAGATAATCCTCTCTGGCATGAAGCAGGCAGTGCTAAATAGATCTGAAAAGATCACATAACCTTAAAACGTTCCAAAAGATTCATTTCACTGGTCTTGTACCCAGTATTAAGATTCAAGGGTCTCATGGAATATATCAGTGATCAAGGGCAAGAGCAGCCCAGGAGATGCTTGGTAGGCCCAGGGGTTCTGCCCAAAAGTCAAGGGTAGCATGGGATGAGCTCCGGAAATTGGTGTGAGACAACTTCAGGTTGCTAATTTTGGTACTATTCCTTGTATCCAAGCAAATCCCATGGGAAGAACTTTCAGGAGACAACCTTGCATGGTGAGACTGCAAAGGAATCAATCTCCTTGCTCCAAGCGTTTGGCACAATTGATTCCTTTTTGGCAGAACCTCGGTGTCATTTAGGAGCTCAAAATTCTTTTTCAAGCTTTGTTTACCCTGAGCAAACCCCAAACTACCAAACTCCTCTGGATTTTTCCATCATTTTTGTTTAGGTAAAGCAAAAAAAAAAAACAAACAAAAAAAACCAACAACCAAAAAAACCCTCTAGGCTTGCTTTTAGAGTCTTTATTTCACTTGTTACCGGAGAAAACAGCAGAGTTCTGGGGTTCTGTTTTGGATGACGCATGTTTGATTTCCCCCCTTTCTGTCGTGCCAATGTTATATAATATATATTATTAAGTAAAGAAAATCCCAAAATGTAGAAATTCATGACAGAGAAGAGAAGTGGACACACATAACTTGTTGACTCTGGTCAACGAGAAGTTCCTAAAGATGCAAATCTTCCATTAATTCATAATAAAAATGTGATATGGAAAATGCTGTAGTGAAAACTAAGCTTATTGAGACCCATATGATCAAACATGGTCTCTAAACTACTTCAGTTTTATGTTTCCAGTCTCTTGACTGCAGGTGACTTCCAGAGATTCAAATATCCATACAACTAACCAGAGATTTGGGAGTTCCATGCCCCAGAATATCTGAGTTTTCACATCTGAAAAGATACAGAAAAGGGGGAAATGAAAAATTTCCCTGTTTGCCCCACTAGGTGCAAAATCTACTCACTACTATTGCCAGCTGTGGGAGCAGCTGTATTTTTGCTTTCCAGATGTGAAGTGTGAGTGAAGGAATCTCCACCGTGGTGAAAAGGGCTGCTGGCTCTGGCACAACCATCAGACTCCTTCCCTAAAATCACAGATAAGCACTGACTTGTCAGACATTATATTTGCAGCAACATCTCAGACTGTTAAACAGAAAATGTCAGCTCTGCTCTGGCTTGGATAAGGGAATGACCAGAGTGCAATCCTGAGGGAGCTCCAGGTCCACTCTGGTTATTCCATGAGTGGATATTAAGTCATATCATACATCCCATCTCACGGGAACCCCAAAGTGTGCCACTGCCTTGTGGCTTGGAACTCTACAGCTGCCTTAATGTGTTATCAATATGCATCAAAATTAGAGCCCCGGGCACTTCAGTGCAGCCCTCACCACTTCTTGCATAAATCCATGTAAAATGTGACCTCAGCAAATTAGGTTAACTGCTGGGAACTTGATTCCTGAAATCAGCCCATGATCCACATGGTTCCTAACTTCTTTAGGAGGTGAGTGGATTCTTTTCAGACTTACATCTCCATTTTTTTGACTCTGCTTTTGACCACATCCTTGTTCCTTGGGTCAAAGTTTTGTCCTAGCAGATGAAATTGTAGATATTTAATTTACCACTGGAAAAACTGAGCTCATCTGGTTTAATAGCTGATAAGGATCTCCAGTCTCTTGTCAGATCCTTCTCCTCCACTAATTATTTTGTAAGTGTGAAATACTAATATAAAAAAAGATGCAGCCTCTTTTTTTTCCCAAAACTCTGAATTAGCCTTTGATTATTTTTTTCACCGATGCATCTGTGATCTTTCTAAAATCCCCTCATTATCTCTTTGCTTTTACATATCTGTACAGCAGCCCTTAGCCAAACAAGGGAACAATTGATTGCAAAAAAAAAAAAAAAAAAGAGGCAAACAGCCTTTGATATGCTACAATCAGAGGTGGAAAACATGATGGGATATCATTTTTTCCCAAAGTTGCTTTAGGTCGATCACCCTTTGGTCAGTTGTCTTTAAAATTATCTGTTTGTATGTATCTGTATCTGTTGTTTAGACTCCTACAGTTGGTATTTAAAATCAATATTTTCATTAAACAGGCTACACAACTGTCACGATTCACAAATATTTGGGAATTCTGCGAGCCTTGCATCCCTGAGCCTCTGCTTTAGCTCCCTCAGCCGAGGGACTCAGACCAAGCTGCAGGGGAAAAAAAAATCCCACCGCAGGTTTAGTAATTTTGGAGCTGCAGGTCCCTCTCCCTCTGGGGTTTTTAGGAGGAGCCATGGGATGTCAGTGTTGAGCTGCAGGACTCCGGGGACACGGTGAGTTTGCCAGCAGGCAGCAGAAGTCGGCTCTTCAAGCTCTTCCCGTTTCTAAGTTGCAGGTAGTTTGTCACTAAGCTCAGCCTGGGAGGCAAAGGGATTTATCAGCGTGTGTGTGTGCACGGTGGGAGTGTTTGTTTGGATTTTGGGGGCACAGGGAATGCCAGCCCTGCAGACTCATCACACCTGCTGCCTTTGGATAAAGCACCCAGGTCTTCCTGAGAATATTTGTGGCTTCCTTCTGCCAGTGTGGGGTTGCTAATCCTGGATATACTGAGAGTTTTCAGTCTAAAATTAGCAACATTTTTCCATTAATAAGCAGGTATTGACTTTTCCACATAAATAAGCTTGCAGAACTATAGCACATCTGTGCATATGCAAGAAGAAAATAGAACTAACCAAGCAACAGAAACATTTTTATTCCATGTTTTCATTGTAGTTGCTTTCAAGGACACATCTTCCAAAAAAAAAAAAAAAAAAAAGGTCTAAATAGACAACAAGAAAGATGAAAATTTGCAAAATGATTAGATGTCACTGACAATAAGTGGGTGGCTGCGTCAGCAGATTCAGAGGCTCCCATGGGCCAAAATTGCTGCATAATCTGCATATAGATTTATACTGGTCTTTCTCCAAGTAATATGTTGTCACTGAGAAGAAATGTGACTTTTCTAATGGCAAACTGCTCCCTCAGAAAAGATTATTTGTCAAGTCTGATCCTCAACACTTAGCAAAATGGAAAAACACGTTGTCCTTGTTTTGAAAATGTTAGGTCTTCGGCAAACCTGGGAGATTTATAAGGCATTCATAGGCAATAAATCAGCAAATCCTGAAATGCAGCCACAGCTGAAGCTTCCCATTGGCCAGCAAGGGCAGCCAGGGTAAGGTGGGCACAGGGCTGTCCCTCTAGAACAGGAAGGACACTCATGTGAAAGGAAGGAATAACCTCATAAACTTCGAAACTCCCGATGGTAAAGTCACATTTTCAACTTTTTGTCCTGTTCAGAGAATGTAAAATTTCCTTTGTGACCTAAACCCCTCGACTGGTTATGTGTCTACTGTGTGCATGACAACAGAAACCTCAGTGATGATGCTCCTGGCTCTGTTACAGCCGTTGGAAAGCAAAAATCATTCAGTAAAGCTTTGTTTTGGAACTGCAGGAAAATTCATTTAATGAAAAGGCTTAGAAGGTGCTCAGTGCAAAATGCATTCACTTTGTTCACTTCTAAGAAAATCCAGCAGAGTTTGTTTCCCTGCCATCTTCACAACCAGTGCTTTTAGCACAGGCTCATCTTCTGTCTCCTCCTTGGCACATCCCGGAGTTAAGTGTGGCAGCTCTGCCCCATTCCTCTCCTGAAGGAATCAGGGACCCCAAAAAAGTGAAGACACTAAATTTTTTTTAGGTTTTACCCCCTTTTTACTAAAATGAAACATGACAAATGTAACTGAATAAATACAATCATACATTCACGCCGTTTACCCAGCAGGAAAAGCAAGCTGAGTTCTTGCCAGGTAAAATAAACCCTTCCACCCTTCCACTTTTTTTTCTGTTTTTCCCTGGGTTATATGGAAGGTGTAGCATCATTAACAAGGAGATCAAAAAGAATGACAGTGTGTGAATGACAAGGAGCTGCTGGAGAGTGTCACAACAAAGATGAGAGGTCTGGAGATGAGGAGGAGAGCCTGCAGGAGCTGGACAATGCAAGCACAAGCTGAGTGTTTGGGTGCCAGTGGTCTGCACACAAACCACACACTCGTGTACCTGAGTGAATGCCGAGACTTGCAAACAGAACAATAAGTTTATTATAACCAAGCTTTTTGGGTTTTTTGAGGTGCAATTTGCTGCAGTGACTGCGCCGGGGAGCAGCAGCTGCTCAGGCAGGAGGAAAGTGGAAACCAAAACGTTAAATAATTACAACCTCTTGCAGTCACACACTCTGCAGAAAGAGTTCTGACAGCAACACATTGTTCTTTTCTTCCCTGATTTGCATCCTGAAAAGCCTGGGTTATTCCCTGGGATAACCCAACATGCTGGGCTTTGTTTTCCACCTCGGTGTGTGTTGGGGCATTTCCTACCTTCTCATCACCAGTGAGAGCGTGTGTGTTCCTCTGGGAAATCATGCACTGCTCGAGTCCTGACTCCTGTCAATGCATGGGAGGCCAGAGGTGGAGAGATAACACTGTGGCCACAGTGGAGAAAGGAAAATTAGAAGAAAGCACTTCTTTGTAGTGATGGTACATGGCCCAGGTTCCCACATCCCTGAGCATCCAGTAGCTTGTCAGGCAGGAGGAAAGAGGTACACAACACTCTCCTCACAGCTGGCTGAGGAATGTGTAACCATTAAATTTATTCTCTAGACACACCAAGCTTGAGCAGGGCCTGTTCAGATCTCTAACACATCCTACAACTGTGTGTATAATGATTTTAACAACACCAGCTCCATGGCTGTTACTCCATTCCACACACATTCACTGCTTTTGCAGTGGGGGATTATAGTGAAGAAAACCAGCTTCAAAAAATAAATAATAATGATAATAATTATAACAATGATGATGATGATGATAATAACCCAAAACCAAATAAGACACAAACAGACAAACAAAAACCCCAGACTTTTTGGCCCAAAATTTAAAGGAGAATGTAGATTATCTCTCAGAAGGATGTTTGTTAGCTACAAGGCAGAATTATGGCAAACAAGTGTAGGTCTGACAGGCCTTGACCAGCTCTACAGAGGAAATGTGGTGTGCACACACCAAGGCATTCCCATATCCCCCAGATACAGCACTAGAAGAGACAACTGGGAAATGCAGGATGCTTAAATTCCTCTTTCTAGGGGAGTGTGACTGAAGAGACAGGAACTTGTGTGTATTCCCAAGATTCATTCAGTTGAGCTCCTGAATATCCTGCAAACCTCATGGGGACCTGGAGGTTTCCACTGCCCTTGAGGGCTTTTTATCTGACGTGCAGAAAAACCCATCTGTGCCACATCAAAATCATTTCCATTTCAAGCAAATATAAATTTATTACTTCTCAGAATTATATTTCAGTTTTGGCTCAGCTACTTTACTGTTTATTAAAAGAATCTTACAATCAGTTTTTCTTCAGGGTTAAAACCCCAGACATCCCTTCCAATCATGTTGAGCTATGAGAGTCAATTGGTATGAGTCACTTCATTCTTCAATGACTGTTTTCATGGATGTGATTTAAACTATTGCCAAAGGTTTTTAATTAAAGTCACCCTTGTCATGCAAATATTTAATTTGTATTGATATATTTTTAGCCATAAACCGCTGTCTTGATGCTCGGAAAAGGCTCTTTAAAATTCCTAAGACTATTTTAAATACAAGGCTGACACAGTGTTAGTTGTGACATGAGGTATCTGTCAGTCAGTCAGTCACTCTCTGCTGAGGCTCCAGAGGTGAAATTCTAGCTCAGAGTGTTTCAGAACAGCAGAGGTTTTTGCCAGGCTTGTGGAGTTTCAGTAAAGTAGGAAGAAAAATAACATTTGATAGAAGTGGGGTTGCAAAATCTTGCAATTTTTCCTGAGTCTCATGGTCACAAGTGTGTTTCTCAGAGGCTGAGCTGGTGAAGTCACCCTTCTGCAGAAACAGCTGAAGTTTTTTTTTCTGAAGAATTACTCTGGTTCTAACCTTCAGCACTGCAAATAAATGCTTTAATATGAAAACTTTCAAGGACCAGAATCCAAAAGTGAGCAGAAATAGCTTGATACAGCCATCTTTCTTTTTTTTTTTTTCATTTTTTTTCCCTGGCACAGCACTGAAATAGAGAAGTTGTAGAATATCTGACTTTTGAGTTATGATTAGAGAAAGCCAGCTGACCTGGTCTGCTGTTGAGTGGGAAGCAGGATCGAATGGCCTCTGGAAGTCTCTTCCAGCCTATGCTGGAAAAAATTCAATTATTTGAAAGTCATCTTCACAATATGTTATAATCTTGAGGCTTCTTGCACATTAAAAATCACTGTTTTTTCTTCTCCAGACCCTGAAGAAGGTCTCTACTTACTGTGCTTCCATAGTTCCTGTTGTATAATCTGCCTCCTCTGAGTGGGACTGTGCTGTGCCTTGGAGAAAGGACAAAACACTGAATGTCAAAAGCCTTTGTTTCTGCTTCTGTTTCTTGGCATATTTAAGGATTGTGGGATAGTCTGGGTTGAAAGGCACGTTAAACTCATCCAGTTCCACCCTCTGCCTTGGGCAGGGACACCTTCCACTATCCCAGTTTGCTCCAAGCCCCATCCAACCTGGCCTTGGACACTTCCAGGGATGGGGCAGATGAACTGCTGGAAGTGGTTGCATTTCCCAGGACTGACAAGATCTCATCATAAAGCTCCCTGCAATCGGATATTTCTAAAGCCATTCCTTTTAATATGGATTCTCCACTGTGCAATAACATAATTGACCCAAAAAAAGAATTAATAAAACCTTATCTCTCTACCCAGTCACTGAGGTTTATAAAACTCAGAGAAAATCCTGTATCAAATGGTTGAAAATGTTCAGTTGAGTCTGTAATTTTTAGGGGACCCTAACAGTGTATGGACAGCACAACCTCAGAACTCTAATTTCTGTAAGAACAGGGGCAGAAAAGAAAGCCTTTGAAAGTGGGGACACAGAAAGAGTGAGTGGTGAGTCCAGCTGGTCATAGTTTGCAAGAGACACAAATCTTTTCTCATGTCCCATTTTCCTTGTGCAGCAGAAAGGCCAGAGGAGGTGTTTGATCCTGGAGAGCAGCCCCTGCAGAGGGCCCAGCTCAGCTCCAGCCTGGCACAGAGCTGTGCCCGCTCCTGTCCCCTGGCACTGCCCCTGGAATGGTGTCAGCCCTGACCCCCGGCTGTACCCACTGGGGTTTGACCTCCCCCGGTGTCACTCTGCCCTTGCACACAAGTGTTTATTGCAGGTCCCTCTCATGGGATCCTCAGGAGCAGAGGGAAAGCACAAACTCACCCCTAGAGGCAGGTGGTGCAGGTGAGGAGCTGCCTTTGCTCTCCCTGTCCCCCCTCTCTAATTCACTTTTTGCCCAGCCAGTGGGGTCTGAACCTGCCTGAAGCTGCTGAGCCTCACCAAGTGGTGATGGAGCACTGCTGGGATAGAAAGCCTGTGCAGATTAGAGTGTGCAAATTAAACCTGGTGTACAGATAATTGCATCTCAATAGCCTTTCCTCCCTCATTTGCCATCCTCTAACCTCGCCCTGAGGCCACAGGGCACAGATAACGATTAGGCATCTGTTGTGCCTTGAACCACAACAGCTTTGACTTCCATACACACACCAAGTGTTGCTGTTACCTCATGTGCTCCCTTTCCCTTGTGTTCGCTGTCCCCCTCCTGAAACTCCCACTGTAAACATTTCGGGCCAAAACTAACTCTTAGCTGTACTTTCAGTGTGCACAGAAAAACGGGCAGTGGCATGCAGGCTGCTGTAAAACCAACACAAAATAAACCTGAAGGCTCGTCAGCTCTTCTGTGGCACTGGGGAAGCTCCTCCCCGAGCGCTCTGTGAGTCATTCCAGTTAATGCCGGTTTGTACATCATGTTTGATAAGTTCTGTGAGAGTAAAAGATGAAATCTGTGGCAAAACGGGGACATAAATCATTCATAAGGTGGTTACAAATGCATGTCATTCCAACTGCTGCTGCTTCTTCTTGCTGAGACCTAATTTTTCTAATGATGTAGGCGAAAGGCACCCCTCGAAGTGCTTAATAACATCACACTGATTTTTCCCGTGGTGTGGCTGGTCTCACAGAGCCTGATTTTACATCAAATTCACTACGTCTGCGCTGAAGATGATTATACATCAAACCAATAGCTGAAGTAGATGGAATTAAAACCAAGCTGACAATCTGTATATGGCTTCTTAAAACAGTTAAATGGAGGAACAAAGGCAGTAAATGCCTAAGAGAGAACTTTGCTGCTTTTGGTTTCCTTACAAAGATTGCTGATAAGGGCTTTTTTGGAGTGAGGTGGGGGTTTATAAACAAAAACATTCTTGCAGCTTTTGGCTGTGAAACAGCAGAGAAAGCCAAGATGATTTCAGATTTCAGAACATGTTTCTATTCAGTTCGAAGATTATTCTTTTCTTTTTTTTTTCTTTTTTTGCAGCCACATTTAATATTCTGTGCCTGTTTGAAGTGCATTTAAACACAGAGCATATGCAGACACGCTTCCTAAAGATTGGCTCTTTGTCTGGTCACGAAGAGAGCATGCCTACAGAAATGTGTGGCCACACACAGCAGGGAAGGATCGCTGTTTCCACGCTCTACTCCAGGAATTTTGCTTTAGCTTAGGAAATCTGGTCCTCTCTTTCCTTTGGGGAATGATCCTGACTTTGCTGTTCAGGTGCCCTTTGAGACAAGCTCATAGAATGTACTGTGAGAATACATCTGTCTCAAGAGGTGCTTTGGGAAACAGAAAACCTGCAATAATGTTGGGTTTTTTAACATCCACCAGCAAGGCAGAGATTCCCAGGATAGAACCAGTGGCACCCTTTGGTCTAATCAAAGGTTAATTGAGTCTGCAACTGTCAGGCTGAAGGGAACAGAGTGGGATTTTAGAGAGCAGCATCAAAGAAGTACCATGTAGTAATTTGCAGAGCCTGTCAGCTGGTTGACAGAAGTGTGCTGAGCTCTTTTTAAAACAAGCTTTTCTTATTAATAATGCTTCCGGTCTCTCTAATTATCTGCTCATTGTTCTATAAAAGACTAAGCAGGTTTTTTAGTATTCCAACTAAGAAATCAGAATGTGCTGGTAATATAGCAATATAATAACATATAAGCTGGCCCCAGCACTGTTTGCAACAGCTGGTGTCTCCCCCTAGGCCAGCCTAGACCCCATCTGCCTCTCCAGACAGAGAACACGAGCCTTCATTTATTCCCTTTTTCATGCAGCTCACAGCATCTTCTGATGAACCAGTCAGCTGGTTTGTTCCTCTGCTTCTTTCTTACCTCTGTTCCCCAAGTAACAGTGGGGATAAAAAGACAGGTATTTCGAATAAACAAGTGCTTTTGGTTTTCAACAAAAAAGCAAGGGAAGTTTTTCTTTTCAGAGGAAGGCAACAGGAGCATTTCATGTCCTCCTGTCTTGCCACGTGCCTGTGGAAAGCCATAGGGGTGTAGGGAGGGAATTAAAAGTTAGCAGTTTGTACTTGAAAGCCACTTCTGCTCGAACAGGAATTGTTCCCGTGTGTCACAAATCCCAGCCACCTCTCCTTGGCTGGAATTCGCAGTTTAGCAGATAATTCACCTGGCACTGGCTAGCATTTCACTCAGCTCAGAATCCTGGGCCTTCCACCAGCCTCTGAACTGCAGCTCTTGCAGGGATCAGTGAAAATATATTGATTTCAAAGCCTGTTAGGACTGTTTGCCTCAGTTCTGGTATAACACGTCCCTGCAGTGTGGATTAACGTGGCCTTTGGAAAATGAGTGTCAAACATTTGTTTTCAGAGGCTGCAGTGTTTGCCTTCACATTTATTCACCCAGCTATCACTGCTAATGTTTCCTGGGCATTGCACACTCAGTGAGGTCAATAATTGCTCACTATACATCCAAACATTTCAAAGATGCTGCACTCAGAGCACCTTTAGCACGTCTGTTATCCCAGAATCACAGAATAACTGGGGTTGGAAGGGACCTCTGGAGATCACACAGTCCAACCCCCCTGCCAAGGCAGGGTCACCTGGAGCAGGGGACACAGGAACTCATCCAGGTGGGTTTGGAATGTCTCCAGACAGGGAGACTCCACACCCTCCCCTGGCAGCTGTTCCTGCGCTCTGCCACCCTCCATGGAAAGAAGTTCTTCCTCATGGTGAGGGGGCACTTGTTGTGTTTCAGTTTATGGCCATTGCTCCTCGTCCTGTCACTGGCACCACTGAAGAGCCTGGCACCATCCTCTGACAGCCCCTGGAGATATTTGTGTGGGCTGATGAGATCCCCTCTCAGCCTTCTCTTCTCTAGTCTAAACACCTCCTTGTTCTCAGGACTGACTTTGTTAAGCTCTCAACAATCATTTATGCTTTTAGAGTAGTAATTTGAATTTTTCTTCTGATGAGGATATGGCAATAAGTCAAACTCCTTCCAAAATGTAAATCCATCAGTGTGGTTACCAGTTTTTCACTCCCAAAGTCTTGCTCTCTTTGTGGTTTTATTTCAAATGCCTGCAGTTTGGGGATGATTTTTATCAAATGTACTTCATGCAAATTAAATATAACCAGTAATTTGCTACTGGCATTTTTTACGTCTGGAATTGACAGCATTCCCTTCATCATTTTTCTCACTTTGTCACCCAATACTGTTGTATTCCAGCACCTCCTACATCAAATCAACAGTAGTAATGAAATTATTCACACATTTAGGAGCCTGAGACTCTAACTCTCCTCACCTTTTGGGTAAAATCTCACTTTAGGCTAAATTGAGGGAGATAATTTTTCATATTTTCATTCTCCTATAGACAAATAGTTCATTGGTGTTTTTGCTTCTAAAGAGAGTTTGATTTAGGCTGGTGGTGGTTTTTCTGGGTGCCTGGTAACAAACTGATGCATGGATCATCAGTGCTACCAAAAAGTGATTTTTGAACTACTGTGGTAAAAAAAACCCTAAATATGGTGGGTTTTTCCTGTGTCTTGGCTTGCCCAAATCAGAGTTTGCCAATGACTCTCTTTGGTTTCTCCTCCGGCAATTGGGCAAATGTAATTTGCACAATGGTCATCCACAGTAAATATATTTTTGGATCATTGTCTGCAACAATAATTAATTCTTAGGATTTAGAAGCCAAGGTGTCTTCTCTTGTTGCTTTGATGACCCAGACACAGTGCGGGGGTTCACAGTACAATTCACTAATAATTGTCATTAATAATTCACATTAATTGTCATAATCTGCTGCAAATAAAAATATCTCTGCTTTTTGGCAGAGCTCTGTTATTTCATCTACTGCACTTACAGATGCTTTCCAAGCATTTTCTGAGAATCAGACTGTGCTTTTAACAGAATTTGCTTCCAAATTTATTTTTACTCTTCCTCATTGATTTTGTACATAATATGACTATATAAAAATAATAATAATAAATAACTACATGGATAACATCAAAACAATACTCAGAAATTTCTATTTAGCTGCTTTACCACAGCCCTACTCTGCAGCTCCAAACAGCAGAAGTTGTTGGCACCCTTTGTATGACACAATTTAAAGAGTGTGTGTTTTGGGTGCTTTGGATGCTGACAGAAAGATTACAGGGGTTTCACTCTGACCTTGGCCAGAAATGTGTGTGTGAGTACATCAGCAGGGAAAGGTGAGGAGTGTGTGGGTCAGGATTTGGAGGCAGAACTTCTGACACCATTTCACCTCAACCCAAGGAGAAATGTAGAAATTTGTGCCAGCTTTCCTGCTGATCTGAATGTCCTCAGGTTTAAATGGACACAATGGAAATAAATGTCATTCCTGGGGCAGAAAATTGCTTTTTTTGGGGGAGGGGGCTTGGACCCATCTCCTCTTCCCCTCACCTTGTCCAAAACACAGATACCAGGGTAGGTGGTAACCCTCAGGCATCAGGTGGGTTTTTTGGCCAACACAAGTGCACAGACAATACTCTGGCCTCCTTTGTCAGGCAGGTTGTATTTCCAAGCCATGCCTACTTTTTTCTTCCACAGTTCTCATACCCAATTCCCCTGGAATGCAGCACATACACATATATACATACACACTTCAGATATCTACATGTGATCTTGTCCAGGAAACCCACTCCTAAGCTTCTTTCATGTTTTCTCAGTTATCAAAAAGTGTGTTTTGCCAGGTTTTCCAAAATCTGCTTTATTTACTAAGATAATGATGAATATGAGACTTCCAAAGAGAAAGGATGGAAAAGTAGGAAATTATCAGTTCAGGTCCATTCACAAAGGCCAATTAGAATAAGAAAAGCAACTTCTTTAAGAGGACTAGGTGATAAGGGGCTGACATGCTGTCTCACCCTCACTGACTCCCATCTGGGAGAAGACATAATCCCTCTGTACTTCCCTTGGAAATGCAAAGAATTTTACGAAGGTGAATGTATTTTACTAGAGGAAATACTTCCCAGTGTTTTAAGTGTCCCTAATTACAGCCAAGGAGCTAAAAAACAAAAAAGAGAAGCAATGCAGGGCAGCTGGTGTTTGTCCTGTGAGCAACAACCAATTTCCTCTCTGGTTTTGCTCCAGGGGTGCCTTCCCTGACCCTATTCCTGTAATAACACTCCTCCCGTCCCTAAATGTGGGGAATTATACACTTTACTCTAATTGGGATGTTTTGAAAGACACAGAAGGGCAGAGATCCCACCTACTCGCAAGATCCAAGGGCTCTTCCTAGAATGCAGATTTTTCCATGCATCCTACCACCAAAATGATTATTTCTGGCTTTCCCCCACACTGTGGAGTGTGTGGTCTTTGCCAGGTGAATATTGCATCTCACCTCAAGGTGGATTTATTTCATCAGTGCTGCCTGTATATCACTTGCAAAGCACTTAGGTACCCTTCAGGGTGAAATCTGCTGCATTCTGCTTTATTTCATATTGTGTCCTTGCCTAGATCCTTGAAAGTTTTTTATTACTTGGCATATGTTGGTTAAGGGGTTTTTTTCCCCTATAATCAGTTTAAATGCAATGTGTCCCTTGTCCAAGTTAATTACATGGTTGGGTTAATGACTCAGTGCTTCAGGCACTTGAGTGGGGAACTTAGCCAGTCACTAACACATTGGCTATTTTATTGCCTCTAAACTGAAATTTCCATCCAAAACCTTAACTCCAAAGTGGTTACTTTCATCAGAGTCAGGTGAAGGTAGAAGATGCCAGTCAAAGCTCTTTTCTTATGCAGAAATTACCGAATGAAGTGTTTGGCAAACTAAGGGTCAAGGGATTTATATTGAATTAAATCAATGTGACAGGGGGCTGAATTCCGTCTGTTTGGGGTGGCAACTGCTGGCTGGAAACGAGACCACTGAAAAAAGCAACTACAAAGCCTCTGTGGAATATTTCACATAAAACTACGCCAGAACATATTTTGGGCTGAAAAACCCCCCATGTAACTCAGAAACCGTAAACCCCCCAGTCAAATCGAGCCAGAACAGTCAGAAGAAACTGAGCAACACTTTTTTAAGCTGTGGTCTGTGGGAAACAGGCATTACGTTCGTTTCTGGGAGACAGATGCCCATCCATCACTGCTTCATCCTTCAGCACCTTGGAAAATCCCCTTCTCCTAAAAAAAAATAAAAATAGACGCCATTGACCACTGGAGGCGTTTTTTCCTCTGAGCACGAGGAGCAGGGGAAGGGAAGGGGAAGGCCGGTATGCAGATTTCACTGTGGTGCTAATTATCGAGGCGATTAGCAGTTACTTCGATTAGCTGGTGTTCAGGGCCGCTTACTGTCAGAATTGTGGCAGTTCTAGCGAAATGAAATATTTGTTTCAGGCAGCTCCACTCCCCTTCCCAGGTGAGGCACTTCCTTGCAAGCCTGAAAGCATCTCTGTTTGTACTGAGCGTCCCAAAGGCAATGTTTGTTTTCTTTGTTTCGGTAGACAGAGGAATTGGTTCTCTCATGTTTTATTCATGAAAGCGTGCCTTGTGAACGCGGCCTCCGATACGTATTGGAGGCAAAAATATCACTAACAGTAATGCCTGAAAGACTCTTTGCTTGTGCAACAAACGGGCACACAAATTAAATTAGCACTGTTAATGCAAGCCCACTCCATAATCGTAGCCCGGTTTGGAATGCTGCTGGAGCAATTATCTCCTGGTTCAGAATTGCTAATCAGGGGTTCGTTTTAATCAGGAAAGTAGGACATCTCATCTCAAACAAAGACAGTAGCACAGGTCTGTAGCGTGTCTGACAAATTACTGTCGGGTTGGCAGAATGTATCAAATTACCCTCTCTTGACACCCAGCCTCCAAATGAATTTGCAGCTAAGCAGTGCTTCCCTTTGTTCGGTCCCAGCAGTCGTATTTGGTGTCAGAACTGCTAATTAGAGCAAAGTTTCTTTATTTTCTTGTGTATGGCTTTGTCATCCCAGCTAGATGCAGCCCTTATATTCACCTGCAGAAATTATTAGAGACAACGCAAAGCAGTTATTCAGATGGTGATATCCTGTCCTTATTCAGTTGTCTCAGCCCAGAAATGTTTAGGTTTCAGGGCAGGGTGGCAGCTGAACTCACCCAAGCAGATGCACCAAGGCATCACATCAGTTCATCTTTGCTGGAGTCCCTCAGTGCCACAGTCGGGGTGCAAAAACTGGTGTGAGCTGTGGTTTAACATCACCACTACCAACCATCGCCCCTCCACCAGAGTCCAACGTCACCACTGCCCTGGGAGGGACGAAACAGGGATCAGAGGTGGCTCAAACTCAGATTCCCAGGAGGGAAATTCCCGTCCACTGGCTCGCAGGGTCAGGCTGGCTCTGCCCCCGTTCTGCCTCAGCAGTGAGTGAGGTTCTCTCCTCACACCTGATGTGCTGCCCCTTCCCTCTTGCAGGTTCCTGCTCCACGGAAGAACAGATCCCCAGTCCATCCGGTTCTTCAGGTTTCAGAAAAGGTGCCAGACTGGTTCAGGAAGCCCAGACAGGCATGTACATTCCCATCTTGGCCCCAAAGGCACCGACTTGTGGCAGACTGAGCTCCTGAGTGTCACTTGTGCCTTGGAAAATCTTTCCCAAACCCCTTTTGTTCAGCTCTCCACATCATTTTGTCATGACTGAAAACTTGACTCGAGATCTTATACTGACAAATCACTATTTCACAACAAATATGATGTATTTTTATGTCCACACACTGGAAAGGAAAACCAGTTTTTCATAAAGTAAGCTGAGTGCCAAGCCAGGGGTGACATCCTGCTTCCCACCCAAGCTTAAGTAATCTGATGTGACTGAAGATTTATTTATTTCATGCCACCATTCACATTGTTTGTGCCCACGAAACAGCTCCCAGGGAAAACAGAGCCCTGTATTTTGCAGGAGCTGAGTGGCTTTTGAAGGTCACTAAGGCAAAAGTGTTTTTTTTATTTTTATTGCATTGTTAACATGTCCCTGGACACAAGTTTCAGCCAAACACTTTCACGGAGAATTAAACTCTGCTAGAAACCAGGAACTGACTATCCTGCCATGCACATGCAGAACACAGGGAAATACAGCTCAGGAAATGGGAGAACTTTAGAGCAGGGATGTCTCCTCAGCTCTAAAAATAGCATCATTAACGAGGTCTATAACATGAAAAAGCATCAAGTGCAGCCACCATTTCTCCTGAGGTTTAGCACAGGCCCTTCTACCTTCTTAATGCTTCCCAAATATTTCACCTTTTGGTATCAGAACTTGAAAATTTTATGTTCTCGGGGGAAATTAGTTTAAAATAGGTCTTTGACTAAGAGTTTCTGTTCTCAAAACTCAGCAATGACCGAGGAGGCTGCACGTTGCACAGGGAGCTGCTTCTCAGAGCAGGTCTAAGACATTTCATCTGAATTAGCAACTCAGAGAAATTGTCCTGACAGGCCCAAGCAGGTCCAAGAAGCAACCCCAAGGGAAATAACTTTTCCTCCCTTTCTCTCTCCAGGCAGCAGAGCAGCTGCAGATCTAGTCTTCCATGAAGTCTTGTTCAGCTCCAGAGCCACTTCAGAATGAACCAATATTAAAGCTCTTGTTTTTTCTTGGTTACACAGGAGCAATGTGAGACCAAATGACAACAAAAATCCAATGAACCCTGAGGAAAATAAACAGAAAGATCAAGAACTGATCAAAGGACCTTGTTTCAAATATTCATGGACTGTTTATGCCAGAGATCACATACATGACCTACAGGAATTAAAACTCATGAAAGCTGTAAATTCCTTTAAGGAAGGGAATAAGGATTTTTATTATAGCTATGTGCCTATATGCAAATACATATGCATATATATACATATATATATGAATTTATTATGCCAGCTATTAGGATTTAGTTGAAAGTCTAGCTGTGTTTGATGTTCTTAAAATCCTTTGAGTCAATGGATTATGGGAGAATCCAAACTTTTGAAGTTCTTCCTAACTTAAAACACAACTGCAGTTTTTATGATTTAATGCAAAATTCATGCAGAAGAACCTAAGGACTTTGAGATCCAGAACACACACAAAAAGCCTAAGTAAGTAATTTTGTTTTAAAACAGGATTTTAAGCCAATTCAGGCGATTTCATGGCAGTGGCAAATAGTTCTACACATTTTGCTGTCAGCAAGTTTGTATGAGGCCCCAGACTCTGATTCCCAGACTTCAGAAACTCCCATATTTAATGGTACCAAGATCCCTGTTCATTTCATTCCATTTAATGTCAGAACTTCCAAAGTGAGGCACTCAGTGGACACACTGCTCTCCATCCCTCCAACACGGAGGATCCAAATTAAAGACTTTGAGGTTCCCTCACTGAAACCTATAGTCATGCCAGAGCAGATGACTCCTGTGTCCTCTCCCAGTGAACAGACAGTGGTGAGGGACATGTTTTTACTCCCTGTTGATGTTTATTTAACTCCATTACCTGTATAAGTTTGCATAAATAGGAGGTGGTTCGCAGTGACATGAGCACATGCAGGTGCAGTTCTCAGTGGCATAGGGTGATGAAATCTGGGCTGTTCAGACTCTCCCAACCCTCCACCCTTCTCCTGTGCTAGTGCTCATGCGAATTAAACAGGGTGAGCCTCTTCAGACAGCTGATCTGGCTGAGAACTGATTCTTCCTGGGTTTTTTTAATGGATTAACTTCAGCATCAGCTTTCAGCTCAGTGATCTCCCTGAACTGGCTCACCAGGGTCCACCCAAGAGCTTTTGATGGCACCTTGCCCTGTGACTGATTTGTCACAGGATGGTTTGGGTTGGAAGGAAAGTCAGAGCTCATCCAGTTCACTCCTGCCATGGGCAGGGACACCTTCCACTCTCCCAGCTTGCTCCAAGGCCCATCCTTGGCCTTGAACACTTGCAGGGATGGAGCAGTAACCTTTGCCAGGGCCACCCCACCCTCATAGCCAAGAATTTCTTCCTAATATCTGATCTAAACCTACTCTCTGTCAGTTTGAAGCCATTCCCCCTTGTCCTGTCGCTCCAGGCCCTTGTGAATAGTCTCTCTGCACCTTCCTTGTAGCTCCTTTCAGGAGCCATAAATAAATGTATTTGTTTGCATTCCCCCTGCCCTACTTGAGTTACGATTCTGTTTAAAGCAACTGTGTGAAAACCTCATGTTTTTCATCCTGGCAAACAAGGCAAAAGGACACTTTATGAATGTCCATATCTTCCCATCATATACTCTGGATCATCCAAAGCACACCAGGGTGAATCCTATTCCAGCTAGAGGAGCCAAATGGCAGCTGGTATCCCAGGGGCCAGGAAAACCCAAATCATCTTTCAGCAGCCAGTGGTAAGTGCCTGGCGTGATCTGTGGGCTGAAATGCTGAACTTCCACAGACCATGTGACATTAAACAGATGTTTTAGGATTCCCCATCTCTCCCAAAGCAAGTGTACTCCGTGGGGCTGCAGGGGGACACACCATCTCTGATCCTGGGAAAACAAAACCCGGGGGACAACCGGATGAAAGAGAGATTCTGGATGGGAAATCAGATGGTGAGAGGGAAATAAATGTGAAGACAGCTAGGGAAAATGCCAGCAGCAAGACTCCAGAAGTCAAAGTGTACAGAACACCCCAGGTTTTCTGAACCTCTCAATGACAGACATGGAACAGAAGGCTCGTGCTGTCTGGAGCTATTTAGTGTAGAGCCATAGGGCATAAACTCTGCTCTAAATATGCCTTTATCCTAGCAGGATGAATTCCTACTACTAAGGTTATTCAATACTCGTTTTAGAGGGGCTGCCTTGGGTCATGACACACACTGGTAGTCATGGCTCTCAGATTAAACAAAAGGAATAACAGGAGCTGCTGAGAGCAAGGCATGTTCTTAGAGCAGACACACCACCACAGAATCCTACTCCACCTGTGGGAGAACTGTGCTGTGGTGCTGTTTTGCTTCTCCCAGCAGTGCTGCTGCTTCTTCAGTGTGCAGGCACAGAGAAATAGTTAACTCTCAATCACGTCCATGGGGCTTCTAGTACAGGTGGAGCAAAATACTTGTCAAATATTAGCAAAATGCATTTTGAGGGAGAAAATGGCCTAAGGAACAGGGTGTCCTGCACACAGGCCTTTGTGCCATCCACAAAACAGAGAGAAGGGTATTTAATGTGATTCTGTGACTGGCTTCTTGGATCATTCCAACTGCTATCCCACACATTGTTCTCTTCTTACAGAGTTCAGGGTTTACCTCCCTAAATTCATTCATTTCCAACATAATTATGCCTGTTCCTCTAACAACTCTCTCTCTGGCAGAGAACTAGGCTGGCCAGTATCAATGTTCCCTGCTGTAATGAAATCTGATTTTCACTTTAGCATTCTGTGGTGAAATATAAGCAAAACTTCCACTTTCAAAGCACAGAGAGGGACCCACCATTGTGAAATTATCATTAAAATGTTAAAAAGTTCTTCTGCTCCAAGAAAATTACAACCTGTTAATTTACATATTAATAGCATGAATTATGCTCAGGAAGATAAAAAAAAATGCAATCTTTGGCCAGATGCAGAGAATTAATTACAGCAAGAGAAAGGATCCTACAAAATACACAGAGCAAGCTCTGAATCCTCTGAAAGAATATTGTTGTCAGTCGAGTTTGAGCGTGTGGCATAACTGATTTCAACTGATGTCTGTGGCAAATTAAGAATGAAGGAGCAGGAATATTAACAGAAATACTTAGTTACTGAAAAGAGCTCCCAGTCCTGAAGACTGGAGACTAGTCAGTGCTTCTTTATCCAGAATATTCCACTCCAGGTGGCACTTCTGCATGGTCAGTTGTACCTGAGGAATAGGTAACTGATGGAAGAGTCGTGAAACATCTATCTACCTCTCCATTTCTATTCTTAAAAAGTTGCTTCACCACTGCATTATTTAGCAAGAAACCCATGTGACTGTGAACACACACCCACCCTTTTCAGTTTATTAGGATTCTTTGAGCTAACACAGACGTAAGAGAAAGACAACCCTTTACAGTTTATGTCTGCCTTTCAAAAGCACTCTGAGGAAGCTCCTGGCGCAGGTATTTATGTCCTTCCCTCACATATACTCACAGGGAGCTCCACCAGGAGCTGGCAGCTGGTCAAGATGTAAAATACAAAGTGCTGATGAAGACATTTCTCACTGACAGGCCCCTGAGAAGCACGAAGTCTCTGTGCAGCACCCACAGATGTTATTGGAGATGTTATTGGCTTCACTGAGTTTTGAATGAGGTCCTACAACCACCTCTGATTTGTATAAATACAGATATATGTTTAAACCCCAGGAATGCACCTATATATTTTTGAAATTATTCCTTCAAGTCATTTTACTGCCATTCAATTCCCTCTGGCTCACCTCCAGAACCTTTGTTAGATCCCATTGCCTGATTTCCTTGTTGGGAATAGTTGTCTCTTCTCACCCTTTGTTTTTATGCTGTTTACCCTTCCTAGTTCCCCATGATGAGCATGGCCAAGTGGTCTGATCTCAGAGCTGAGAACCAGGCATTATTTCTCAGCCTGGCACCCCAATTTCAGGCTTCCCTGGGCTGAGGGAGCTGGCAGGGTGCTCGTGAGGGATCTGGCCCTGGCAGTGCTGACACTGTCACACTTCCAAGCTGCTGATACCCTAAAAAATCCCCTGGGAGTTAGTTCAGTCAGGGAAGTCAGCAAAGGCATGTGCTCGTGTGCATTGCACAGTCAGACCTTAAAACCTCCTCCAGCTCCAAAACCCGGATCACATCTTCCTGCTCTCAGGGAAAACCCAGACATTACACTCCTGGGGAATGATTTAAAGACACAAGGCAGTGACTAAGCATTGATTTAGGGTTGGGAGAGCTGTCTCCCAGCATAGGCTCTTCCCACCCAGGTGTTTGTGGGATTTCTGAAGTCTGGCTGCTGTTTGCTACAAAACCCTCTGTACCTGCTGTAATTCCTATTACAGTGCTCCAAATGCCACCAGTGGTGTTTTACTGTGCCCTCAAAGCTCCCAGCTTCCCTCTGCTCAGTCATTATCCCTCTAGAACAGGTTTTTGCCTTCTTCTCTCCTTACCATAATTTTTGCCCCTATTCCTATCCCATATCCTGCCTTTAAACCCTGTTTTTATTTCTGATATGGATTTCACTGAAATCTAAAGCATCCTCCAATACTTTTGTTAAACGGTGATTTGCAGGAATAAATTGTTCTGTGCAACTAATCTGCTCAAAAAATAAAAATGCAGAGTAATTTCAGAATACTTGTTTTTCCCAAATAAATAGTTACACTGGGAATTAGGAGGACCTGAGATTTATGATTTGACAACAGACAGACAAGATGTATTAAACATTAATGCTAATAGTAAATATAAAAAATAAACATTCAAATGTATAAATGAAACATGGGAGTAGAGCTTTAACTAGAAAAAGGGCAGGAAATAATTTTTTTTTGACAAGAACTCCAGTATATTGAAAGGTGAATTTTGTTTTCAGTCATTATTAAGAATGATTGTTTGATTGATTGATTGATTTAGATCTCAATACACTTCCTGTGGCTGGCAATTGCATTATGGTTGCTGCTAAAGGTGCTTCTGGAAAAAATAAATTGGAATGAAAATTAAAATTTTAATTCATTCAGCTAAACACATGAGCCCTAGTTTTGTAATTAGCTTGAAAATTAAAACAACTATATCCCACTAAAATTTAATGGTTATCTGTTTTAAGGGGTAAGAGCTTTTCATAGTTTGACTATTATGGAGAATGTTATGAATATTTAAAAGAGATTGGCTTTTCTGCCCTTCCCCTGGGCCAGCTTACTTTCTCCCTTAATTAAAGATCAATTAATCACTTTGCACAGAATTGGGGGGAAAACTAAACGTTCTAGAGCAGCACAAACTCAGTATTTTGGCAATTCCATCACTTTATTAAACAACCTGTAGCCCAACTGCAATCCTAGTTATTTCCTTTGATGGTGCTATTAGGTCACCAAGTCTTACATAAATCGTTGCCTTTATGACTTTCATCAAGGCATGATTTTTTTCTCCACCTGAAGGGATCATTCCCAGGAAAACAAACCCTTGGCCATTTCTATTTCTGTATTTCCTTCTCTTAATATGGAATATTAGTCCTCATTTTTGAAGTGTTATTGCAAAGGAAGCTTCATGGTCAAAACCATGACATTATTCCCACCTGTGGACATCACTGTTTTATTCTCCTGATGCCAACTGACGATATTTTATGCAAACAACTGCATGTAAAATGGAAGATTAATAATAGATACACTGATGTGTGATTTAAAATGTGGCAGGAAGATTTGAAAAAAAAAATCAAGATGTGAGGGTTTTACACCTCATTGTTGGGAAGATCTCTACAGTGCTCTGGCATTAAAAACCAGAATCTATTCTTGTGAAATCACTTAGAAAAGGAAAAGATTGCACCAATAACCATAACTAATCTAGATCCTGTGAAAAAGGTTATTTTTTCACAGAATCACAGAATATTCTCAATTGGAAGAGACCCATTGGGATCATCAAAGTTTCACTCCTTTTGTTGCTGATTTGGAGGTTAAAGTTAACTAAGACTGTTCTCATAGAAGTTCTGGGAACTCATTTTCTACCCCACAAATAATGTAGGAAAATATGGCAGCACCAAACCTCATTAAACATATATTTTCAGCTCTCTTTCTCACAGAAATTAGTGTTCTGCAGCTTGAAAAAGCTGCTCTGGAGGGAGAGGCAAGTGGCCCCAGTGGCCTGGGCAGCTCATAATGCCCAGCAGAGCAAATGGCCCTAAAGGAAAGACAAAGCCAGCCTGGATAAAACCTGGATTTATCAACTCTCTTGCTGACAGGACAACATAATTTAAAAAATCTCAGAATGTATCTTAAAGGGAGGAGTGGATTTTCAGGCACTAATTAGGGAAGTAAACACAGTGAGTAAAATGCACTGGATTATGTGCTTCTAATCTTGGGGAAATCCCCCTGTTTATCAACACTCAGTCTACCAACGATATAACAAAGATTGTGTAATCTGGGAGCAGTTCAAGATGATGGGAAGTTATTTCAGTGTACATGGACATCATGTTTCCGACACTTTGTGTGTCTGTGTGTGTGTGTATGAGGAGTTAGGGGAGTTGTTCCAGAAATGTCAGAGGAGAAAGAACACCCAGCACTGAATCTCAGCAGGCATTTGCAGGGGATTATCCACCACTACAGGAAACTCTGAGCAACTCAACAAACCCCTCCAGGACTCCTGACAGTTGAGCCTGAACAACTATAACTGATGCTGGCATGTCTGAAACTTAAAAGATCTATTGGTCATAACAACAACCTCTCCATTGTCTTCAATAAACTTGGAACTTCATCCTCACTCCTAACTCACAGCTCGAGCGTTTATCTCCCATTTATCCCCCTGAAGCTTTATTTCACCCTCCAAGGTTTTAAGGGTGTTTTGGTTCCCCCTGTGAAATGGTACTGGTTTGAAATGACAAATTTCAAACCCTGGATTTATGACCAGGGAATGCTCAGTCTCTCTTTAAGATAATTTGCCATGGGCACCACCCAAAGAAAGATTAGGATGTGAGTAGCTCTTGGCAGTGGAGTGTTTCCAAACTGTGGGGTGCCAAATACCACAGTTGGTGTTGGTGTGGGGTGTCCTACAAACCAGGGGGTGGGTGTGGTGAGCCCAGGGAGAGGAACCACTGCTGCTCTGCTCAGGGCTTTCTGTTGCCTGTGTTAACCTGCACTTCACCACCTCACACACATCCCTCGGCACAGGGAGCCACTCACTCCACAAACTCCATTTCTTGATAATCACTGCACTTCCCTACTGGAACAAAAGTCCACTTGGGAAGTGGAGGTAAGTGCTGTTGGAGAGAAGGTCCATCCCAGGGCAGCAGCACAGACCTCTGGACACCCGCTCAGACAGAGGGGACAGGGTGTGACACGCTGTGGGGTGGCCGTGGGGTGAGCTGGTCATCTCAGCTATCAGAGCTCTCCCCCCAGCACTGGGCAGAGCAGCTCCCCCCAGTCCCACTCACTCCTTCCATCCTGGCCAGCTGTGGCACCTGAGTTAGACTGTTTTGGACAGGAAATGTCTGGGCAGCTCACCGAGAGCTCTGGAACCTCTTGCAATCACAGAATCATTTACGTTAGAAAAGACCTCCAAGACTGAGTCCAGCACTTGACCCATCACCGGCTTGTCACCCAGACCAGAGCACCGAGTGCCACAGTCAGTGTTTTGGATGTTCCAGGGAGAGACCAGGACTCACATTAACCTGTGAAACTTGGCCTTGCAAGAAAGTACTCAGTTAACAATATACTTTTCTTCAGTACGTGGAGTTTGTGCTGCCAATTTTTGCTGAACTCTGACTGAACATGATGGTGTGGGAGGAAATGTTTGTTGGGGGTCTAGAGATGATTTTCTATCCCCCAGCACCATCTGGCATGACAGTGGAAACTCTGAATGAATAAACATTATCATTCTGCCAGTCACTCATCCATCAGACAGAAGCTGAAACACTAATGGACTCATCATCTTTGTCATTTGGCAATCAGGCACCACTTCAGGGTAACTGAGACAAAAGCCACAGATTAAGGTCCACAGCAGAAGTGGGCAACAGAATTAATGTGTTATTCAGTTTGAAGGTGCTGATGCAGGGAACAGAACTGGATGGGTTTGTGCTTTCTGTTTTTGGAGTGTGTTTTTTGCCCAAAGGTGTTGGGTATGTCAGTTAAACTGCTGTGAGCTCTTTTTTGTTGTTGTTGTTTAAATTAAAAACAAGGTTTAAACTGAAAAAAGGGGAATGCTGAAGGGAACTGAATGACACATTCACCTCTAGTGATTGATACATAGATAGTGCTTGAACTGGCTGGCAATAGAAAGCAAAAGCACAGCAAAGTTTACTTTTCTATAATGCCTCAAAATCTCACACTGTTCAGGTGATGACATATTCAAGTGAGAAGCCAAATGAGTAGATAAAAAAAAGAAACCTAATGGTATAATTAGCTCACTTTGTCATTTTTAAATGGCTGGAAGTGTAGGGATGAGAATCTCAGGTAACTGTTTGTGTTCTGCTTTTGTTCTGGTGCAGACAAGTTCAGTACAGTGCTTTCTCTCTTTCCTTTAACTGTTTTTAAAATGATGCAGTGAGTTATATTTATTGTCTCTAAGAACACACCAGCTTCAATCCATTCTGATCCCTGGAACTGCACGAACCCTCAGATGCCGGCTCTGCGGGTGTTCACGGCTTGTTAATTCTGCTCCACAACCCTTTCCCTCACCAGTTCTGCTCCCTGGTGTTGCTACAACCGAAATATTTGTGCCTTTGAATGCGTTTTGTTTGTTCTCACTGACAGCTGGAACATTTTCTGTGAGTGGCAGAAATACAAGAAGCACTGACACAGAAATTTCCAGCTGAAAATGTCCTTCCCTTCTGAGGGCATTTCTTGTTTTCTTTTGCTCTTTGCTTCTTAAAGTAGCCAGAAAATGTCAAGTTAGTCTCAGACTCTGAGATTCAAATCAGGAAAGCAAAGTGTGTAAGTCAGAGAGCATTTCGGATACAAAGGGAAGGGATTGTTTATTCCATGGGTCAGCTCCGTCCCAGTTTTCCAAGATGACGTGGGACTCCCCTGAAAAGACCTCTTATGCCTTTTTCAGAAGGATGGTTGCAGTCAATCAGAACACAATCAAGATCCCATGTCTGGCTTTGTGACTCCTCACAGTGATTTGCAGGAGAGTTGTAACATTTTTGAACACAAACTCATTTAGTCTCAGCGTCCCCCACACAGAACTTTGCCTTTGCACATCAGGACTGAGGGCTGCCTGCACTTACTTGTCTCAAACCCTGTCTGATTCTTCTTCCTGTTATAATGAAGTGTTTTGCTAAGCCATCATTTTCGCCATAAATATATTCCCTTGGCTGCATCTTAGTGGTGGATTATTTGCTCCAGAATCTTTTCTTTTCATCTCAGAGATGAATATACATTTCGGGACCAGGTTTTGAAATACCAGTTTTCTTCAGGAAACTTCTTATAAACAAGTCTTGGAAACCAGCACTAAATCAGTTTTGTGTATTTTATTTCCCAAGGAATCAGTCCCACTTTGTTTATTGTCTAGCAAAACCCCCAGTAGATTGCAGAAACCAAGACTGAATCTGAAAAGAGCATTATAAAAATACTGAAGCTGTCTTTCCCTGGCAATGGGGAAATACATTCCTTCACTTTAATATAAAAAAGAAATGCCACAATGGTAAAAAAAAAAAAATGAAACTAAAACCAACTGAGGAGTTCATACATTTATTTCGAATACATAGCAAAATCTCAGCTGGTCACATTTGTTTCCAAAGTCATTTTTGTCCTGCAGTCACCAAATATTAAGGTATATAACAGCATCAGGATATTCAACTAGAGATTTAACCACAATATTTAATCAGCTGTTTAAAACAAATGCAGCAAGCCTGAAGTCTCTGACAGCTGTGCCTGGAGGACTGTGAGCACAGCAGCAGCAGAGCCTCCCCTCCTCAGTGACAGCAGAGCTCCAGCACACGAAAAGCCTGA
Organism: Manacus vitellinus; assembly: GCF_001715985.3. NCBI lineage: Eukaryota > Metazoa > Chordata > Aves > Passeriformes > Pipridae > Manacus > Manacus vitellinus. The sequence goes on along the minus strand of NW_021940498.1, from coordinate 8,099,327 downwards.
CACAACATTTTAGCAATCCCTGGCCCATCCACAGCAAGTGACACCCACATGTCAGGACTTTTTCTTCCCGGAGAGAAAAGTCCAGTCAGGAGCGATTATTCACGCCCTGCTTCCTCCCAGCCCTCCATCACACACTGTGACCAACACTGGTTCCACAACCCTCTCCCTAAATGTCTTTGCTGCACCACACCTGCTCCTGAGCATCCCCCCCTCACCTGCTTCACTCCATCAGGAAATGTTCAGCCACCTAAATAAGCTCCAAAAATCACCTTAGGCCCTCGTGGTTACCTGAGACCAAGTCTGGCTGGGGGTGACCCAGCAGGAGCCAGAATATTTCTGGAGCAGCAGGTGGAGGGTAGAAGGTGCAGCCTTGGGCATTAGAGATGTGTGCAGGCTCCTCCATCACTCCTCTCGAGCCAAACTTTCCCTGTTACCCCCAGAAAACTCTTCAATAGCAGCAATTTAGTTTTAAAGTTCAACTGCAGGTTTTTGTTAAGTCTTCAAACTTCCTTTTCCTGCTCACACTTCCAAACTTCCAGCGAGTCAGTTCAGAACATCAAAGGCTCTGAAGAGGGGAAAGGAAGATAAAAAAAAATTCTGTCTCCCTCAGCAGACACAAAGGCACCCCTTCAGATTCCTCAGCCAAATGCACTCCCTGCACACAGAGGTAAAATATGTAGGAATCCTCTTTGTGGGCTTTTCCCCCACCAGAATCTACGATAGTTTCAGAATTTCAGCTCTGTTCGAAGGGATGAGGTAACCACATTGTTGCATCTCTTGCAGAGCAGTTTGTCATGAGATCTTTCTGCATCAAATTCAGAAATGTTAATGTCACAGACCCTTAAACACATTCCTGTGAGTCTAAAATGCTCAATCACATCACCTGAAATTGCTGTTTGTGTCCCTAAAACCCCAGCCTGGCTCCATGCTTGGAATCCACGTTGGATTTCCAGCCCACTCATAAGCACAAGGTTGTCTGAGCTTAGAGGTTTTGAGCTCCTCTTTTGATCAACAGGTAAAAGGGAGAAATGGGGCAATATGAAGTCATTGCATGTTAATGTTAGACATAAAAAGCTTAGGTTTTCTTTGAAACTAATGCTAAATGCCCAAATAAAATAGTTTTATCTTTCTACTCTTTGAAAATAAAGTTACTGGTGTAAATGGAGTTCAAATTTGATTTCTAGATGAGCCCACTGATAGTGTAAGCATTCAGGATCTTCTAATTAATGTTATAGAAAAATGTACTTAATTACTTCTTAAGCACTTACATCTGCATAAAGTTGCATTACACTGAATACATCATCATTTAAATCCATTACCTACATATAAATATGTATCAAATCTGCATTGCAAATGTCTTCATCCTCTGCTTTGTTAATCACAAATGTCATGTCTAAATTAATCCAAAATGTGCAATTCTGGCTTACTCACCAAATAGTTCTGTATTAAACAAAATACATACTATAGGACAAAAATGCAGTAAAATAAGAGGTGGAGGTTCTCAGGGTAGTATAAATTGTTATCAAAGTCAACAGAATGACTCCCCTGAAAGCAGCTGTCAATGGCACCTGCTGTGACAGACTTCAGCAGCTCCAAGACAACATAAAAAATACATGGTTTAGCACTAAGAAAACCTATTTACAACTGTTTTCTTAAATTTTCATCTAGAATTAGTAAGTGCTGATTTGACTGCTGAAGTGATGAGCTGGATACATTAAACCTGTTTTCTGGTGCCTAGATAATTCCCACTATAAGATCTGAGCTGCTTGTCTTAAATGCAAATGCACCTTAGTTAATATATATAATGAATGTCTGTGTACAATGGCACTGTTTCATTTCGGTTCATCTGGAGTCAAGTTAATAAAAGGTTTGTTTAATTAAATGCAGCTCTCCGTGTTCTCTTTCAATCTGAGCAGCCAAAGGAATATGGAAAGGCACTACTCTGCTCAACTCAAAAAGTCATTACACCCTTTCTTCAGATGCCAGTCACAGACACAGAAAAGGATCAAGCTGAGCACCTGTGCCACAAAATTATCCATTAAATGGTGCCATCCATTACTGCTGCGAAAAGAACCAGAAGAAAAACATTTTGAACCAGACCTTCTTTGGTCACTTCTCAGGGTCATGATATGGAAACTGTCAAAATCAGAGTCCAGCTACTCAGCTGGGAATAAAAAGATGCACAACTGCAGATGCTGTTGGATCCTGCACGGTGGACAGACAGGCACCAGGCTGCTCAGTCTGCATTTCCAAATCAACTGGAGAGCTCAAAACAGTCAGAGCAATGTCAGGGCTTGGCTTTGGTGGGTGTGAGGGAAGTCGTAGGCAGGAACTCTTGATGCTCCAACAGACAGGTGGGGATGGCACATTTACACTGCCTGGCTTGTTTAATTATACTTTACATTAGCACAGGGCTCTGAAGTGCATAAAGATAGATGGTCTGTCCTGAATTTTACAGAGGAGTAGGTGCTGCCTATAGAAAAGGAGAAGCCAGGAAAGAGGAGAGGTAACAAGCAACAAAAAGTCAATACATTGATGACGAGTTTTGGTGAAGGAATTAAAAATTTTACTATTCCATGAGCTGTATTCTGTGCTCTCCACAAGAGAGGAGGAGGATGCAGCAACTCCACAAGCACCAGTGAAATCCAATCAATCACAGAGGCTTCTGATGGGATAGCACAAACATCTGCGTGGCAGTATTGGAAGCTGGATTGCTGGAGGCTCTTCTGTTCATTCAGCAGCTGCCTCAGCCGTGCTGCCAACTCCACGTTCTCCACACTCCTCACCTCTGTATCCTAGAGCAGTCCTTGGGAAGACTTTACCTGGAGGGAAATGCACTGCTCCCTTTGCACATCAGGGGTTTTTAGGGGAGGGCAATGGTGCTGTTGCACAGCAGCTGCCTCCCCTCCAGCCCAGCCACGTGCTGCTCATCTTCTCTGAGAGCCTTCTGATTGCTGCTGTTCCCATGCCATGCTTCATTCCCCCAAAAAAGGGTGAGATTTTTCTCTGGCTGTGCTCTAACAAACACACATGGAAGAACATTTCCTGTAGGTGTGTTAGAGAGCAGAAATCTATGTCAACAGCAAAGGGACAAAAGTGCCCCTCCATTACAGACCTGCAGTTTAATTATCAAGTCAATCAGCACATGTCAACCTGCCAAGCAGGAAGATCACAGGATGCCCTGTCCCTGGAAGTTCAAGGTCAGGCTGGACAGGGCTTGGAGCCACCCGGTCCAGTGGAAGGTGTCCCTGCCCTTGGAACTGGATGATCTTTAGGGTTCCTTCTGCCCCACACCATTCTGTGACTCCATGATCACACGTAGGCGTGGACCCCCAGGGATGGCCCTCTGGCAGCGCCCGGGTTGCGCAGGCTGCGACGGGAAAGCGATGGATACCTGGATTTTGCGGATGTGTCAGCCCAGCACCAGAAGTGACAGTACATTGCTCCTGCAGCAATGAGGAGGGCAGTGCTCACCCAGCCCACGTAGAGAGCAGCTCCCAGTTCCCGTTTCAGTGGCACAGGGACTTCTGGATCATAGAAATCACGGATGATGCTCCCTCCAGTCCAGGACACGGGGATCAGAACGAGGGCGCCCGTCAGGAGAAAGGCAACTCCAGCTGCCAGGATGAAGATACTGATGCCCTGGGGGTCCTCCTTGGTCCTCTGAGTGTACTTCACACCAACAATGGCCATCAGAAAGGAGAGGACTGACAGGACCACGGCGATGCACATGAGGGCCCTGAATGCCTCCAAGGGTGGGGGGAGAGCCAGGAAAGAGTCATAGAACTTGCACTGCAGCCTGAGGCCCAGCTGGCTGATGCAGTCCATCCACAGCCCTTCCCAGATGGTCTCGAACACCACGATGTTGCCATCAAGGTAGGCAGAAACCCTCCACTGGGGCATGACCGTGGCTGCCAAGGTCCCCACCATGCCGATGCCCCCGAAGATGAGGCCACTGATCTGCAGCACACAGCAAGCCATGCTGCTCCTGGGAAACACAGCTCCAGCACAGCAGCCCGGGAGGTCTTCCAAAAATCACTTGTTCACAGAAGCCACACGAAGCACGAGAGGGAATGTTGGGTGCAGCAGGTTGGGTTTTCTCAGCAGCAGCTCGCTCCCATCCCAGGTTCAGACAGGTGGAAATCCATTTCTGGCTGGCTGGAAGGACCTGCTATTTATTTGCCTTGAAATCCCCTCTGACTCCAGTGCCTACCCATCAAGCCTAACGAGTTTCCAGCCAATGGAAGCCCAGGAGGGGTGTGTCATAGCTGATTTCACTGCTTCTCGTAGTGTGTCTGCAGCGCTGCTATAATTAAGCAAGTGTCAGGGATTCAATTAAAGGTACCTAATTGCAGGGCTAATCATTTCTTAACTTCGAGATTGCAGCTATGTTGAAATTCAGAAAGTCTGAGCTTTTCATCTGTTATAATATTGTATTAAAACAGGTCATTAGAGTTGTTCTTACAACAAAAGCTAAACTTGAGACTTGGAGTGGGACTTACTTTTTAAGTGCTACAGCCCTGGGAAAACACCTGATTGTTATTTTTGTTTTAAATCCAGCTAGGAGGTACTTGTTGTAGCTCTTCAATGTAGATTCCCCCTTTTGATCAAATACAAAAGTATAATTATGATATAAGACAGGTACAGGAAAGTCAAGTATTCCAATCAACATCAAAGCTTTGCTCTACCAGCTCCAAAACTCCCAAGGACGACAAAGAAAAGAGCTGGCAGAGTTCCACGGCTCCTTCTTTTTGAATTCAGGAGTAAGGTCACTGTTAGGAAATAATCCTCTACGAGACTCTCTCCTGATTAGAAGGACAGTGTTGTCATTGTGTTCCACCTGACAATCTCAGCCAGGTAACACTGGGGGGTTTGGGGGCAATTCTTTAACATGAAAAGGGTGTCCAAGGTGTACAGTGCACCTTGGAAGAAGCCATAGGTCCCTCCCACAGGCCTGCACAGATACCTACAAGCCTGGACAAAAATGCACGCCAAGGACTGATTTGCCTGGGGCAAATTTAGGAATAACTGCTGCATTAGGGCTTTTTTTTTTTTGCTTTCTTCTCCCTACCTTGATGACAACTCACGGGTGATGTTGAAAGTGATGTGCTTCTGGTTCCTCCAGCTTTTGAACCAGTTAAAAAAAGTAAATTAAAAAAAATTGGCCCATAAAGACAATGAAAGCCCCTAGAAGTGCTGTCGAAGAAAGACATATTCTGGGATTTTTTTGCTTCTGGGCTCTGTGTGTTTGGAAAAATCAGAATTGCCTTTGATGGTATTAATTTAGTTACAGCCTTAGATGCCTACACAACACATTCAAAGCAAAAGCAAAACCCATGAAAAGGGAATTGTCCACCTAAACCACCCACAGCCCAGGAAGGAGTGCCAAATAATGCAAGTTATACAGTATAATGTTACATGTCCTTGTGGAAAATGTTCCCAAGGGATCTGGGCCATTAATTTTTCCTTCAAGTCTTCCAGCGGGACTCTGGAAAGAAAAAAAATGTCTTCAGCTGAGATGTAAAACATGAACTTTTGAAACTAAATATAGGATCAGGTTTGTACTTACAGGGAGATGTATATTACATCACTCTTCTGCAGACATAAAAAAACAATCCCTTGATGCTGAAAGCATTTTGCTCCATGTCACAAAGAAGGAGGTGGTAGAGATGAAAACAGAAGTCATAGATATCTACTGGTCTGAAAGAAAGTCCTTTCTCTGGCAGGAGAAGGCTGCACACAAGACCTGTGCTATTTAACTTCAGTACAGTCTCCATCCATCTTGCTGGGCTGTTTTTTTAACCCCTGGATTCTCCAAACTGTTTTTTGATTTTTATTTGAACTCCAAAAAATAAATCAGGTTATGATGGAAAAGCCCTCTCAAAACCAGCATTTAAATGTCTTTTTTCTTTCTTTTCAACAGAAAAACTCCTTGTTGCAATGTTTTCAGTCGGCCAGTTCTTGAAGGTGTACACAGCTGGAGAACAGACCATGCCTAATGCCCTGAATCATTCTTCTGGCTGCCTTATCTATCAGGATTGCTCAGGAATCATTTTTCCTTGGATGACTCTGGAAGGTGGAGCCCTTGAGGTCATGTGGAAAATCACCAGGGCAGGGTTTGTGTAGAAGATGAAAACTGTTTGCAGAAATACTATTAAAATGCATCACGTGCATTAAAATGCATTTAGCAGAGAGTGCTCAATGGCTGAGTGGGTTTTGATCTTTAATCAGAAATAGTTCCTGTGGGGAGTGACAGCCAGTGCAGGTGCAGGTGTAGGAGAGGAACACCCAGGCTACACTGCTGTGTGTCCAGTGGCAGGATGGGTCTTGTTATTGAAACCTGAAGGGAAAGAAGGAAAGAAGCAGGAGAGGAAAACCACTAAATGGCACCTTGGAAACCTGAAGAGAAATTTCAGCAATTTAAATGAACTAGAGGAGACAGGTTGAAAAAAAAATTAAGAAGCTTTATCAATATCTTCAAAACTCATAAGAACAGGAAAAACAACCTCTTAAATGCTTAAATGACTCCCCGAATTTGCTAATCTTTGAAAAAAATTACCTTTTGCAGATCAATCCTATGTTTGGATCAGCCTGGAGGGTGCTCTTACATCCCTGTACACCTTAGAGAATTGCACCTCCATTTTAAAGCTCAACTCACTCTCAGGAAGAAATGCTGAGACAACTGAGGTGTTTCAAAACCACTCTGAACATCACACAGCTCCTGAAGTAGACATTAAATACCTGCCCTCATGATGGGCCTGGCAGATGCCATGGATTTAGTGTCAGATGTGAAGAAATAAAAGGAAAACCCTGTCTACACCTGACTAGACTTTTGGAGCCTCCTCATTCCGTGCCCCATCCCTCTGCTGTGCCATTTGAATGCTCACTTGCCTCAAGGTATGCAAACATGCCCACCCCAAAATTTGCCTTCAAAGGGGAAAATAGGCAGCTGAGGAAGCCCGTAGCCCTTACACCTAATTTTTCCCTGGATCTCTGCTCAGATTTACATTTTCTCTTCCCTTCAAATCAGGATGTTCATTTGAATCATTCCCTGGGGGGCTACCTTCTGTTTAAAATGCTGATGCCCCTTAAAAAGGTGGAAGTAGAGCGTCTCCAGTCCACATGATTAACAGAACCTGCCAATGATCCTCAGTGTTTAATTAGTTATAGGCATCAATAATGTAATTGCCTCCCAGAAAGCAGGTTTAATTCCTCTTTGAGTAACCTCCTAGGTACATTGAATTTCAGAGTCCTTATACATACACATGCACCTATGCAGAGAGAAATAGACTTTAATCTTGTACAAATGCACAAGTATAATATACATAGATCATTAAGTGCTCTCTTCAAGAATAAATAGGCTGGTTATGCTATAGGCTAATGAGCTGGATTTAAGGTTCAGTAACATTTCTGGATCAGGCAGATATGTAGATTTATCAAAAGCACTCTTTAGACTAGGAGTTACAGTTAAGTCTCTCAACCTCCCGGTTACCCAGGAAGGCTGCAGAGCCTGGAAATGGGGAGCTGGGACTCAGAGGTCACCCTGCATCCCACCCCTAGGGTAGAGGTGCTGGACCTGGACCATCCTCTGCAGGTCAAATCAGTTTGAAGTGTACAATGAACAGGGTTAGGATTGTCTGCGGATCATTTGTTTTGGAAATACGTGTGAGTGACACCAGTTCCTTCCTGCTTGTGGCTTTCACTTGCCCATTCATTACATGCTGGGTTAACCACTGGGTTTTCAGTTATTTCCAAGGGCTGGTCAATGAAACCACACTCGAGGTAATGGTTCCATTACTTCCTGTGGTATTTTGATCGACTGATGCATCCCGAGCCTGCTGCTGAAGCAAAAGGTGACCTTGAATCTGTTTTACTTCAGGAGAAAATGGACCGAAGCCAACAGAGGTCTTTTTGTTCGTGCTGACTTTAATATTGCTGCCTGCACAAAACAGTGTTAAATAAGTTTTTTAATGTTAAAAGATAAAGGCACATCTCCTTCCCCCTCTCTTCAAGTGAGGAACATCTGCTCACTGTAGCTCAGAGAGGGATTTCCCCCAGCCACACACCAGGCACTGCACTTGGGCACTGACCTCTAGCTGTGAGGCAGCCCAGGACTGACAGCCGAATTGTAAAGAACTCATATTTATTTCCTGCCATCTTCCTCAGCACACCTGAAATTCCCAGCCTGACAAAACTGCCAGACCCTTAATGATATTCCATGTCTGAGGAAGGCCCGTCTCCCGGACACCAAGTGAACTCGAGCTCGGCGTAATAAAACCCTACAGCCATAAAATATTAAACACTCCTCTGAGCATTTAATCCACCTAAACCACTTCAGGCTTTTACAAGGTATTTGTCACCTCCACACTTGTGCACAGGGAGCAGCTGTCCTGACAGAAACAGAACCTGCCAGAAAACACAATGTCTTACTTTGCTGTGTAATGGCAGGACCTCAAAGCTTATTTGGGGGACATTTGATTGTGCTGCTGACACTAAGCCGTTGGAAAAAACAACAGTGGCAAGTTCCCAAGGTGGCATTGATTGTTTTCCTAAGTGCCAGCAGCAGGATATACAGTTAGATTATTACTGGATGAAGCACAGGGGAACTGCTTTATTTACATCATTTAATGTGGTGGAATAAAAGAGGAAGAGAAGCCATAGTGGCAGCGATGGCTTAAAGATGGGTGACAGGCAAGGCTTGTAGAAACAGGTAGTAGCTTTTATTAGGCTACCTGATGCTGCTAGAAACAAGCTCTGAGGCTCAGAATCCCAAGAGGGATTGTTTTTGGAGCTCAGCATCATAATACACCCTTGAACTAGAGCTTTCCAGTACCCAAGAAATGCAGGTAACTAAACCAGTAAATCTCAAATGATGAAGAAAAGGGTTTTTTCCCATCTTTCTTAGTCATGATTTGGATGCTTCCCTGTCCAGTCCTGTCCCCCTCATGTTTTGTCCTTTTCCAAACTCCACCTCTTGAATGTAACTGTTAATTAACACTGTTAATTAACTGTATTAACACTGTATTAACGAATGGAACTGAATTACCACTGTTAATTTCCACCTCCAAAATCAACTCCAGCAACATGAGTTCCAGCACTGCTGGAATTCAGTATTAACACTGTATTAATGGATGGAACTGAATCAACACTGTTCATTTCCATCTCCAAAACAAACTCCAAGCAACATGAGTTCCCACACTGCTGTCTCCAACCTTGTGCACCAATGACACCCCCAAACCTGCCACTCAGCACACAGCAGGGTCACCCTCTACCCCCACGTTCTCCCCTTTTTCTCTACTCAAACTTCTGTGCTTCTGCTCAGGATGTTTCAATTACTCCTCTCTCCTGAGCCTCAGGATTCACCTCTTCCCTTGGACACCCTGGCTGCCTGGGCATCCCCCAGGAAGGAACAACCCACTGGACCTGCACAGCTCATCTCCCAACTTACCTCAGTTCCCCTTCAAACAGTGGGAGGGAAGGGATGCACAGGGGAAGGGAAGCCCTGCCCAGCCAACCAGCTGTTCCTGCTCTCACAGAGGAGAACCTCTTCCTGGAAGTCATAAATCACTTTGGATTTGTGCTGGCACAGAGAGCAGAGCAGGAGCATCTCGCAGGAAGCAATTAATTGTCACTTGCTCTCAGAACACCCTCTCCAGCAGCAGGAATGGCAGCAGCTCCAAGGGTGCACCACTGCCACTGGGATTTTGTACACTGATCCATCTTCCTGGGGCTGGGGTGTGTCTCTGCACGGGGACAGCCCACAGCTGATCCACCAGTGTGGACACATGGCTTCTCCTCAGGGACAAGCCAGTGCTCTTCCTAACTGCAGCAAATAGGAATTTTTTTCTCCATGGTTGAGCAGTAGCTGCTTTCATTCCAAATCTGAAATGTGTAGCTTGCTCAGAGGACAACACTTCAGAAGGAAGAGGAATGCCTAATAGCTGTTCATATCAATGTGTTGGGAGTTAAGGGGCTGGAAGTCAGGGAAGGGAAAAAACCAAATATAGAAAACAGTCTGCTATGTGCAGATTGACTTAAAACCAAGGATGAAATGGAGGAGGGGAAGGTCTCAGGAAATCTGATGCTTTTAGGTTGTAATGGAAGGAGGCTCACATTGCCAGGCAGAAAATGGCGTGTGAAGGATCATTAAGATGAGAGTATCTGTGTCTCTGCAGAGGACCACTGCCAACGAGGTGAGAGTGCCTGGAGCACTGAGGGAGAACAGCTCCTCTGATCCTGATAACATTATGTGTATTAATTAGACTGAACAGCTTAGGGATGTGAATATGGACGAGGCTCAAAAATTCCTTAGGAAGAGCCTGGAAGTAAATGGAAAGTAAAATAAAATGCAGCGCGGATGTAGCAAAAACTATGTTTGGGTTTTGTTTGGTAACATTTGCTAGAAAATAAAAGTTGATAAAATCTAATCCAGTTGGACCTTATTAAAGCATCTGACACAGTAATGGGAAATCAGAGAGACACGGAAGGGATGGAGAAGAGTAACAGCAGTGTAATGCAGAGGCAGAATCTGTGAGTGAGTTAAACAACAAAAAGCTACACTGGAAGGAAAACTCTCATGTTCCTATTTCCAGACATTGATTTCTGCTGTTGTTGGAGCCAAGGATTTCTCTGGGGTCTCATCTTGGTACCCTCAGGAATGTAACAACAAAGGAGGAACCGCAGCAAGGAAATCTGCCTTGGGCACCCAGCTGGTCGACGGGCTGTCAGTGGCTGGGTCCCACGGTGCAGGGAAGCTGGTGATCCTGAGGCCTGGAATAATGGAATTGCAATGCATTCAACTTATTCAAGGAAGGTCTGTCATGGTTTTGAGAATCTCTTACCCCTGCTGTGATAACCTGCAGCAAGTGCACTCGGAGAGCTCAGCAGTGCTGAGGCTTCCTCTGGGATTCTCTGTCCAGTTTTGGGCAACAAACCTGAAGGGAGAGGTGAAAGAGCCAAAAACAGCCAGAGGAGGGAAATAAGGATGGGGAGAAATGTAACGAGCTGCCTGGGAGGGAAGAACTGGAGGTGATTAGGCTTGAGCAAGAGAGGTTCCAGAGGTCAGATGTTAACAGCCCTGAAGTAAGGAAAGGGCTGCCTGCCTTAAAGGAAAGCAGCAGCCTGTTTTCTGTTCCTGCTGCTGAGGGGAAAGTCAATAATGGAGCAGCCTTAGCCTGCAGTGGGGAGATTTAGTTTAAGCTTCGTGAAAACCTTTTTTAATGAAAATGATAATTAAGTACTGGGATAGATTGCTAAGGGCACTGCAGAATAGCCACCTCTGGAAGCTTTTATTGCACAAAGGTCTCTCAGGAATAATTTTGGCATATTTATTCATTAAGAAGAAAAATGAAGTTGTTAATAGGTATCACCTTTTCTCGAGTAGACTCCACTCACACTGTCTTCTCCTCCTGTTTGTCCTCTTTGGCCCTACATGGACCATCTCCCACCAGTGAAAGGAACTGATGGTGCTGATGGCACTCTTGACAGTACCCAGGTAAACTAGTTGGTATCAGCCTTCTCATTTCTCAAGGAACACATATTTCATGGACCTGGCTGTATCAGGACCTTTGCAGGGCTGGATTTACCCTCTGCTGCCCTTCTTCCATCTCAACAGGGAAGCAGAGCTGTGCACCACTCCTCGCACCCAGAAAACCCACTGTATCCTCTGTGTGGGGTCAGAATGTGACCCTTGGAGAAAGGCTTAAATCCCAGACAAGCCTGTTGCTCACTTAAGCACAGAGATATCAGAGCATCAGAGGCTGGAAAGGGGGACAGTACCTCCAAGCACAAGTCTCCACTGGCCCTGGTCTCCTGATGCTCTGAGGGCCCCTGCCCCTGAGAGAGTCAGACCTTCACAGCAGTTGCAGCAGAGCAGGGAGAACTTCAGGAGAGGCTCATTATAACCAAAAACCCATTTGCTCCATCACAGAGCAGCGATTGGAATATTGAACCTTCACTCAGCTGAGCCAAATGAGAATTGTTCTCCTCTGAGCTGCAAGTTGTGCACCCCTTTACACAGCACAGAAGGCACCAGGTGGACCTGGAAAGGCTCCACTTCCATTTGACATTGAGGAATGTATCTGCTCGTGCCCAAAGTGCAGAGCAAAAGGGAACAAGCCAGGCATACTGCTTATTTCCCAAATAATTTCTCTTGTTTGTAAGCAGGAAAAAACTTTTAAATTACAGGATGCAATATTTGAAAGTTTACTGCTTCAGGCAGCTGCTTATTGCCCCTGGGTGGGACTGTCTTGTCAGGATACTCAGGGTTTATTTAATGCACAAACCTGGGGCAGGCCAGCTCTGTTTAAAATGGAAGCTTTCATTTCAGTTCTCTTGAAGACATGGTGTATTTGGACATCAGGAGGAATCTCTGCATGGAATGGGTTGTTAAACGTTGGCAGGGCTGCTCAGGGAGGTGGTGGAGTCCCCACCCCTGGAGGTGTCCAAGGAGGGACTGGTCGTGGCACTCAGTGCTCTGGGCTGGGGAACAAGGTGGGGATGAGGCACAGGGTGGACTTGGTGATCCCAGAGGGCTTTTCCAACCTAAATGATTCTGGGATTCTTTATGGGTGAGCTCCAGTTTAAAGGATATGGCTGGATGTGCGTGGGAGGTGCTCAAGGGGGAATAAGTGCATGTTATAGTAAGGTGAACTGTTTGCAGCATGTATAGGATTTCTGAGGGAGATTTTAAAAACCTTCAGGGCCCCACTCACAGTCCAGTGGATGGACTTGTGTTCCTGTTAGCCCTGGGGATAGTTTGGAATGTCTTCTCGAAGTCTTCTCGTATCTTCTTTCGTGTGTACAACCAGATGAGCTTGTTCACAGTTGCATCTTATAAGGTGAAGAATTTGCTTCTGAACTTTCAAGGGGTAATAGTGCAAGGAATTTACTGGAGAACCACAAATCACATCATAAACTCCCCATAAAATATTTAAAACAGTCAGTCTAGAACAAGAATGTTATTCTCCATTAAACACCTCAAATTGAATTATGTTCCCACTTCAGTCAAAGACAAAATTCCATTGATTACTGTAGATCTGGAGTGACACTTTATTAATTGGTTACAAAATTCTATTAAAATATTACTACTGTAAATTAATTTGGGTGATGTATTCAATCAATTTTAATGGAATTACTTATTTTTCATCAGGCTTTGTTTCTTTACATTGTTGCTTATCACGGGGGCATGATCTTATTACAAAAAATATTGTTTAGCCTGTTTTAATGGGAACATAAATACTATCGTTGTTTATGTTCCTTCTGCCTCTAAACTATGCTGGTGTGAGTGGATCTCACCAAAAATCTTGGCCTGATTGTACAAAAGACCCTTGTTTAAGAAACATATATATTTCACAGTCCTGCAGCAAATAACCAACACAATGTTTGTGGTCTGTGTGATAGTGGAAAATGTTGTAAAGCCACGAGGAGATTGCAAGGCAATACTGCTGCTTCTAAAAAGAAGGTTGTAAATGAGTTTGACCTATATGGGTTACAAGAGAAATATTAACTTTCTCTGAAAGGATGGTAATTAGGACAAACATAGAGAGCTATGTTTATTCTCTGAAACAGGAGATATTTTTTCATATATTTCAGCTTACCTTCCTCTGCTGAATAAATTCTCCATGCAACCTTCCATTAAGCCTACAGTAAATCAATCCCTTAGTGAATGCTTTTCTTTTAAACCATTATTATCTTGTCTTTATTCACTGTTATCCCTGCTTTCCCAGGCAGGAAAAAAAAAAAAACCCAGCCGCTTTCCTCTGCTCTTCTTTGCAATAGGCCAGGATTTCATACCACAGTGTAATTTTAAGCCCTTTATTACTGTTTAACACATAAAATGGGCCCCAAAGCCAAAGCAAAGCCACGCAACCCAAAAGCCATTCCGAGCTACTATTAGAACAACATTAAAAATTCACCTTCCCGTGCACTAAAACTGTCCTTGCTGCAGCATCCTCGCCCCAGCAGAGCCCACTGGGGGATGGCTGCAGCTCCAAACCACGGCCCCAAGAGCAGCAGCTGTGGGGCAGGAGGCAAAGGCAGGTTTCCATCCATCCAGGCAGACAAGGATGCAGAAGCAGGGAAAGGCAGGAGGCACCTACACATACTGACTTTTGGAGTAGGATCCCTCGGCCTTGCTGTGCAGGCGCTGGCTGTGAGGGGAGTGGAGGGTCGGGGATGAGTATCTGTGGCTCCTGGGATTCTCAGCGCAGCGGGAAGAGCAGCAGAACGTGGATCCAGCGGCCACGAGGCAGAAGGAGGCCACCCAGCCCAGGTACAGGGCCTCTCCAAGCTCCCTCTTCTGCGCAACGTTGACCACGGGGTTGTAGAAGTCGCTGATGATGGAGTTGGCGACCCAGCAGACTGGGACGAGCTCGACGACGCCTGAGAGGATGAAGAGGAGCCCAGCAGCCAGCAGGATGCAGCCTTTGGTTTGCCAGGGGCTCTGTGGGCACCGTGTGCACCTCATCCCAACCATGGCCAGCACGAGGGCGAGGAGGGACAGCCCTGAGCCGGCACACATCAGCCCCCGGGACGCCTGCAGGTCCGGCGAGAGCGCCAGCACTGAGTCGTAGACCTTGCACTGCATCCTGATGTTGACTTGCCTGATGCAGTGCATCCAGAGCCCTTCCCAGATGGTCTCAAACACGATGATGTTGTGCTCGATGAAGGCAGACACCCTCCACTGGGGCATGGCCGTGACGGCGAACGTGCCCACCACACCAAGGCCCCCGACGAGCAGCCCCGCGACCTGCAGAGCCCCGCCGGCCATCCTGCCTGGGCCGGGGGGGCACGAGTCAGCGGGCAAAAAACAGAGCAGCTTCTTCAAAAAGCCGCTGTCCCAGAGGTTTCAGAGTCAGGCTGCACCACCTTAAATCAGCTGAAATCTGGCACGGACTCCCCGGGACTTGGCTGCGCCTCCATGGCCTTTATAATTCCCCCGGCACCAGCGCTCCGAGAGGCAAACTGAGCAATCCAGTGGAACAACTTTCCTGAGCAAGAGAAAGGACAGGGTGTGTGTAAACCAGCAGGAGCCACTTAGGATAAATGTACCTTCTGAGGCAAATGCTTTGCATTGAAGTTGCTTAATTAAATAAATAAATAAATAAATAAATATACCCCAAGCCCTGCCCTTAAGCCTGGCTGTGTTCTGAAGGTTTGTCCGTGCTGAGGGAATGGACCAGACTCTGCAAGAAGACTTGGGGGTGAGACTGGTGCAGTTACTGGGGCTGTTCCTGAAAAAGCAGGAATATTCTGCCTTGGCTCGGTGGCAAAGTTCCAGGAGGAAGGCAGAGCCTGCTCCCTGCCACTGGGCCTCTGCTCCCAAAAGCACTTTTGTCCCAAAGCTCCCGGGAGAGCACTGCAGTGACAGGATTCAGCAACAAAGCAAATCCAAAGGATAAAGAGAAAGTAACTCTAAACCTGAAAGAGTTCTGCAGAGGACAGTCAAATCTGCAAAAGAGCATTTAAGGGGGAGAAAGGAGACTCAGTCCTACTAATACCATATACAGCCCTATACATTTCTCTTGCTCCATGGTGTTTATGGGAATAGACAGGCTTCCAGAGGTATCCACATGCACACTCAGGTCTACAGAGTGGGGATTTAACTATGGAACAAATTGTTTTCCTGTGCAAAAGTGAACCCGGGAATTAGCCTGTGTTGGAGTCCAGTGCAAGGGGAAGCATCAGCACTCCAAGACCTGTTAGAGCTATACCTATACCAACAAATACTTTAGAAAAACATCATTTTAATTAAACAGAAATAATTAAACATAAAAATTATGGAGAGGAGGTCCATTCAAGACTTCTTGTGTAATGCTACCAGTGGACAATCCTGAAAAATGTCAGGTGAATGAATCTGTGAAAATCAGACCAACAGAAACCACAAAAATCTAGGGAAAAAAAACAAAACAGACATGTAACAGTAGATTCTTTTTACAAATTCTGATAGCTACAAATATATGCATGAAATATTCAGCCTGATCTTTGTGTGTGCCCTAAAATGGAAAAAAAATCAGGCATTAATTAGGATTTTTTTGTTTGTAAAGTAGTACTCCATATGTTAAGATAAAACCTAATTTGCTACACTGTAAAAGATCAGTTTGGGATATAACTACCTAGATACTGAAATACAAGCCTGCTGCTATTCATCTGAACTTTCTTGCCTCTAGTTTTCTTCTTGCCATTTATATCTCTCCAAAACCAGAAAATAAATGCAAAAGAAACAGAGTGGTGCAGTGCTAAAGATACCACCTCGCTGGCATATCAGAGACAAAGATAAAAGCCCCATTTACATGCAATATTTTATGCTCCCCAAGTGTGTTTCTCTGTGTGTGTGTGTGTGTGTGTAAAACTATGGTTAGGAGGGAAGGCAAAGTCAGAGTCACTTTACAAACCCTTCCATCCCCAGTTTGGCTTTCAAATCCACTGGTTTTCCCAACCTCTGCAGCAGGTTGCTGCTTGTAAAAACATGGTAAAGCATATAATAATGTAATTACCATGGCATGGCTTTGCAGCCCCATGGTTGCCACTCAAATAGCAAAGAAAAAGCTCCCAGCCTACAGCAGAACAAATAAACAAGTACTTTAATAATATATCAGTAAGTAAACACAAATGTGGTACAAGCAGCAGGACTGATTTTTCTTAGAGACTAGTGAAGTTCTAATTTACAGGACATGGAAAATAATTAGCTGAGCAAATATAATTTAACCACGTTATTGATTAATTTACAAACCCATTAAAGCTCCCATATAAAGTCATGGTAAGATTGTGTCTGCATCAAGGATTCAGTACTTGCACATTCTTAGAAGGATTAAATTTAAGTGCCTTATCTTGCTTAAAACCATTTTCAGGAGGAAATGTGGGGAAATCTTATTTAGCATTATGGATTGCATCTGCTTGTTTACAATTAAAACAGAATTTTTTTGTGAGGGGGCAAGTCATGAATTTCATTATTCATTCTGTGTATTCAAACATGTCATTTCATCATGGGCAAATATCAGAAATGCCTAT